>NC_141138.1:144876314-145199648 GCF_053477565.2 Lygodium microphyllum
GAAGGACCCCCTACTGACGGCCTTCCAAGAGATCTACACTTCAAGACAAATGCCAAGGAGTCTTTCGGCAGGCCTTATCAGTCTTCTCCCCAAAGGGAAAGACCGGTTGGAGCTTTCCCAGTGAAGACCAATCACATTATTGTCAGTGGTCTATAAGGCACTGGCAAAGATGATTGATAGGCGACTACAACCCGTGCTTCCAGACATCATCCATGACACATAGACAGGCTTTGTCCAGGATAGAAGCATCCTGGACAATGTATTCACCTTCTTTGAGGCGACAAAGTGGGCTCAGCACAGTGGGCAGAGATTGGCTGTACTACTCTCGGATTTTGAGAAAGCTTATGACAAGGTGAACTTGGACTTCCTAGAGGGCACCATGGTGAGGTTGGGTTTCCCTTAGGCTTGGATTCGCAGGGTCTCCACACTTTACAAATCGGCCACCAGCAGGGTTCTCATATATGGTAGGCGAGGGGAGGAGTTTCGGCTAGAGAGATCGGTCCGGCAGGGCTGCCCCCTCGCCTTGTACCTGTTCTTACTCTTTGCAAAGGCGATGTCTCACTTCCTCAGGTCACATGTGAGCAGATTATGCAGTCTCCGACTTCTAGTGAGATAGGAGACTAAGTTATTAGACTTAGAGTATGCTGATGATACAACACTACATAGAGGACGATGAGTTGATGCTAGAGAGAGTGAGGCTAGCTCTTGAGGTGTTCTGTTTTGCAGCGGGAGCGAAAATCAACTGGCGAAAGTCGGTTGGTTTCCTCACAGACCCGAACTCTAGCACGGAGTGGGGTGTCCACCTGGGATTTAGATGGGTGAGCAGAGGGCAGACCATCCAGTACCTAGGGTTCCAGGTGGAACTCGACATCACTCCTGCCTAGCACTTTCTTCCAGTCCTCAATTCTATTCAGAGGAAGCTAACCTACTGGACCACAGCTCACCTCTCACTAGCCGGCCGAGCCCTGGTGGTTAACCAAGCCCTCCTAGCGACGGCCTGGTTCATCACCTCGTGTTGGTGCTTCTCCTCATCTTGCGTAGTGCAGCTTCGCCACCTAGTGCGGAAATTCCTTTGGTCCAGGTCAAACAGGTCCAAGGATTCGAGGGCCAAGGTGGCGTGGGCAACCATCATACGACATTGGTCAGAGGGAGAGCTTGGGATCATAGATCCACAGTATCCGAGTATGGCCCTCTTAGGCAGGCTAGTTGTCCGCGGCTTCACACCAGGAGGACAGACCTAGAAGGTCCTATTGCAGGAGGGTCTTCAGGATTGTAAACTGAGGCTTGGCGGTGAGTGGAGGCCATCCCTGAGATGGATCTTCACGTCAGAATAAATCACACCCCCCGGATGACCTTTCCTATGCAACTTGCTCCGCGTGTGGCAGGGTCTCTGTAAGGCCCTAATCCAGAGCCCCCCGGGCTGCCAAGAGGAGATAGACCGTCAGCCAGTGATCTAGAAATCCCACGTCAGGGATCGAGAAGGGGCACAGATTGGCGAGCGCCCCCACATCCAGTGGGCTGGTTGGGAGGCTGGCCCAGCTCGTACCATCAGGACATGGCGAGAGGTGTATAGGATGGTGGACGAGAAGGTGCTGCAGCGAGTACCAGGCTGCCAAAGAGGAGTGGAGTTGAGAAGGGAGATAGACGTTGCAATACCTCAGGAGTGGCTTGCTTCCCAGATACGAGAGCCGATAGAGCCCGGGAAGGTATGGGCCGCTAGGTTTTTACCAGCAGGCATCCCCCTACAGGTGGCAAGTAAAGTGGGCGGCGCTACACCTGGGACTTTCTTCACCGTACAGGAGGGGGGGCGTCTGGCTCTTGACAGAGGGCAGCAGGATGAGGGGATAGCTGTCCTTTCACGGAAGAGGATCCGAGTGATTGGCCTTTAGGGGAAGACATGGCGGCTGGACCCTTTTGTCCTCTGGCAAGAGCTTAGGGAGTGGCGCCTCTAGATCTGGGAGGGCAGGCCACTTGATGAGCTATTGGAGTGGGATCCGGAAGAGTGGCTATGGCCGGCCACGGTGGTCACCAAGAAGCCACAGAGGTTCCTGGAATACACCGCCAGGATTGGCAGACATGTACTGATGCAGGAGGATATGGATTGAGCGCCGTCACGAAGCAGGCATTGGGCAGAGCACAGCATCACGGAGCTTTTCCGACAGACCTTCTGGTGCCGCCTGTGGGATAACTGGAGGCCGAGGAGGACATCGTATTTTTTATGGTTGGTGGCACACGGAGGCTTGGCGGTGGGAAGCTGGCTTGCCTAGATACAGGAGGGAGGTTGTAAGCGTTGCACACAACAGCCTGTGGAAACCCCAAAGCACTGCCTTTGGTTGTGTGAGGCAGCGTAGCTCGTGTGGAAAGGAGCATGCCGCATCCTTCGCCATATTGCACCCAGCCTTGGATGTATCTCATGGGGAGCTTTCTGCTGGCAAGCGGTCAGCCAAGGTCGTCACCTTCTGTATGAGGCCGGGATGCAGGACATGATATTCATTATCGAGGAAGGGTTGTGCGCGATGGTCGGTTTGAAGGCTCTACCCATCTGCCAGGTACTAGAGCCCATAGCAAACCGCTTTGAGGTATAGGAGATCATAAGGAGTCTTACTGGTTGGCATATCTGGAAGGTATGGTGTCAAGAGGCCTTTGGCAGAGAGAGGCTTTCGGTATAAGCGACCTTAGCAGAGCTCCGGACCTCCATCATCCACTCCCTTCGTAGCTGATGGAATCAGGTGCAGGGCGAGTCCACGGTTCGCTAGGAGCTTTGATGTCATTTCATGCGCACTTGGGGCGGCCAGGACCTATTTTTCGTGATGCAGGCAGGCAGCCCCAGATGGCGATACACCCCCCCCCTCCATGGCTTCTTGTCCCCATCCCCCTCCCAGACCACCTTGAGAGACTTATATACATGATGTGGTTGTGACTTTCATCAGCTCCAGCTAGTTTGTTGAGCATGAGCACTCCGTTGTAATCAGGTTTTTTTTAAAGTAATATAATCAGTCACATTTTATTTGCCTAAAAAAAAAATCAAGCTCATTAAATTAATTTTCAAAATAATAGTTCAGAAAATGATTTTCATAATTATTTTAGTACCCAAAAAATAATTTCACCGACCAATAATTAAATTGGCTAGGCCACTTTGTCTCTCAATTATCCCTGAGTAATTATTAACCCTTAGATCGATATTAATTAATTAATACCTAGTCTTTAATATCACCTAGTGGCTAATAGATTATATAACTTATTACAACTTTTGCCTTTGGAACCAATTGGTATCTTGGAGTCCTGACTCCTAACTTCCACATTATGAAATAATTAGCTTGCATCTCACATGTGTAAGTCACATTTGCATATTTGGTTAACTTTTAATCAAATGCTAAGCAAAGTGTAGTGTAAATAACATTGGCCACTGCTACTTAACCATGCTAATACCAAACACTTGCTGAAAATTTTCAACTAGCATAAATATAACATAAGACTCATAAAGAATCCAAAATAGCCACCAAAAATTCATAGAATACATTTCCCATTAGCATATCTCAACTGATTTTGCCAAACAACCATAGCAAAGCATAGGGCATGTATGCAATTATGGGACCAACATAGTTCTTTGGTGGTGGCACTAGTTTCCATGCTATGGTGGGCTAGGAACCACATACGAAGATATATGGTACAACTCCTTATGGTAGGCAGCAACCAATGTGTCGTGTGCAAGGCCCAATGTATCCAAGTATGGCTAGTAATATGAGTAACTCCATGTATAGCAATGTTGGCATGATGTTGGGGCACAAAGTGGCAAGTTTGGCAACGCATATATGTAGCCCACTATGTTTGGGACTCATGGTATTAATGTTAGCCATGCAAATGCTCCATATAGTGCTGATCATGAGAAAAAATGCAACTAGTAATGCTTGCATGAGAAAAAATACAGCTAGTAATGCATGCAATGTATGGGAAAACATATCTTGGTATAGCTCGTAGTATGCAAATTCCCATGCACAGTCACATTGCAATGGTCCAAAGCATGCAAACAAGAATGTTTCCTACTGCATCTAGTGCTCCTAGCATGTCAAATACACATGAGGGGCTACTTAATTGGATGCAATGTTGCATATTAGTTAGGTTGGAATTGTAGCAATGTGAAAGTATAAAGCATCACAATGCTTAAGGGGAAGAAAGGCCTACAACCTAGTGGAGGTTTCGAGGTAAGTAACGTCAGAGGTAAAGTTTCCATATACTTCTTGGTGAAGCTTCAGCATTGTTTCACCAATAGATACAAAGTGGATGGAAAAGAATGACTTAGCAAACCATCCTCAATTATTGCAACTTTACCGAGATGCCTTTCAATTAGAGCCACCTTCACGTGGGCTCACTCAAGTTCAAGAAAGCAGGGGTCTAGAGCACTACTTGATGTTGAAGAGGAAGGTAACACTCCCACTCCACCAGTTGTGGACAACTCTCGTATGTAGTGGATCTCAAGTGTATTAAGCATGCATCCA
Organism: Lygodium microphyllum; assembly: GCF_053477565.2. Taxonomy (NCBI): domain Eukaryota; kingdom Viridiplantae; phylum Streptophyta; class Polypodiopsida; order Schizaeales; family Lygodiaceae; genus Lygodium; species Lygodium microphyllum. Next base: position 144,880,811 of record NC_141138.1, read on the forward strand.
AGGTACTCTGCTGACAGTATGTCTACCATGAGGTTAATACTCAATGTACTAGTCATTGTGAGATGTATGCAGATAAGTATGAGTTTCACTTGAGCATTGAAACTATACTTTTGCATCAATTCATCATCAGTTGGGCATGAGTTTTTGCCTAAGCTTTGAGATAAAATTTTCAGTTCTTCGAATTCAAGTTCTGGGCCCTCAATTCTAGATATACATCCCAAGGCAACTGTCAAACCCTGATTTCTATTGTAAAAGGATTTATAGTTGAGATTCACCAAAATCTCCACCTCTAAAGACTCAAATGGCTAGATTTTGTTAAGATAACTTGAGAAAAAACTGGAGGATGAGAGAGAATGCTAAAGAGAAAATTCAGACATTCATCATGAGAAAATGGAAGAAATCAACTGCTGCCCTATCTAGACAGCCATAAAAGCCATCTCTACTAATGAAATATCCCAAATATAATGTCGCATGGCTGAAATAGCCCTCAAACTGTTGTCACCTACTTCTGTTACAGGTATGTCACCAGCTCCTGGAGAGTCTCTTGCTGGCTGAAAATGGCCCGTCAACTATATTGCAATAGCAATGGTAGCCTTCTCTTTTTTTTAGTGAAGATAATTGAATTAAGTAGTAAATATTTTACATCAGACCATCAGGTCAACTATATTGTAATAGCAATGGTAGCCTTCTCTTTTTTTTTCGTAAAAGGTAATTGTATTAATTACAAAAAAAGGTACAAGTTTACATGATTACAAGATACACGATGGCTCTAAGCAATCGTGTGTAAATCTCTCTCTCTCTCTAAAGCACTAGACTACAAAAGAGTTACAAAAAGTCATGGCAACGACACAAAGGAAATTGCCCTATGCCAGGGAATGGTAGCCTTCTCTCTCTCTCTCTCTCTTTTTTTCATAAAAGTTAATTGTATTAATTACGAAAAAAGTACAAGTTTACTTGATTACAAGATGCATGATGACACTAAGCCATCATGTGAAAAGGTTCCAATACTAAGAGTTACAAAGTCATGGCGAAGATGCAGAGGAAATTGCCATATGCCAGGGATGTAAGTCCTCCCGAGAGAGTATGTCAAAATGCCGGAGAAGATCTATCTACCAATACAAGAGACCTTTAAGCCTAGCAATATGCCGCTGAACATTATAGGCGGAATCAAAAAGAAACGCATTCCGAATGGTCCAGTTATGCCAACAGCCCCAATATCGAAGAAAATGAAACACGAGCTTCATATGTGGCTGTGCCGATGTTGGGTATTTGGGCTGCACAAAGACCCAATCAAAGGGCCGTAGCGAGAAACCAACCACCATTCGCCACACGGCTGACAAGAACGACCAGATTTTCTTAGCAATGGGGCAAGAAATAAATCAGTGACGGGCGGATTCCACACAGGTGGTGCAAAAGAAACAGTTGCCGTTGGAGATTCGTCGCTTGGAAAGAGCTGAAGCAAGCGGAAGACCACCAATCATCACCCTCCAAAGAAAGACCTTATATTTGAAGGGTGTCTTGTTCAACCACCCCTCCATCACAGTTGCCCTCCACCATGACTGGGATTTACGCAATCCCCATAGAGCATTAGCTTTAGTAACCAGCCATTGATGATCTTTAATCAGAAGATGATACACCTGGTTAGCAGAAGCTTTGCCTAAATTCAGCCGGCCTTCAAAGTCCCAATCCTGCCAGGGGCGATTCGACGCAAGGGCAGGAAAGGGTTGTCTGCTCTGGAGCACCATCAAAAGCTGTTCCCATAAATGCCTGTATCCACGAGAGATCCTGAAAAGCCTCCTCTCTCTCTCTCTCTCTCTCTCTCTCTCTCTCTTTTTCGTAAAAGGTAATTGTATTAATTACGAAAAAAGTACAAGATTACTTGATTACAAGATACATGACGACAATCTAAGTCATCATGTGAAGAGGTTCTAAGTACTACAAGTTACAACGTCATGGCAAAGATGCAGAGGAAATTGCCATATGCCAGGGACGTAAGTCCTCCCTAGAGAGCAAATCAGAATGCCGGAGAAGATCCAACTGCCAATACAAGAGGCCCTTAAGCCTCGCAATATGCCGCTGAATATTATAGGCGGAGTCAAAAAGAAAAGCATTCCGAATGGTCCAGTTATGCCAGCAGCCCCAATATCAAAGAAAATGAAACACGAGCTTCATATGTGGCTATGCAGGAGCGGGAAATTTGGGCTGCCCGAAAACCCAATCAAAGGGGCGCAGGGTGAAACCAACCACTCCTTGCCAAACAGCCGACAAAAATAACCAGACTTTCTTTGCGATGGGGCAAGAAATAAATCGGTGGCGGGCGGATTCCACAGCAGTGGTGCAAAAGAAACAGTGGCCATTGGAGATTCGTCGCTTGGAAAGAGCCGAAGCAAGCGGAAGACCACCAATCATCATTCTCCAAAGAAAGACTTTACATTTGAAGGGTGTCTTGTTCAACCAGCCCACCATCACAGTTTCCCTCCACCATGACCGGGATTTACGTAATCCCCATAAAGCATTCGCTTTGGTGACGATCTTTAACCAGAATATGATACACTTGGTTAGCAGAAGCTTTGCTTAAAGTCAGCCGGCCTTGTAGGTCCCAATCCTGCCAGGGATGATCCGAAGCAAGGGCAGGAAAGGGTTGTCTGCTCTGGAGCACCCTCAAAAGCTGTTCCCATAAAGGCCGGTATCCACGAGGGATCCTGAAAAGCCTCCTAGCTGTACGAAAAGATATAAGCACATTGCGACTGGCAAGGGTGGCATCCGCAACTGAAGACAAACCCAAACGGGCCATCCGGTTGAATTGGGGTCTGAGGTCCTGTTTACCTTCCCATGCAAGTAAACGCGAGACTGCCAGCAACTCCAATTGAAAAGAGTTAGTAGCTAAGCGATCCTCCGCTGGATGCCACTGAGCCTTCTGGAGGACCTGTTTCCAGGAACACACCAAATGAGGAAGCAGCGACGAAGAAGAACTGGAGAACCGCGAATCAGCATTAAGAACATGCCACCAAGAACTCCGGATTTGGGTATTGCCATGTAGAAGCCCATGGCCCTCAAGGAAATAACGGGCTATATCGACCCATGGATGATGATCCGAGCACATGGCGCGGAAAAGCGACCAACGGAGTGCCTGCATGTGAGTTTGGGCATCTAAAATAGCTCCGCCACCCATGCGTTTGGGGGTGCACGCATGCGACCAAGAGATCCAGGAAATACCTGCATGCAATGAGTCTTTCTTCCATAGCATAAAACGAATAGACTGAGTAAGAGCATTGAGAGTCGTAGTAGTCCAGGGCAACAATGGCAAGAAATATGTGAGCATTGGCAACATAATAGTTTGGGCCACTTTGAGGCGAACATGGAAAGGCCAGGCTTGAGATTTCCAATACATAAACTTAGCCACCATTTTCTGAGAAATCCACTGCAGAAGCTGCTTTGGGGGAACATCAACACCCAAAGGGTATCCAAGGTGCCTGACAATGGCGCCATGAGGAACAACCAGACCCTGCCAGTCCAAGGACTGCAAATCCGACTCCGTGCAGCTGAGAATGGCTGATTTGAGGGCATTGATACGAAGGCCGGACGCCTGACCAAAGAGGCTCCAAACATCCAGTGCTCTTCGAAGGTTATCCCTGTCCGCACGCAAAATCATTAAAGTATCATCTGCCAGGGATTGGCTAATGAAGTGCTGTCTTGTAGGAAGCGACAGTCCTACCAACTGAGAAGAGACTGCCATATGAGATAACATCGAAAGAACTGGATGTGTTGCAAGGGCAAAAAAGAGAGGGCTCAAAGGGCACCCTTGTCTAACAGAGCGGGCAAGGATAAATGGCTCAGTAACACCTCCGTTCAGCATGACCCGCGAAGACGCTGCAGCGCTAATGGTGTATATTAGACGAGACATCCGCGGACCAAAGCCCATAGCAGACATAAGTTCAGCAACGAAAGACCAGTCCAGATAGTCAAAAGCCTTTTCCAGGTCCAGTTGGATCAGTACGACCTCCTGATTGGAATGCTTGGCATAATCAATTGCCAGTTGAGCATTCAATACATTGTGTAGGATATTTCGGCCCTTAATGAAACCATACTGTAGAGGGTGCACAATGGCCGGGAGATGCTTATGGAGCCGATTCGCCATTACTTTGGAAAAGATTTTGTACATTGAACCCATCAAAGAAATTGGGCGCCACTGTGTCAACTTAGATGGCGAAGGAGCTTTTGGAAGCAGTTTAATAAGGCCTTCTTTCCATGAGGAAGGCATGATCCCCGTTTCCCACACCTGCTGAAACAAAGCCTGCAAAGGTTTCACCAGTTGGGTAGCAAAAGCTTCAAAGAACTCATTAGTGAGACCATCCCAACCCGGGCTTTTATCCTTAGGCAAGTGTAACAAGACATCCATAACCTCTGCCTCACAAATATCGAACTCCATAGGAGCTTGCATGTCCTGCGGAAGCTGATTGCGGAACAGGTCATAAAAAGCCGAACGGGCCTGAGTAATTTGGGCCGAAGGTGGAGAAGTGGAACCGAGAAGGTCACGGAAATAATTCCTGCACATTTGCACAATAGTCTGCGGATCCAGGATAAGGTGGCCTTTTGCATCCTCGAGTCTGGTCATATTTTCTCGAGCAGGAGAGGCATGGAGAGCTCGAAAGAACTTATGGGTCTGACATGCACTATCTTGCAAAGTTTCCGTCAGATGTTGCAGTTTGGCCTGCTGATATGATTTCAACTGGAATGCTTTAATAAGATCAGCCACCCGCATGTCCAGTGCGAGCAGGAATGCATCATCCAGAGTATCCACCAGCAGAGAACGAACCAAAGCCAGCAGATCCTCTGCTGCCTTGCGACGCTGCCGACAAAGAGAGGCATGATAAATCCCATACTGCCGAGCGACCCGCTGCACATTAGAGAGCAATCTTTCAAAAGACGCAGTGCCCTGCGAAGAGAAGTCCAAGACGAATCTGTCAATCAATTGCTGCATATAGCCCTGAAAGAGTGCATGCTTCAGGTAAGATGAGTTGAAGCGCAAAGGGAGTCGGTCCAGAAATCGCTTAAAAGGTGCAATGAGTTGTGCAAGCAGCTCAAGCTGCAGAGGGAAATGGTCTGACAAGGCATATTGCTGCAACACTTTGATGTCGAGCATCTCGGGAAGAAAATCATCATTCTACATGATATATATATGATCCAGTCGCGACCATGTTGTTGCATACTGGGCAGAATGGAAAGTAAACCCTGTAGAAGACGGGTGTAGCCAGGACCAGAGATCTTGCTTAAGAACAGCAAGAGCCAACTCATGCCACATACGACTTTCCGGCGCGTCCATTACCGAATGCTCCGATGTGGACTGGGAAGAATCCACACACATATTGAAATCCCCCATGAAGAAGCCCCGTCTGCCAAGTGACAAGGAGATCTGCAAAGTCTGCCAAAGCTCCCGACGAGATAACGAATCATTCGGAGCATAGAGGCCAAGTAACCATAAGATTTCCCCTTCGAATAAAATTTCAATCACTAAAAAGTGGCCATGAACATCATTTTTAATAAGCATAGGCTGATATTTGTCATGTACAATCATGAGCACTCCCGAATAATGCATGGCCTGTGTCCCTGCATAGAACAGTCGAAAGCCATTGCAATCCACCACTTTTCCGGCTTCACCGTGACTCTTGTGCTCAACAGCGCACAGAACATCCCACTGATTTTCATGCAATACAATCCACATGGCATGTTGCTTGTGGCGAGAACAAATTCCTCGCACATTCCCGTGGCTATTTTCATGTGTAGTTAAAACCAAATCAGGTATGAGGCACACCTTGCCTCGATTTGACTTTGTCCGCAAGAATGTCCAGGACTCCCTCGTCCAAGAAATCCGCCAACACAGCAAAAGAGTTCTGAGGACCAGATTTGGAAGTAGACGGCATATCTGCTGGCTTGGGGTTGGAACGGGGATAACGACGGTCCCACGGGGTAATGACGTTACCTCTGGTATCAAATGCCAGCTTAGCCGGGGGACCCTTTGGACGATCCGAATACATTTTTCTAGCGGGCTGATGACGAGGGGCAGAGGAAACCATAGCAGGAGCAGAGCGCTCGGAAGACAACATTTCCTTCCTGTGCATATATGTACGCATGGAATCTTGTGAGGTAGTAGGCACAGTATTTTCCATGCCAGCAACAACCCTGTTGCCTTTTTTTGCACGTACTTCCACCCAATCAGTGGCGCGGGAATCCAGACCCGAAACCTGTTGTTTACCTTTGGCCAGAACTTGGGGCTGGTGGATAGCATCCAGCGATGGGGCATCACACACCATATCTTCCATGGGCGGCGCAGCATGGCCAACATTGGAGGTATGTTGCTGTTCCGGGCATTCAGCCATAAAATGCCCCAACTGTCCACAGGAAAAGCAATGCCCTGCAAAATTGCCCCATTTCAATCGAAAGTGCAACGGATGCATGCCCGAGCAGTTGAGGCGCAACCAAGCAGGCCTTTTTCTTGCAGTGTCCCATAGCATACACAAGCGGTTGCGATTCACTGCCCGGAGACTGGGAGGGACCAGAACAGTGCCCACCGCGGCCATAGCATCCTTCAACAGTGGCCAATAAACAGCCGGGCAATTTTCCACTTCTACCCACACAGGGCATTCACGTTGCAGCAGACGCTGAAAATCTGCCATTGGGCGCCATGGAACCACATGAACCAACCGGCGTTCAAAAAATAAAGGCAGTTTAGACAGGAGAGCAGCACGGTGCGTCTCTGATTTCAACAGAACCTCAAAAAACCCTCCGGAGCCAACAAAAATCTCTTCAACACATTCCCCTTGTAGCAGACTGTGCAGCCACTTGTGAATACGGGAAAGCAGCGGGATTCGACCAGTGAAGAAGAGTATCACAGCGCGATCATAAAATACCGAAAAGGAGCGTAGGACAGTTTTTGGGTCCACGGTGGCGTCCAGAACATCGTCAGGTGCTGAGTCAAAAAAGGCTTCCTGATTATGTTGAACATAATCGCCAAGCAACGTGTTGGCAAATTCCAGCAAATGCTCCCAGTCAACATCCTGAGAGTCCACCGGATCGGAAGCAACCTGAGTATAGGAACGATCCTGAGGAACACCAATCTCTTCCGAAGTATGTTTGGGACGTTTACCCGCAGGCTGAATGTCGGGACCAGGGGGCAGCTCTTCGTTGCACGGAACCATGTCCTCAGGTTCCTCGGCATCAGAATCCGGGCCAAGTGCTGCCACTGTTTGGTCTATGAAATCCAGATCCAAACCAGCCATCGTGTGACGATTTGATCTTGAAGGAGGACTGACCCGGTCTCTCTCCCGCTCTCTCTCTCGCCCGCTGGTCTGTACAGAGGCGCTGTCCAGGGGAGTACTCTGCAAAGACAGCTAATGAAAGCTGAGCTGTACCTGTCACCGTGCAGGGGCAGAAGGGCGAAACAAAGGCCTGGCGGTCGCAACGGCAGGACGGGACAGGCTGGGGTGCTGGGAAGGGATCCGTCAGGTCAAGGGACAGGGCAGCAAGGGCGGCCGTGGACAGGGCGTTTGAAGCAGGGCGTCAAGGGCGGCTGTGGACAGGGCGCCAGGCGAAGGAGGCGTTGACGGCGGCAGGCGCAGGGCGTCAGGAACAGGGCGCAATGGGTTCCGCTGGCGGCGCAGGGAGAAAGCACGAAGAAGGTCAAGGACGGACGGATCTCCAGGCGTCGACGGAGCTGAGAAGGCGCGAGTGACAAGCGAGCAGCAACGGAATGTCAGGCGAGCAGCGACGGAACGTCGGGCAGCGACTGGGCGGACGCGAGCGAGCGAGGAAGACGAGCGGGTCGTCAGTCTGCAACAGCGCAGATCAAGACGACGACAGGGCGCGCAAGCCCAAGCGCGGGCAGGGCGGCACGACGCAGGGGCACCATCGTTGTTCGCTCCCGTCGCTTCTCTCTCTCTCTCTCTCTCTCTCTCTCTCTCTCTCTCTCTCTCTCTCTCTCTCACAGCTTGCACAAGGCTAGAATGACCCTCTCTCTTTGTCTCTGAACCTCTAATCCCATTTCCCAACATTATCTAGCTTGCAACCTTCCAATTCCATTTTCCAATATTATCTAGCTTATTAAATTAATTTTTAGAATATTAATTTTAAAAACTAATTTAATAAATAGTTTAGTGCCCAAGAAAATAATTTCACCAGCCAATAATTAAATTGGCTAGACCAATTTGTCTCCCAAGTATCCCTTGAGTAGTTATTGATCCTTAGACCAGCATTAACTAATTAATTAATGCCTAGTCTCTAGTGTCACTACTAACATCAGTAGCAAATAAATTGGCCTTGGCCCAAATCTAACATTGAGTACAAGCATAACTTATTACAATTTTGCCTTTGGTACCAAATAATATCTTGGGGTCCTAGGTCTTGCATTACGGAATAATTAACTTGCACCTCACATGTGCAAGTCACATTCGCACATTTGATTAACTTTTAATCAAATGCTAGGCAAAGAATCAAAATTTCACGTCCTCATGGTACCTACTAAGAGGTAGTGCCTTGATGACCTTGAAGTTCAAATCCATTGGGGTAGTCACATGGGTACTCAACCATTCTGAAGGTGGCTAGAATCTCCTAAAAATACTTGAGCTAGGAGAGAAAGATGCCCTGTTCATCATAAGTGATCCCCATGCCAATGAAATAATGAAGTTGATGTGTGTCAATCATCTCAAAAGTGCAATGAAGTTGGTTCAGAATATTAGCCACCTTAGTACTATGGATGAGACCAACCTTCCTTCTTAGACAGGGTAGTAAGTGACCTGATTTAACAATAACTGCAGCAAGCAATAATTCACTAATCTAAAATAAGTACTTTACCACTCTTATCTTGGACAACCAACAGCCAATTGGCCCCAATACCAACACCCCTTGTGGCATTTCCTTAACTTGTGTTGCAATCTATAGTACACTGAGATGCAAGCTGATCTCTCTACAAATTTGCGGTCCTTGGGCTGTCACAAATGGCCAATGGCATTAGGGTTCCGTTTTCGCCTTGATTTTGGCACAAATTGGGCACAAATAGAACCGAGAACACTTGCATGTGGGCCAATCTCAATGTGGATCTGCAATCCCCTTCAGATCTGCTGTAATTTCTTCAATTCCAGTAGCTGCTTTGATCACTGGGCTTCCAATTTATGGGCAGGCTTCTCAAGTTGGCTGAGAAACCCTAATTACAGCAGTAATCAGGTTTAATTACAGCTAAACAATACTGGATGGTTTCAGATTTGCTTTTGGGGTGGTTGAGGGGGAAGAGAGAATCAGCTGGAGACAGAATCTTTTGTGTTCATCAATAATTGTGCAGATCCTATTTGTTGAGCACCTTTCATAGGTGTTGATTGCTCATTGAGGTATTTGCCTTTATCTTCATCATAGGTGCCATAGCCTCTGCATGCGCAGGCGCAAACAGAAGCAGCACTTTTCTTGGGGTTGGTCAGAAGATTTGGCTTGAACTGCTGCTGCTGGTTCATTCTGTGCCAGGCCTGCAATGATGTAGTACTGCAGTGGCACAGTCCTGCAGAGACACAGGATTGAGAGAAAGACGGAAAGGGAGACTGCTGGTCACAACTGTATCAGTACCCACAGATAGGTTCTCAATTGTATTAGCATTGACAGACAGGGTCACGACTGCATCAGTGCACATACACAAGGACAGGTGCAGGGAGATAAAGCAAGCAGCAACAAAGGCTAATCCCCAGAGCTGAAGTACAGCACACCTGCTCTTGTACCCTGCGCTGTGACAGGGTTGGCACGTGTGGCAGACCTGCAGGGATGCATACCTGCATCTCTGTGTTGCAGCAGACACATAGAGAGGAAGAGAGAGATTTAGCCTTAAATACAGACTGGGACTCTAGGCAAGCTGCAGCCATCTTGTTGTACAGATGTGGATTTCCTTGATCAGCAAATTTGAGAAGGGGAAGAAAGAGAATCAGTGGATTTTGCTTTTGGTACTTCAGCTGAGGATTTTAGAGCTAGTGGAAGGAGATGAGATGCGCAAACATCGTAAGTTGACTTTTGGTTCTCCGGTTTATGGTGCTCTAGAGATGCCTCAATAGGTTGCACGTACACCTCACTTGCAGAAAAATGAGTCTTTTTAATATATTCTTGCCAGTGCGAATAATCTAATGAATGATTATGCATGTTTGAATGAAGGAAAAGCAAGCTCTTACCAGCTCGTGATCCTCTGGTGGCTGTCATGGGACAAAAATAGTGTTACAACAGATTGTTGTTGTCATGAGGACGTGTATTTTTGAACCCTCACTTGACATTTGGATTAATTTTTCATCACATAGTTAAGTAAATGTTGCACATGTGAGGTGCAACTGGGGTTAAAGTAAATTTACGAGCCCGGTACCCGAGGAAATCACGGGATGTCAAAGGCAAAAGTTGCTATTAGTTATGCCGCACAGGTACTTGGTGGTATTTGGTGCTAGTTGTTGGCCTAGGTCATCCATTTGGCCATAAGTGTCAATTGGTGATACTAGAGAAGTGGCATTTAATGGTACCTAACGCCAATTTGATGATCAAAGATGGCGCAAAGACACTCCCGAATGGAAGTTGCCTAGCCAATTTAATTATTGGCTAGTCAGATTATTTTTCAAGGCACCAAAATAATTATTAGATTAATTTTCAGTATTTAAAGACTGAAAATTAATATTTAGTTATGGATAATGTTGAAAAAACCATTTGGGAAGGCTGCCACTTGTCAAAAATGCCCATGCAAGACTGAAAAACGTCTTTAGAGGTTGGAGACAGGCATTTTTAGTGTATTCAGTCTGCAAGAGAGAGGGAGGAGATGCTATGGTCTGATTTGCAGCCATTGGAGGACCTTCTGAGGCAACCAGGAGCAGGAGAAGACCAATCAACAGTAGGTGACAGCATCTACAAGCTGTTGAGACAAGGTAGCAGTAGTAAATGACTGATTTTCTTCAATTCTTTGCATCTACAAGCTGTTGTGGCAAGGCAGCAGCTGCATTTGACTTATTTTCAGTCATTCTTCACGACAAAACTCTAAATTTTCTCTCTCTACAACTTTCTCTCTCATCTCCTAGCCATTTCAAAACCTTGCTCCGAAGATCTCAACATTTGGATCCTTGGAGGCTAAGAAATTGCAAATTTCTCTTATGTAAACCCTAATTTACAGCAGAAATAAGGATTTAGTAGCAGCCTCAGGAAGCGTGCCAAAAATTGAAAGCTCCAAGACTTGGATTTTTCAGGGCTAAAGGTGAATTTCAGCAAAATTCAAGTGGAGGACTAGCCAGCCATTAAATTTGGGGCATTTCCATCGTCTTTGAAGTGGGTGAAGGCCAACTAAGTGCCCCAATCAAGGGGCAAATTAGATTGAAGACTTGCTGGTCACTTTGGACAGCAAGAGGAGTTTGGATTGCGAAGGGGATCGGGAGAATCCCATTGTAAATCAACTTTTTCTTCAATAAAGTTGAAGAAATACAGAAAGGGGCGCCAATTTGGGGCCAATCGGGTGTGCATTGACCAAGATCAGTAAGTAATTTTGTATTTTCAGATTTGCATTAATTGTTTGCTGCTGTAATTAAGTTGTAATCAAGGATTTACCACCCATCCACGAAAGGAAGGCTGGTTACAACTGGGAAGAACTCCTTTGCTTCCCCGTATCCAAGCATGCTTGAAGTCAATACTATTAAATGATGATGTGTTTCAAACCAATGATTTAGGGCAAGTGCAAGCCCCTCTTGTGGAGGAGATTTATGATGGCCCTAAAGGGTTTTTTTTATTATCTTTCGTATTTCAGATGCTCAAGCATGGTTAATGCAATTTATCCATTTGTTTCTAGATGGTTAGTTGGTTCATGCTGTCCTAGATGTCTTTAGGCATGCATGCTTGATTTGGGTGAAATTGGTTAATTTCCCTTCTCACCTTTGGTAGCTTCTTCCTCTTGTATTGAGATCTCTTGGTCAGGTCTTGGTGGAGCTTGATTTGGCCTCCCGGAATAGAAATACAACCTGCATGCTTTGGGATACCAAAAAACATCGGCCCAACAAAATTCGTTTTGAGGCACTAGGTTTGCATAGGTTGGTTTTTTAGCTAAAATGGAAGACTTTTGTAGGACACCATTTTAGATGTGGCTAACTAGGTTATTTTGTTTTTTAATGTAATCATACTCTTGAGGTTTTGTAGTGTGGTTTGGATCTTGAGGTGGATATGTGAGAGGGTGAATCCCAAGACGTGCCATAGCAATGTGTTTCTCCCCCCATGCCTCTTACTTTGCATGGAAATGCTAATACAGATTCACTTCAATATGGGCCTGTTGGGAAGTCACATCCTGCCTGTCAATGATATGCGTCTAAGGATGTTCCTTGGGTTTCTATGGTTAAACATTACGCTCGACAAGAATCTTGTTCAATTTCTACTAATTCAGTCTTTGATCATATCACATAGACTTTTCAACGCAAGGTTAAGGGATTTTACTCTAAGCCTCAATTATCTCATGTACTTGCAAAGTGGAGTGGTTGGTAAAGGTGCATCCCATTTTGCTTTGAGGTCTGATGGTCATGGGAGGCTATTTCCCTCTCGTGATGTGTTCCATGCTCAACAACGTCAGTTCCCTCCCCGTGCATCGATTGCTAGATTGCGAGGGGTGGATTTTGTGGATGTGATCCTTAGCAAAATGGAGAGATTTGATGCTGCTAAATTTGTGCATGCAAAAGGGAAAGCGGTGATCCAGAAGGTCTTCCTCTCTTTGTTCATCATAAGACTCGCTTTATGGAATGTCAAAGGGGTTTCATCTTGCCAAAGAGGCTCATATTTAGTCACAATTCTAAGTTTACTAGTGGGGTTTCATCTTGTCAAAGAGGCTCACATTTGGTCACAATTCCAAGTTTACTAGTGGGTTTGGGAAAGGCTTTGACTTACCTTCTCATTGGAAGATGGATAGGGTGTTTCATGTCAATAATCTTGTGAAGTATCATGGAGTTATTCCTACAGCAACCCCAAATCAGGAGGAGCCAAAGTTAGTGGACACAGACAAGCTTCAAGAGTTGTTGGTTCCGAAACAAGTGTTGCCTCATAGATACAAGAGGAGTATGCAAAGGAAAAAGATTCAAAATCTAGTTAATACGAAGGGTCACCCCATGCATGAGGCACTATCAGTTTGGCAATGACTCCTAATCTTTGCTTTTTAATACCAAGAGGCTATGCAATTGGGGACAGCAGCAGTTCTAGCAGGGGGAGAATGTAATGCACCTAGATAGTGAGCATGTTTTGATGATGATCAGCAAGGCAGAATGACGTGATGGGAGAGCCATGTGGCTGGTTGTGCTAGGGTGAGCCACAGAGTCGCATGTGCAGCCAGTAGATCCTGGAAAAGGCAGTAAGTTCTCACCTCAAGTCCACCTGCTGCAAGGAAGTTCTTGGCAACAATTGTGCTTTTTGTTGGGTAGTTGCACACTGGATTGGTTGGGCCGTTTTTTCAATTATATTTCTCAGTCAGGCCATTTATTGCTAATGCCGTGAAACTTAAATCAAAGGGGCAGTTTGATTCATTGGAAGAAACGGCCTGCTTCATGACTGAAGTGTCAGACTGCATGATTTACAAATCCTATTAAAGGCAATTTGTGGCTGTGTTCATCATCATGGTTGTGATCAAGATGATTGCCACATGATAAAGGAAAGTGATTGTGGCTCTCAAAGAGATCATGATCAGATATGACCACCTTATTATTCTTGCAATTGTGCTAGTTGCAAGGAGCAGCAAAGAGCAACTTTTTCCCACAGGCTGGAGTGCCCATGAGATTGAGGTGAGCAGGAATGTTTGTGGCTTGGTTGTGGTGAAGACTATTTGAGGCAGATAGAGGCGAAGTGAAAAGCTATCCCGAATAGGACAGTTAGGTGACCTATTGGATTTGAAGTGTTGGTTCATGCTTGAGCTCTCACAGCCATAACTTGTACAATCTCTATTTGATTGTTGCAAATAAAGATTCGAGGATCTCATCCATTGAGCAAGGAAAATTTAAGCCAGAACTAATCTTAGATTATTTTGAATTTATAGTCTATTTTACTCCTAAAACAGTCCCAAAAAGATTTTCTTTAAAGAAAAACAGATTTTATTGAGTGGTAGTACAAGAGGATCAAAGAGTCCCAGAAAAGGCATTCATGGGCATCCTCACTTTTTCATCTCCCATCACCAGCTTTTTTGTGTCATCACCATCACCTTCTGCCATTATTGCAGCCATTGCCAACATACCATCTTGCTGTGTTTGCTCTCAGCCCTGATCAGCAACATCCAGCTTGCCATCATTATCATCCTTCCCCATGGCGCAGTGGAGCTGCTGCTATTTGGACTGTTTATGCCATCATCCAGCCTGATCAGGACCATTTTGCTGCTTCTGGAGGCTGTCATCTGCTGTGTTTTGCAGCCTTGAGCTTCTTTCATCATCTTCGACCTGACATGTTGCTGTTGTTTCTGTTCCAGAGAACTGCCATACCTGCATTTTCACTCCAGGAGGTTTGCTGCCTGTGTTTCCTGCCTTGGTGGATTGCTACTGGTGTGTGCAAGATCTGTCTTGGTATGACACACTCTCAATGATGTTTTCGGTGTCTCCAAACACTTTTAGTCAGCTCACCTATGCCCCGGTCCTCAAGACACGGAGGCCTGTTTGTATCATTCTCATTTCTATAAAGTCCTCCCTTCATTGAGCATTCATTAGTTTGTGTTTGTTGTGGGTTGGTTTGCACTGAGGACACACAGAGTGTATGACCACGACAAAAACACAAAGAGACAGACACGGACATAGAGGGCAAAACTCAAACCCTAAACGCAAAACTCAAAAACTCAAACCGTAAACGCAAAACTCAAAACTCAAACACAAACAAAAGAAGGGAGAGAGAGAACACAACTCTGAAGTGAATGAATGTAAGAGTGTACGATATGCTCAAGGGGAGAGCAATGTCGAAGTGTGACATCCACCGAAGACAGATCCCAAGTCCACTAGTCGGAGTGTAGGAGTGTTGAATAGTGAATGGCAGCAGGCTGGTCACCAAAACGCAGCAATCCGGAGGCTAGAAACTGGTAAACGCAGCAGTGTACCACCGATCGGAGGCAGGAAGTTGTGCACAATCTGCTGAAAACAGGAGGCTGAAAGAGTGTTTGAGAGTGTCAGGGTCTGCAATGCTGAAAACGCAGGCTGGCTAACCCTGGAGATGATGGACAGTAGGTTGAACAGCAGTCTGGGACAGGCTGGAGCAGTTGCCAACAGCTAAGAGCTGTCGCCTACAGCAATGGACAAGCTGAAGATAATGTGGCTGCAATCGATGATGGCTGGACAGCAGATGGAGACAGGCTGCAGGCTGGAAACTGGGCGCCAACAGCAGCAGAGAGTGTGTGGGCTGGTGTAACTTGCAAACAAGGATAATGGCTGAAAGGGGGCAGCCTGTCTATTTATAGATGTGGAAGGACGCCCCAAACATTAGGGTTTCCACTAAACTCTCTCGAACTGCTCCATGTTTTAGGGTTTCCACTGAACCCTCTTGAACCGCTCCCCCTTTTAGGGTTTTACTCTAAAAGAGCATTTTTAGTGTGTTTTGGGGCTGTTTAAAAGGCTAATCAGTAAGTAATGCATATTTTAGCTCAACACCCCCTCTCAGGCCCAAAACTGAGCTAAAAGGTTAGGCCAGTCATTGTGATATTTATGTACCCCGAGGCGTCCCACCCCAAAGCACCCAAGGCATTGGACAAAGGGTGCATATCAGCTGCCCAATGGCCTACCAAGACTACAGAGGTGATGGTTATCTTACCAAGGGAATCCAAGTGGTCACCCTAGAGAGAACAGGGCATCGAACAAAGGGTGCACGTCGGCTGCCCAGTGGCCTACCAAGTCCTACAAAGACGGATGGAACTACATGGATTTTTTTTTTTTGAATAAGTGAAGGAAATTTAATGGGATGCGGCCAATTGAGTAAAAGTGACCCAGAAGACGGGAGTAGGGAGGGTACACCCAACACATCACAAAACAATACAAGCTAACCTATCCACTCAGGGTGTCGATGACGAGGAAAAATAGGTGATGAGATATCCATGTGATAAAGAAGGATGGTGGTGTGGTAACAACAGCCGCCGGTGGAAACAGCTTAGGATCCGTGCAAGTGGTGCTCTGCACAATGAGATGCAAAGTATGCTACATACTGAAGAATGTTCATGCAGCAGGTGCGACTTGGACAATGTCCCTCATGGGGAAATTATTCACTTGCCCAAGCACCCTAGTACAAGGATGATGTGATCATGCAATGCAAAGGGTAAGGTACAACAGGGAGAAGAAGCCGATGTCGAAGACAAAGTGCTGAAGCTTGTAGAATACCAAGAAAGATAGAAACCCCCTCTCAACCTGGATGTAGATGCCGAAGAAGAAATAGGAGCCTGATGTTGGTCTTCATACGGTGCCGAGAACCATAAGGAATGAAAGAAGATGAAGTGGATGAAGCACCCCGCTAGAAGAGCAAGGTAGAAGTCACCGTCGTGATGGCATCAAGAGAGATATCGCATGATCCGCCTCGGGAGGGAAAACCGCCATGCTAGAAGAAGAGCAAGCACTCCTAGGATGATGAAACCATAAAAGGAATGGTGTGCATCCCCATGTCTCTAGCCCAGGGAGGACCAAAGCAATCTGCAAGTTAGCCCTACACTAAAAGACAAAACCCTACAAAAGAGATGAGAATCTGCAGACACAGAGGTTAGTGGTGAGATGCTCCAAAGTAAAACAGAACAGAAAGAAAATTTAACTCAAAATAAATGCAATGAATGTGTATGTGTGTGAGGACATGCAGCGGAAGACAAAAAAATGGAAAAACTAAGGATAATGAATCCTATGGGCCCGACTCTAAGAGTACGAAAAAAGAATGCTAGATTGACCTAGGGTATCCAAAAGGACCTAGAGGCATGCGAGTCGAAGAAGGTGGCAACCATCGCGTATGTCCAGTAGCAAGGCTCGACCAAGGGCATGAAGTGCAACGGGATCGGAACCTACAGACCAATCAGCCAATCCCTCAGGGTTGTGAAAGAGATGGGCCACTGAGGCTATACTCGAGCCACATATCCAACAACAACGGGTACTGAAGAAGCAGATGAAGCAGGAGCGGAGGGCGTAGCCTCACTAGACTGTGCAATCGCATCAGTCTGCTGAGGCTTTTTAAGTGGAAGACCTTGGGCCTTGGAGCGACACTCCTCGTCCACATGGCCTGCTCTCTAGCAATGTGTGCAAAACTGGTTTTTCTTAGGGAGTTGCTGCCAGATAGATCTAGATTCTTTGGTTTCATCTGAGGAAGAGGAGTCACCCTTTGATTGGCTTGCCTTTGCATCTAGCGAGTTCTTACTACTAGTGGTTGTCCCTCCCGAAGAAGAGACAACCAACCCCCTTTGTTGCTCTAAATAAGGCTGTGATGAGGATTTTTTGTGGACTTGATCATACAGCCTCGCGTAACTCAAGAACTGGCACTCAAACTCGTAGAAGGTTGAAAATTTAGGTTGGGAGATGATGTGTTGAATGAAATTGAAGTACTTGTCGGGCAACTTATTCAAGAAGAATGTAACTTGATCGTCATTTGACTTTGGAGAGCCAGTAGTAGCGAACTCGACAAGTAGCCGTCTATATTCAGCCAGCTTGACTTTCAGATCATCCTCTTTCTTAATAGAGAACTCTTGAAGCTCAAAGTCGAGATTGATTCATCGAGTACGATCACGAGCCGCATAGCGGTTGAGAAGGTGACTCCAACGCTCTAAGGCGAGCGTGAAGTGCTGCAACTAAGAGTGAAACTCAGGAAGCAATCCCTGCATCAACTCAACATTGGCTGTAGCATTGCAAGCTCTCCATTGATGAATGTAATCAGGGTGAGCTAGTCGAGGGCCCGGCATAGGCTCTAGACCAATGACAAGGTCCCAAAGGCTCTGAGACTTAAGCACTTATTACATGAAATTAGACCAAGTGGTGAAATTTGACCCGTTAAAACGAGTCTTATCTGTGAAGGCATTCTTGGCCGTTGCAACAGGAGTGGTAGTGCTCGGAGATGGATAGTGTGAAAAAGTGTAGTGTGGGTAGAATGGGAGAGTGGAGTACACTTGGGAATGGGCCCCAGAGTGCCCACCAAGCATGCGTGTAGTGTGCAAGGTGGATCCATAGGTAGGGATGGGTTGACTAGGCATGGGTGGTAGCCACATTTGGAACCCAAGGAGGTGGGACGGGAACACGGTGAGCAAAAGATGGGAATCCCTGCGTAGGTGTAACCCAAGGAGAGTGTAAAGATGCACCATAAGCTGAGAATGGTAACCCCTGCGTATGATTAGTCATGGGAGATATGAAGCTGGGGATAGTGAGGGGGATGCCCACCACAGTCGTCCCAAGAGTTTTGGGTGTGCTCATGTGCTGAAAGGTGAGAGGCACTGTGTTTAAGGGTGGCATTCCCCCTAACGAAGTATCATGGTGCAAAGAGGTAGAGAATGGGGTGGAGAAGGAAAATGTGCTAAGAGAGGAGATGGAAGATCCAACCCCTAAGGTATGTGATGCAGATGTGCAGTGTAATCCAAGGTTTTGGAAAGATGATGAGAGGTGTCATATAGAAGAGGGTGGGATGGGAGGGAAGTGAAAAGTGTGTGTGATATGCTCAAATGAAACAGAAGTTGTAGATGTACCTGAATTTCGTCTGCTTCGTGAGTCCCCTCTATTGAAGTTCACATACACAAAGCCATCTAGATCCTATACCTCAAAAGAAGAAACCGGCAAAGGTTTTGATTCATGCAACACAAAAGAATAGTACAAACCTGACATTGGACCTGGCTGAGATGATGAATATGGATCGCCAGACGTTCCAAATATCGTATGTCCTCCATGATCGAAGATGTGGCTAGCCTCACCAACCGGTCCGGATGTGGTAGTAAAACTGGTAGGAGGGGTGTAAACATCACCATACTTGTTGCGATAGTACTCCTCAAAGTCCTTCTCTATCATATTAGCGAAATTTGGTGAAGGTGGAGTGTCGTCCTCCTCACCGAGTCCATAATGCCGTCTTAGGGCCTCCAATAATGGAGAAGCCTGATAAGACATCATAGGAACTGAAGAAGAAGGTGTCTGAAACATTGTGATTCGGTTGCGAGTTGTATTGTGTGCCTCGCACAAAGACTATCTCTCCATAATATCTGCAGGATACTCTTTACAAGAGCACCGGCTCTGATACCATGTTAAGGATAGACTTTGCATTGAGGACACATAGAGTGTACGACCACGACAAAAACACAAAGACACAGACACAGACACAAAGGGCGAAACTGAAACCCTAAACACAAAACTCAAAAACTCAAACCCTAAACACAAAACTCAAAACTCAAACACAAACAGAAGAAGGGAGAGAGAGAACACAACTTTGAAGTGAATGAATGCTGTAAATGAATGTAAGAGTGTACAGTGTGCTCAAGGGCAGAGCAATCTCGGAGTGTGACGTCCACCGAAGACGAATCCCAAGTCTGTGACCACCAGTCGGAGTGTAGGAGTGCTAAATAGTGAATGGCAGTAGGCTGGTCACCAAAACACAGCAGTCTAGATGCTGGAAACTAGTAAACGTAGCAGTGTACCACCGATCAGAGGCTGGAAACTGTGCACTGTCTGCTGTAAACAACAGATTTGAAACAGTGTCTGAGAGTGTCAAGGCCTGCAATGCTGAAAACGTAGGTTGGCTGACCCTGGAGATGATGGACAGCAAGCTGAACAGCAGTCTAGGACAATTTGGAGCAGTCGCCAGCAGCTGAGAGCTGTCGCCTACAAAAATGGACAGGCTGAAGATAATGTGGCTGCAGTCGATGGCTCGACAGCAGATGAAGGCGGGCTGCAAGCTGGAAACTAGGCACCAACAGCAGCAGAGAGTGTGTGGGCTGGTGTAACCTGCAAACAAGGATAATAGCTGAATGGGAGCAGCCTATCTATTTATAGATGTGGAAGGGCACCCCAAAAATTAGGGCTTTCACTAAACTCTCTCGAACCACTCCCCGTTTTAGGGTTTTACTCTAAAAGAGCATTTTTAGTGTGTTTTTGGGCTGTTTAAGAGGCTAATCAGCAAGTAATGCATATTTTAGCTCAACAGGTTATGCACTCTGTGTTTCTCTATGTGCCCTAGCATTTCCTTACAAAAAAAAGCCTACAAAGGGATCCCAAATAGCAAAAATAAAATCTGCTTTGTTTATTTTTTGCCAAATGGCTTATTTACACACACACAAAGGTTATGCCTATGTCTCTTCAATCCAGATCTTAATTTGCTTCATTTCACTTGTAACTATTCGTATTCTTACTTTTCTAGCTCTCGGCATTTTGCAGTGTTAAATTGTTTCACACAATGCTAAGTTCATGGCATTCATCAAAATGGAAAAACTACTAGCAATGTCATTATTTCTTTGCAAAACTTCACATGCACCAAATCATCAAGCCTTGTAAGGTCTAATTTATCTCAATGCCACAAAGGTCCAAAACGTACCTGTACACAAAAATCACGAACAAGGTTCAGTGAAATCCCCTTATACTTGTTGATTTTTAGCAGTTCAAACCTGAAAAATTTTTAGCAGAAGGCTGAGTAACAGTGAAGAAAGTTCAGCAAGGTGCTCTAAAATGCATGTCCCTTCTTGATATATGTGGAACATGATCAATTATAAGACAAAAGACTATGGAAAATGCACCCCACATATCAGCACATTAAGACTTATTGCAGTCTACAGCTTGATACAACAGGTTAGGCAGCCAAGCTTCAGGCTAGCCAGTTACAGAGTTTACTACTCACATGCATGATTGTTAAAAGCTTGAATATCCAGGCATTTCTATGGCTAAGGGTTATTCTTCTATATCATGTCTTCTAAAACAACAAACAGATAGGTAATATTTACACGTGAACAAAATTTCATGAGAAAACCATAAGTTTTCAATCATCTAGCAATAATGAGACAAGACTCCATATTCCAACTTGTACAACTAAGATTTTCACTCCATTTTGCACATAATTTTGTTTCTTGTATGAAGGACATTTTCACTCTTATGTTGTAGAAACCCAGAACAGGGTGACCAACCTCGACCTGTGCCACCAGCACTTCCTGTAATTGACTATGTGGCTGCACTGCCCCTCTCCTCTTCCAGCTCTTCTCTCCCACTTTGCTGCCTGTATAGCCTGTGCCTCCTTATCCTCCCCTTCTTCCCCCCCAAGCACAATTTCTGAATGGCCCCCAGTGCCTACTCCCATGCTCCACACCTCCCCTCATTCACCTCCCCTTGCACCGCCTATTTGTGCCACCCTGTCAATTGGTCAAGTTTCTGCTATGTTAATAACATCAACAGGCCCCTTGCCCATGCCCCTCTTCTTTCTGCCAACGCTGTGTTTATTATTCCCTTAAACCCTCCTCCATCTTCCCTCACTTCCCCCATCCCTTGCCTTCCATATCCTTGGGCAACATATGTGGATGCAGCTTCTGAAAGTTTAGCTCCACAAGTTGAATTTGCACTTAATATACAGTCTAGCACCAAACCAGCTCGAAGCTTTCTCCAAAACTTCAACATTACCCGTGAATCTTAGTGAGCACCAGCTTCCCTTAGTATGAACTACAATTAAGTAGTTGGAGATCACAAAGTTGAAACGCATTTTCAAACCATTCCTCTTGCAGCCTAGTGTTGATTCCCTTATAGGAAGGAGTGGCTGAAACATCCACTTAGGATCCAACCTGCATACGAGACTCAACACAAGCTATATCCATGCATATATAGGGAATGGACATCAAACTCACCTCCCAGCCATAGAGCCAAACAAGCTCACCTCTGAGACTTGGGAGCTAGCACATATAGGGAATGGACACCAGACTCACCTCCCAGCCATCGAGCCAAACAAGCTCACCCCTAGGCCTAGGAGCTAGCAACATACTAGATCATGACTAGATCCCAAGAGTTGGCATCCCATAGCAGTAGGCCATACCATCTTGGTGTACAAACATGAAGGCCTATGGGCCACAAGTCCAAGAGTGGTGATCACACAATGATGTGCACAATAGGGCCTTGAGTCCTATAAATAGGACTCGGTTGCCCTAATCCCGAAGTGCCCTTAGTGCATTCACACTAAGGCACTTGATGACCATTGTGACCAATGCTACTAGCACCCACTCCGAAGTGCCTTTAGTGCATTCACACTAAGTCACTTGATGACCACTTTGACCAATGCTACTAGCATCCATCCAAATGTCCAAGGATGTAACACTTTCCCCCTTATGAATGATTGTTTTCTTTAGCAATATCCTCAAGAATAAAGTGAGGAAAACAACTGTTACTCGAGATACATAGTCTCACACAATCATTTAGTCCAATGGTCGAGAACTGATTCGGGTTCAAGACTTGAACCGATTTGGATTCAAGTAGACCACACGAGCAAGTTCTCACAACGTGAGCTCAAATCTCTAGAGGTAAATCAAGCTCATAGGATATGCTACTTACCTTCTTGGTAGTTTGGACAGAACCACAATACCTCAAAGAT
The DNA here is from genome assembly GCF_053477565.2 of Lygodium microphyllum. Classification (NCBI taxonomy): domain Eukaryota; kingdom Viridiplantae; phylum Streptophyta; class Polypodiopsida; order Schizaeales; family Lygodiaceae; genus Lygodium; species Lygodium microphyllum. The sequence goes on from NC_141138.1 coordinate 144,903,347, forward strand.
AACTTATAGCACTTTCCAATAAATATTGAATCAGAATCTTTTGGGACTTTCAGGTAAACCCACATTCCCTCTTGGAGCTCTCAAGAAGTATGACGTTGGTTAGCATAAAACATAGCATGATCTTGGGCCATTTTAATGCTCTCCCTCACAATCATCAACATCTCCTATATATTGTGCAGAAAGTCAAGCACAAACTGCATTTTAACTCCCTTGAGCTTGATAACAATTGATGGTTTCGGCTCATAACTATACATAAGCATAAATGGGCTACATCTAGTAGCCAAATGCTTAGTATTGTTATAAGCGAACTGAATCTATAAAAGATAATGCTCTTACTCAGATTGTCAAGGGGAAATATATGCATGCAACATATCCTCCATGGTCTAATTTCTCATCCCGGTTTGTCCATTAGTCTCAAGATGATCCAAGGACGACATAGACAATTGAGTTTCCATTTTTTGGAAGACCATTTTCCCAAAATGGAGTATAAACATAGAATCTCAATCACTGACTATTTCATTGAGTAGACTATAAAGTCTATAAAGATACTCCACAAAGAGACCAGCCAACTCGTGGCTTTTGATGGTCATCTTTGCACGAATGAATCAAGCCATTTTTGTCAATCAACCGACTACAATTCAGATTGCACCATGACCTTGATTCGTATGGGGTAATCCTACTGCAAAATCCATAGAAATGCTACTCCACTTCTTATCAAGAATTGGTAAAGGATGTAATATCCCTGCTTGTTTATGCCATTCATCTTTATTAAGTTGGCACTGCACGCACTCGCAAACATAAGACTCCACCAAACTCTTCACATGTGACCAAAGTCTTCACAATACAAGCCGTATTCACAATAAAAGAGACTTGACATCAAAATCACCTCCCAACCATAGACCCAAACGGACTCACCCCTGAGCCAGGGAGCTAATAGCACTCTGGGTCATGACCAAATCCCAAGGGTAGGCATCCCATATCACCAATCCACAAAATCCTAGTATATAGATCCGTCAACCAACAATCCAAGAGTCTAAGAGTAGTAATCACACAATGAATGTGCACAATAGGGTCTTGAGTCCATTAAGAATCAATTTGGGTTCAAGTGGAACATGTTGAGCGGTATTCTCAAGCTGTGGGACTTTCTCCATCAGAACAACTAGTTCATCTTGTCCCAATCGTTCTTTTAAATGACTCACATGAAACAAAGGGCGAACTTTGATTTGCAAAGGTAAATACAACTCATAGAATATGTTACTTTCCTTCTTGGTAATCTAGAAAGGATCACAATGCCTCGAAGACAATTTACAACACTTGCCAATAGTCATTGAATCGGATTCCTTTGGGACTTTAAGGTAAAATCACATACCCTCCTAGACCTCTTGAGAAGTATAGTGTTGATTAGCATAAAACATGGTACAATCCTTGGCCGTTTTTATGTTTTTTCTAGCGATCATCAACATCTATTGCATATCGTGCATAAAATCAACTAAAAACTGCATTTTTACCCCCTTGAGCTCTATGGCAATCAGTGGTTTCGGTTCATAACTATACATAAGCATAAATGGGCTATAAACAATAGTCCTATTATAAGCAAACTCAATCTAGGGAAGATAATGCTCCAAATGAGATTGCCTACAAGAGACATATACACGCAATACATCCTCCATGGTCTGATTTGTTATTTTGGTCTGTCCATCAGTTTTAGGATGTTCCAAGAACGATATGAATAACTGAGTTTCCAAATTTTGGAAAACCACTTGCAAAAATGATTTGTGAACTTAGGATCCTAATCACTGATTATTTCATCGGGCAAACCATAAAGTCTATAAAGATGTTTAACAAAGAGAGTAGCCAACTCATGGGTTTTCATAGTCATCTTTGTGGGAATGGTTCGATCCATTTTTATCAATCAGTCGACCACAACCCGGATTACATCATGACCTCGATTCGTACATGGCAATCCTACTACAAAATCCATAGAAATATTTACTCCACTTTCTATCAAGAATGTGTAAACGATGTAACATCCACGCCTATCTATACCCTTTAGCTTTATTAAGCTAACACTGCACGCATTCACGCATATAAGACTCAACCATATTCTTAATAAGTAGCCAATAAAAGTAGCAAGTAATCAAGGTCAAAGTCTAGTGTATGCCAGGATGTTCAGCATTTGGCACATCGTGACATTCATATAAAATTTTCTTACGGGTATCCTAACCATCGAGTACACACACTTTGCCTTTTTTAAGAGTAATCCATTACGAATCGAATACTTTTCAACCATCTTTCTCTCAGTAGTCAGTTGAACATCCAGAGTGCCAAAGCATCTTGGACTACTTGATTCCTCTTGAACCAATTGCCACATCTTACCAAAGTGAAGATCGTTTTGGCAATGCCCTTTGAGACAAAGATAGAAATTAGTCAAGATTTCAGAGAAGGATAAGGCATTAACTTCAAGAATTCAACTAAAAGCATGGGCAACCACATTAGTTGCACCCTTTGTATAGCAAATTTTGAAGTCAAACTCTTGCATAGACTCCACCCATCTCACTTTGCGGCCACAAAGATTAGGCTAATCACAAAAGTATTTTAATGAATGGTAATCTACGCAAATAATAAACCGGGCACTATATAAATAATGATGCTATTTTTTAAGGGCATGGATAGCTGCCAATAATTCCTTCTCTTGGGTGGTATAAGGTATTTGGGTGTCGGTGAGCTTACTGCTCTCAAATGCAATAGGTCAACCATTTTGATCGAGGACAACACCTAAACCATAATCACTCACATCCATACAAACCTCAAAAGTTTTATTCGGATCGATAATCTGCAACATCGGTACACTGGTAACCAATCATTTCAATGTTTCAAAACATTAATCGAGCTCATTAGTAATCCAAACACCCTGTGGACTAACATGTTTCTTTTTTCTTCGGATACTCTTAAGCAAACATGTCAAGGGCTCAGCAATGAACATAGCCCTTTATGAACTTCCGAAAAAACCCAGTAAAACCTAGAAAAGATTTTACTTGTTTTATGGTCCCCGAAATAGGCCAATCAAGCACTACTCAAACCTACCATCAATCGGGATGACATGACCAAGATATAAAAGCTCCATGTGAAAAAATTTACACTTGGATAGTTTCGCAAACAATTGCTCTCATCTTAAAAGACATAAGATGATGTGCAAATGTTTTGCATACTCCTCTAACAAACTTACTATAGATAAGAACATCGTTGAGGAAAACAACTATCCACTTTCCGAGATATGGATGAAATAAGTCATTCATCATCTGCTGGAAAGTTGCAGAAGCATTGATCAATCCAAAAGGTAAAATCAAAAATTGATAATGTCAATATAGGTTCAAAATGTAGTTTTTGAAACATTCTTCAAAGCGATCCATATCTAATGGTAACTGGCCCTAAGATCAATTTTGGTGAAATATCACGCACCACCAAGCTGATCTATAAGGTCATCCATCCTAGGCAACAGATACTTATTCTTGATGATCACCAAAAGCACATCATGCCATCCTTCTATTTAGCAAGAAGTACAAGTACGCCCCACCAAGATTTACTAAGCTCAATAATACCCTTAGCTAAATAGTCTTAAAGTTGCCTAGCTATCTCGTCTTTCTCTTTCAAACTAAACCTATAAAATTGCTAAGAGACGAGATACTACCTATCATAGGGACGTGGAATTTTGGGATGCTCTAATCTTGCAGATAACATTTGATTGAGATATTAACCAAATGTGCAAGGTTGTTTAGCACATGTGATGCACATGGCAGTTATTTCATGGTAACAAGCCAAAGACCTCGAGGATGCAGTGGGTGTCAAAGGCAAATGTTGTAATAAGTTATGTTTGATAGGTACTAGGTAGTACCCGATGTCAAATTTTGGCCTAGATCAATTTATTAGCCACTAATATCGGTGGTGACATTAGAGACTAGACACTAATTGATTAATTAATATCAATCTAAGAGTCAATAACTGCTCAAGGATACTCGGAATACAAATTAGCCTAGCCAATTTAATCATTGGCTGGTAAAATTAAATTTTTTAGAACTAGATTAATTATTAAATTAATTTTTACAATTGATATTCTAAACATTAATTTAATAAACTGGATAATACCAAAAAATGGGATTAGAAGGCTGCCACTTGGCAAAACTTGCCCATGCAAGTGAGAAAAACGTTTTTAAGAGCTGTTGGAGTCTATTCTAGCCATTGTGAGAGAGGAGAAGGCTGTTAAAGAGCACAAAAATACTCTTGATGTGATTTGCAGCCACCATGGACCAGTCCTACAACAAGTAACAGCAAATTGGAGCTCTCTAGGAGCAGATGACAACAGCCCAAGGTTCTTCTGGTATAGATGACAGTATACAAGAGGGGGCACCATTCTTTCTAGTAACCCTAATCTATAGGTGATAACTTCCATAGTTGTTTGCACAGCGCAGCAATAGTTTTTCAACATTTCTCGCAATAAAACTCTCAAATTTCTCTCTCTACAACATTCTCTCTCATCCCTAGCCATCTCTCAAGTTATCTCAACATTTTATAGCAGTTTGAGCCATCATAGGAAGAGATTACAGTAAAATTTAGGATTTTAATAGCCGCCTCGAGATGTGTCTTCAAAATTAAGGGCCTAGGACTTGAATTCTAGTAACTGAAATTGAGGAATTTCAAGGAGATTCAAGAAGCCAACCAACCAATATTAGATTTGGAACTGAATTTGTCTTTCAAGGAGCAAAGTGAAGGCCAAAAATCCCCAAACAAACCAAGGGGCGAATTGGTTTAGAGGCTTGGTGGTCAATTTTGACAGTAAGAGGTACTTGGATTAGTGGAGAATATCAAAGAATCCTAGTTGTACTGTACTCCTTTCATTTGCAATATAAAATAAAAAAATACCACAAGGGGCGCCAATTTGGGGCCAATCGGGTGTCCAATGTTCAAGATTAAAGTAGTAAAGTGTGCATTTTCAATTTATGTGAATTTTATACTTGCTGTAATTAGTCCTTAATCAAGTTATATATCACCCTATCCAAGGAGGTATCAATCTATCCAAGGAGGAATACTGGTTTCACCATAGGGCAACATCCCAATCCTATGGTCTAAGATTTTGCAATATTCGGGGTGTTACTCTCATGGTTGTCTTGACAAAGAAACAGCTGATTTCTTCCATTTTCTCGTAATGGAAGTGTGAATTTTCTCTCTTTAGTATTCTCTCTCATCCTCCAACCTATTTTCATCCTGCCTCAACATTTACCAGTAATTTGAGCCATCAGAGAAAGAGATTTTGATCAATCTTTATTGTAAACCCTAATTTACAACAAAAATTAGAGTTTTGACAGCTACCTCAAGATGCGTGCTCAGAATTAAAGGCCTAAGACTTAAATTCCAACAACTGAAATTGAAAAATTTCATGGAAATTCAACAGGCCAACTAGTCAATTGGAGCTAAATTTATTTCCCAAGGAGCACTCCCCTAGCAAATCAAGGGGCAAATTGATTTGAAGGCTTGCTAGTCATTAATGACAACAAGCGAAATATGTAATAGTTTTGGGGCCAACAAGCTAATTACGGTTAAATCAGGTTATTACCACCCTTTTCAAGTCAACCATCCTAATAAAGAACAATACCCATAATATAATCACCCACATTTGTATAAACCTCAAAAGGTTTATTGAAATCAATTTGTAACATTGGTGTTGTCACAAGAACGTGAAATTTTGATGCTTTGCGTGGCATTTAATTAAGTGTTAGTAAAATGTGCAAATGTGAGGTGCACATTTGATGTGTAAGTTTCACAATGGTAGGCCAAGCACCCTGAGAAGCCCATTGAAGTCATCTTTCATGTAGCAAAATATACTTGGTTGTGGGTAATGCATCTTTGGAGCCCTCCATCTAGCTATGAAGGGAAATAATAAAACTTGGCAAAACCTGCCCCTACAGCAAAAGGTCGTTGGAGGTGGGGGAGAGCTCATGCCAACTTGGGAGATACCAAGGCAAGGAGGAGAACGACTATACACCTATAGGCACATGTTGTGGGAGCTGCTACAGCCACTAGAATGGGTATTTGCAGTAGACGACAGCTGCTCAGCGGTCCTCAGGAGCTCGCAACAGTTGTGGATATCAAGTGCCAGCAATTTTGGCTCTCCCTAGGGCAAGCCATAGCATTTTGAACCCCTTTAGGGACTGGGCTGCAATGAATCAGCCATACACAACAAGGTGGCAGCAGATTACAGCCTATTTTGGTGCAATAGATCTCTGAATTTTCTCTCTTCTCAACATTCTCTCTCTTCCTTCAGCCATATACTAAGTTCTCTTAGCTAGTTTCAGCAATTCCAGCCATTGGAGGTGGAGAATTCAAGGATTCTCTACTATAAACTCTAATTTATAGTAAAAATTAGGGTTTGACAGCCACTTTAGCAACAGATTACAACCTATTTTGGCATGATAAATCTTTGAATTTTCTCTCTCATCAGCACTCTCTCTCTTCACTCAACCATATCAAGTTCTCTCAACTAATTTCAGCAATTCTAGTCATTGGAGGTGAAGAATTCAAGGATTCTCTGCTATAAACTCTCATTTACAACAAAAATTAGGATTTAACAACCACTTCAGCAAGCGTACTCAAAATTCAAGGCCTAGTACTTGGACTTCAAGCTACCTAGTACTTACAATTCAATAGTTGAAATAACGGAATTTCAGAGAATTCCAAGAGGCCAGCCAACCAACATTGAATTTGGGGTTGAATTTGTCATCTAAGGAGCAAGGTGAAGGCCAATCCCTAAGCAAACCAAGAGGTAAATTGGTTTGAAGAGTTGCTGGTCATTTGTGACAGTAAGAGGCATTTGGATTAGTGGAAGAGGTTAGAGAATCTCAGTGTACTCCATCCATTTGCAATACAAGTTAAAGAAATACCAAAGAGGCGCCACTTTTGAGGCCAACAGGATGTCCATTGTCTAAGATCAAGTGGTGATTATTGTATTTTACTTCATTTCAATTTTATTGCTTGCTGTAATTTGTGGATAATCACATCATTACCACCCTTGCCATAAAGAAAGGCTGGTTTCATGGCTCCATTGCCGGGATCCATCAACTCCCTTGGGTAGGTGGACCTAAGGTACTTGTGTGCAAGCCAGAGAAGTTGCATTCATGCTAAATTTATGATCAATTGAGTGCATTACAACAAGCATATCTCCATACAATGAGATGGGATCAATAGTGATGATGCCTCTCACTCTAAAAATGCACATAATGAAGGGGGAATGCAACGTCTAATCTTGGACAAGACCACATCTTGGGCAACAAGCTGAAAATGTGGGAATTGAACAAGAAGTGGGTCCTTTTAACACAAAAGGTGTTGACGACGAACAAGGAGATGAAGAATATGATGACCAATTTAAAGCTTGATTTTGGACAGCAAGGTATGCATGCAAGTACAAGGCACCCGAAGTACTTTTGTGGTGGTACAATATTCCATGTTGTGGCTGGTCAAGGACCACATATGGGGATGTATGGTACAAATCCTTGTGGTATGCAACAACCAATGCATGGAATGCAAGGCCTAATGTATTTGGGTCTGGCTAGTGGAATGCAAAATCCCATGTATGGTAGCATTTACATGATGCCTAGGGCACAAAGAGGCATGTATGGTAATGCATTTGCACCCCTTGATATATACGAGACTCAAGGAATGAATGTTGGTCATGGAAATGCTTCATATGGTACTAGTTATATTGCCTATACAGCAAATGCACCCTTTTTGCAGCCACCAGTTTATGATAACTTGACTCCAAAGGGACTAGCAAAGGACTATGATAAGGGTGGTAAAGGGGCTAAGTCCTCTAATGACCAAGTCACGATGTTTCTAAACAAACTCCCAAGAAAATACTTCCATTTTGCGTAGCATGTGATCTCACAACCTACCATGCCCACCTATGAATTTGAGTATCATATACTGCATTATGCTTGGCTATTCAATCGGTTTCATAGCTCTACATCTTTAGAGGAGGCCATCACTCCCACTTCTTAGAAGGGACAGAAAGGGAAGGAAAAACAAAACCAAACTTCATGTCAAAATCAAAATCAAAAACAAAATCAAAACGAAGCTAGTGAGTCACAAGGAAACACCCAGTCATCTCTCCAACCCGGGTGGCAGAATGTACCTAAAAAGAATAGGTATTGTCAACAAAAGACTGGCCATTTTGACAACAAGTGTTGATCAAAGGTTAAGAGCCACAGAGCCGAAATCAAAGGCTTAGGCCCCCGCCCCTCAGTCGAGTAACCCCCAACAGGGAAGGTGGGGTGGAGACAACCAAAAATCAAGGGCAATTGTGTGGTCAAACCCACACTACCATCGGCCAACCATCATAGTCAGCTTTTTTTCCGATGCTAAAGGGCTTGTCAAACTAGTTTGTTGAGGCTCACCTAGTCTCTTTACAGATAACCAAGGACTTGAGTCTCGATCACATCTACGAGTTATCTCCTCACAAGGTAACTGCAGAGACCCACTCTTCACATCTGTGCACATCTACTCTCCCATCTGGGACATTTTTCTCATGTGAGCATTTGCAGTCGGGTGTCTTTGAGTCACGATTAACTCTTTAGTCAATATTCACGCTCAGGGTCATGTCATTTTTGCTACTAACCAAGGTCCAGATCTCGCCATATTAGACAATGTCTATCATGTCCCCCAACTTTGAATAAACTTGTTATCTATTTAGTAACTTTGCCAATTGAGGCGAGCGGTCTTCTTCAAAACAACCACGGTTGAGGTTTTTTGACTCTAAGACTGGTTTATTGATGGCTCATGGTGAGGCACAGCCTAGAGGCCTATACCACATGACTCAATTTCTTTCTGAGCCATCGGCTGAGGACTCAAGGTTCCACCAGTTCCAAGCTTTAGCCACCATGCAGGAGCCTATGAACAATCATCGTCTTTGGCATTATCGCTTGGGGCATCTTGGGTATGAGTCTCCTTATGAGCCGTCTCACCTACGAATGGTTGAGGGGGCCTTCCACACCTAAAATTGTCTAGAGGTGTTTATAAAGCTTGTTAACTAGGAAAACAACATCATGTTCCATTCCCTCAACAATCTACACATTGAGTTGAGGCGCCCCTTAGATTGATCCATGTTGATCTTTGCGGGCCGACATCCACTATCACCTTAAATAGTGCACTATACTACTCTTTTATAGTGGATGATTTGTCTAGGTATATTTGGGTATATTTCTTAAAGCATAAATTTAATGCATTGACCTACTTTCTTCCATGGGTGCTCCTAGTACATAACCCGATTGGTTGTCATGTAGGTGGCATAAGGAGTGATAGTGATTATGAGTTTATCTCCCACATGTTTTCCGAGTTTCAAAAGGAGCATGGAATCTCTCACCAGCTCACCTCTACCAACTCCCCTCCCCAAAATGGAGTTGTAGAGCATAGGAACCGAATAGTCATGAACATGGCATACTCTATGCTCTTCACAAAAGAACTCCCTAAGCGCCTTTGGATTGAGGCTATTAGCACTTCAGTGTACATCCTCAACCCGTGCCCCACTGCAGCAATCTCTCAAATGCGCCTATATCAAGCATTCATTTGCTCTAGGCCTCTAGTTTTTCACTTTAGAGTCTTCGGGTGTCGTGCTCATATACATACTTCTAACGATAGAATAGGAAAGCTCGCTCCCCGAGTCGATCTCCTAATTTTTATAGGATACTCCTCCCAAGTGAAAGCCGGTTGTTTGTTCAATTGTCGAACAAAACAGGTGATCGTATAGAGAGAGTTTTTTATGAGAGGGACATTGTGTAGTCTTCTACACCAAACTCCAAGCCAATTCGTTGTGATACATCAAAGATAGTGCCTTCTCATTCAAGTCTACTACCCACATGTCACCTTCCAGTTGATTCTTCCTCTCCCATGCCCCCTCTGTAAGACCCCACCCATTACCTCGCTGGTACTACCAAACCATGCAGGGTTTGAGGATCCTTCCACCGGATTCCACTTTGGAGGGCCCTAGAAGATCTACCCAGCTTGCTCCTCAAGCTTCATTTGTGCACTATTTACTATTGTGCTAAGAAACGCATTCCATGCTGATTAGCTACTTAAACAGCCCCAAGACAAGCTTAATTTAATGAAAATCCTAAAATGGGAAGCGGTTCAAGAGAGTTCAGTTAAACCCTAATTTGGGAGGGTCCATCCTCATCTATAAATAGACAGGCTGCCCCCATTCATTCTAATCTCTTCCGTGCACGTTTCTCGCCCTTCTGTGCAAATCTCAGCCATCACTCTCCCACCACGTGGTGGTCTAGCCTTCGCAACTATTGCCATCATCTCATTTGCTCCTCTATTGCGACGTTTTACTGCCGCATTTTACTGCAATGTTGTATTGTTGTGTTTTACTACCGCATTTTATTATTGCGTTCTACTGCCACGTTTTACTGCAGTGTTCTACTGCTATGTTTTGTTGCTTCACCCACATCATCAGGCATCATTCTCTATAGTTGCCTCAGCCTCCTCACACTCTAGTGATCAGTGTTTGGTGTTTCTCTCACTCCATCACTCCAAGATCCGTCTCCGATGGACGCCACTCTCAAACACACTGCTCTGCCCTTGGGCACACTGTATACTCTTACATTCATTTACACTACTCATTCACTTTAAAGTTGTGTTCTTTCTATCCCTTCTTCTGTTTTTTTTGAGTTTGGTGTTTTGCATTTAGGGTTTGAGTTTTGCTTTCTATGTTTGTGTTTGTCTCATTGTGCTTTTGTCCTAGTTGTACACTCTGTGTTTCCTCAATGCAAACCATAGCAGTGTCTCCACACTCTTCTTCACATGATATCAGAGCTAGTGTTCTTATAAAGAGTATCCTAAGGATATTGTGGAGTGCTAGTCTTTGAAGGAGGCACACAATACGACTCATAACCGAATCATAATGTCACAGACACCTTCTCGTGATCCCATGATGTCTTACTCCATCATTGGAGGCCCTAAGGAGGTATTATGGACTCGACGAGGAAGACAATACTCCATATTTTTCACCATCACCCTCTATGTTTACACCCATGCCAGATATTCCACATTTCATTAACCTCACAGAGGAGTTTGAGGAGTACCTACGCAACAAGTATGGACAAGAAGACATCCCTTCCAATTTTGCTACTCCTTTCGAACTGGTTGGTAAGGTTGGCCACCTTTCTAATCATGGAGGCAATATGACATTTGGGACAACTAGTGATCCGTCTTCATCATCTTGCCCAAGCCCTATGTCAAGTTCATACAACCCTTTTGAGTCATTTGAATCAAAACCCTCTCCTATTTTGCCTTATGGTGTGCAAGATCCAAATGGTCAAATGTATGTAAATCTTAATAGAGGAGACTCAAGAAGCAAAAATTCATCATTAGGTATACTACAGCTTCTGTTTCATTTGAGCAAGTCAATTACTCTTCTTCTCTCCCTCCCATCCCACCCTCTTCTCTTGAAGCCATATCACCCTCATTTTCAAAACCTCGGCTTACATTCCACATCCGTCTCTACCACACTGGGAGTTGGATCTTCTGTCTCCGCTCCTAGCACATTCTCATTCTCTATTCCATATTCACATCACAGTGCCTTGTTAGGGGACATTCCACCTCTTAGCACTGTCGCCTACCCTTTCCACAAGCCATTCTGCACTATGGGACTTCATTATAGGGAATGCCACCCTCTAACACAGTTCCCTCTACCTTTCCTCATGTAGGCACATCTTTTCCACCTAGGATGGCTGTGATGGGCATCCCCCTTACTACCCCCAACTACGCACACACCATGACCTCTCAGATGCAGAGATTTCCATCCTTTGCTTATGGTGTGTCGTCACACTTTCCATGGGTCACTCCTATGCAAGGATTTCCATCCTCTGCTCCATGTTTCCCTATCCCTCCACCATGGGGTCCCCATGCGGCAACAATGTCTATGCCTAGTCACCCCATACACACATTTGGATCCACCATACACACTTCTCGAATGCTTGGTGAGCACTATGGAACCCATTTCCACCTGTACTCCTTTCCACCACAATACCCACCCTATCCACCTTATCTGAGTATTACCACTCTTGTTGCCTCGGCCACGAATGCCTTCATGGATAAGAATCGTTTCAATGGGTCAAATTTCACTACTTGGTCGAACTATATGCAGAAAGAGCTTGAGTCTTAGGGTCTTTGGGACCTTGTTGTTGGTCTTGAGCCGATGTTTGTAAGACCCTCACCTAGCCCACCCTGATTACATTCATCTATGGAGAGCTCGCAATGCCACAACCAAGGTCAAGCTGATGCAGGGTTTTCTTCCTGAGTTTTACTCTCAATTATAGCACTTCCCTCTTGCATCGGAACGTTGGAGTCATCTCATCGATCACTATGTGGCCTGAGATTGTACTCGGTGTATAAACATTGATTTTGAGCTTCAAGAGTTTTCCATTAAGAAAGGGGATGATCTGAAAGTCAAGTTGACCGAATATCGACAGTTACTAGCCAAGTTTGCCACTACTGACTCTCCAAAGTCAAACGAAAATCAAGTCACGTTCTTCTTGAACAACTGGCCCGACACATACTTCCATTTTATCTAGCATATTATCTCACTGCCTAGATTGCCGACCTACGAGTTTGAGTGTCAATTTTTGCATTGCGCAAGGCTACATGATCAAGTCCACAAGAAGTCCTCCACTCACATGTATTTAGAGGGGCGAGGATTGGTTACCTCTTTTTCAAGAGGGAAATTCAACAATGGCAAGAACTCGCAAGATACGAAGGCAAGCCCAAACAAGGATCACACCACTTCCTCCGACAGACAAAGAAACATGACCCCTTTGGCACCAAATTTCTAAGAAATATAGGTTTTGCACTCATTGCCACAGGTCGGCAGGCCATGTAGACGAGGAGTATCGTACCAAGGCCCAAGATCTTCCTCCTAGAAAACCACAAGAGACTGCTACGACTACACAATCTAGTGGGGCTACGCCTCCTCCTGCTGCCCCATCTTCTCCTTCAGCCCCCACGGCTATTGGACATGTGGCATACAAACAGTCTTAGCAGCCATCCTACTCTGCTCCTAAGGGGTTGACCGATTGGTCTGCTAGCACCGATTCCTATTGCACTTTACGCATCCATTCCTAGAAACTCCACTACACCTTCTAGGCCTTCTTCCCCACCTTGCCATATGCAATCGTGGCCCCATACTTAGCCTTTCATTTTCAAGTCTTCTGCTGCATTTACACACACATACACATTTGCATTATTGTACTTGTTCATTCAATTCATTTTTCATTTCAGTTTTAATTTTCTTTTTAGAACATCTCACTGCTGACCTCTGTGATTGTAGATCTTACTCTCTTTTGCAAACTTTGTTTTCAGTGCAGGGCTAACGACACAAGTTTGTCTAGTCCTAACTAAGCTAGAGACATGGGATGCGCACCGTTCCATTCATAGTTTCATCTTCCTAGAAGTTTTACTCTTCTACCAGCATAGAGGCTTCTCCTCCTGAGACAATTCATACAACATCTCTCTTGATGCTATCATGGCAATGACCTCTACCTCGCTCTTCCAGTTGGGATGCTTCTTCTGATCATGGTTCTCAGCACCACATAAAGACCAACATTTGGCTCCTCTTCCTCCTTCGGTGTTGCCATTCCAAGTTGAGAGGGGGTTCCTACCCTTCTTGGTATTCTACAGTTCTTGCCACTTGTCTTCGACATCGGCCTCCCCTCCCCCCCCCCAATTGTACCTTCACCCTTTGCATTGCATGATTTCATCATCTTTGTACTAGGACGCTTGGGCAAGTGAACATTTTCCCTACGAGGGATACTATCCAAGTAGCACCTACTACATGAGCATTTCATAGCATGTAGCATACTCATTGTGCAAAGCACCACTAGATGGATCCTAAGCTATTTCCACCGGCAGTTTGTACACCACACCACCATTACTTCATCACCATTCCCTTGTCCTCAAGATCCTTGAGTGGATTGGTAGCTTATCTATTTTGTGATGGGTTGGACCTAACCATCCCTTCTCATTCTCTCATCTTATTCCCAATCGACCACAAACTCTCTCTCAATTATAAAAAACAACAAAACAAAACAAAACATAACAAAAATCAAAGTTCATTGTAGTTCCATCCGCCTTTGTAGGGCTTGGTAAGCCACTGGGCAGCTGACGAGCACCCTTTGTCTGATGCCCTATCCTCTCTTGGGTGACTACTTGGACTCCCTCGGTAAGATAGCCATCGCCTCTGTTGTCTTGGTAGGCCACTGGGTAGCCACGGTGTACCCTTGTTCGATGCCCTAGCTACTTTGGGGTGGGACACCTTGGCCAAAATGGGTTGGTCTTTCTTTCTCACTCTGTTTTAAGCCTGAGAGGGAATGTTGAGCTAAGAACTGCATTACATGCTGATTAGCTACTTAAACGGCCCCAAAACAAGCTTAATTTAATGAAATCCCTAAAAAGGGAAGCGATTTGAGAGAGTTCAGTGAACCTTAATTTGGGAGGGTCCATCCTTATCTATAAATAGACAGGCTAGCCCATTCAGTCTAATCTCTTTCTACAAGTTTCTCATCCTTGTGTGCAATTCTTAGCCATCAATCTCCCACCGCGTGGCGCTCCAACCTTCACAACTACTGCCATCACCCCGATTACTCCTCTACTGCGACATTTTACTGCGCCATTCTACTGTTGCGTTTTATTGCCACATTTTGCTGCTGCGTTCTACTGCCGCGTTTTACTACGGTGTTCTACTGCTATGTTTTGGTGCTTCGCCCATATCATCAAGCATCCTCCTCTACAGTTGCCTCAATCTCCTCACACTGATAATTAGCATTTGGTGTTTCTCTCACTCCGATTGGTGATCACAGTACTTGGGATCCGTCTCCGATGGATGTTACCCTCCAACACACTACTCTGCCCTTGGGCTTATTGTATACTCTTACATTCATTTACAGTATTCATTCACTTCAAAGTTGTATTCCTTATATCCCTTCTTCTATTTGTGTTTGAGTTTTGCATTTTACGTTTATGGTTTGAGTTTTGCTTTCTGTGTTTGTGTTTGTCTCGTTGTGCTTCTGTCGTGGTGATGGTCGTACACTCTATGTTTCCTCAATGCAAAACCTAGCAGTGCCTCCACACTCTTCTTCACATTTACAACTGACTATATAGCGCATTCCAAGTCGAAAAGTTGACAAGAGGCTCTTTAGCACAATGGCAAGAGACCATGATGAAAAAGGAGCTAGAAAGTATTGACCGAAATGAGACTTGAACCTTGGTGAATTGCCCCAGTCACAAGAAATTCATTGCGACCAAGTGAATTTTTATGACCAAGCTAAAAGTTTATGGGACTTTAGACAAGTACAAGGCTTGCCTTGTAGTGCAAGGGTTTTGACAGAAGTAAGAAATTGACTATGAAGAGACCTTTGCCCCTACTGTACAATTGACATCATTCCATCTATTTGTTGCACTCACCACAGTTGGCCAATCTATCACACTGATGTCAAAAGTGCCTTTCTGAATGGTCATTTGGAGAAGGAAATGTATATGGAACAACCACATAGATTTTCTTCTACTGGCTGGAAACATAAGGTCTTTCATTTGCAGAAAGCTCTTTATGGGCTGAAGCAAGCATCCCAATCTTGTTTCTACAGGATGAATGAGTTCCTTAGAACTTAGGATACCATTCTCTTATAACCAAAACTTATATGTTCATATCATTTCAAAGGGAATTAGCTAGAACTTGCTATATATAGACAATTTACTTCTCACTGGCTTAAATTCTCTACCATAGCAGACATTAAGGCCCAACTTAGTTCCACATTTAAGATTACCAATCTCAATCAATTGTCTTATTTTTTGGGCATGGAGATTGCTCGTTCCGAGGGTCATATTTTTGTGCACAATAAAAGTACGCTCTTCAGTTGTGGTGGACCAATATTACATTGATCAAACACGGCCTATGGCCACGCATCTTGATCCTACTATCCACTTATCTAAGATACTCTCGGTCAACCCTTCAATGAGCACACCTATAGGTCTATTGTCAAAAAGCTTCTTTAGTTGATTCACACTAGACTAGATTTAGCATACTTAATTAGTTTGCTTAGTCAGCATTTCACTGCACCTAGGATGTCACATTGGACTACATGTTTGCATGTTTCAAGATATCTTAGATGTACTTATTCTTATGGCTTGACTTTTGGTCATGGTTTGTGCTTGCAAGGCTATACAGATTCTCACTAGGCAGGAGATTCCGACACCGTTTCCACAATAGCTACCTCTTTTCCTCGGATACAGCTTCTCATCTCTTGTCCAACCGTAAGCAAGAGACAATGATGGCTTTCACAACTGAGGCTAAGTATAGGGCTCTATACGATGGTACCACCAAGGCCATCTATCTGAGGAGCTTACTAGTGGTGCTTCACTTCTCATGTGTTGCTTCGACTGTAATCTACTGTGACAATCAACGTGTAATTGCACTAGCTGGTAATCCCATCATCACCTTGTAGACGAGGCATGTTAGAGTCCACTTCCACTTTACCAAAGAGCGAGTTGAGCTAGGTACTATTCACCTAGATTTTGTGCCTTCCAATGACAATTTTACAAATATATTAACCAAGGCACAATTCCCCAGTACCTACTTCCCAATTGGGTACACCCTCCCCTCCTACTTTAGACTGACAAGAAAAGGGTGACTCTCTCCAGCTTTCCCTTCTAGTTTGAGAGGGGGTGGATTGTTCTCTCGATGGTGACTGGGTGTTGTTTATAGACATTTGTATTTACTTTATACTCTATATCTTCATCCACATCATCAAGATGATCATAATTGTAAAAGGGCACTTGGGCAAATGAACAATTTTTCTACAAGGGTAGTGTCCAAGTGATACCATTGTATAGTATTTTGCATGAGCAATGACTAATTGCATTATCTCTTACATAACTCTAGTGCATCGGCATTCTATTCTTGTAAACATACATCTGTGCGCATTTATCCATTTTCAATCTTTGAAGTGGTCAACTCTGAATCCACCATATTCGCGGTATTAAACATGGTAGTTTTCCTTGCTCGCTCAACTTACCTAGCTAGCTTCCACCTATCTTTTTTGCCTCTACCACATGTCAAAAGATGACGTACCAATGAGACAATAGGGTTTGCGAGGAGGAACACGGAATAAACTCGGCAAACATGGAGAAGAGAAGAGAAGAGAGAAAAAACTTTGATGAATGAAAGGATGAAGTTCTGAATCATGGAGTGAATGTGATACAAGGGAACAAGGGTGCCGTAGCACAAGGAAGATGATGAAGACAGCCACGAACCACGAACTGCAATGTCCTCCTGAAGGGATGTGAGAGTAGTGGAGAGGTTGGAGAGAAGAGGTGATGGACTGAATGAATCATCCGTGAGGAATGAATAAGAGAGTTGCCTATAAATAGGCACAGTCAGTCTAGGATGGAGCCTCTTTTGGGGCTGCAAATCCTAAACGCAAACCCTAAACACAAAAACGCAAAAACGCAAAAACTCAAACTACGGGTGAAGGGTGAAGGGTTTCTCAACACCCCCTCTCAAGCCCAAAAAAGGGGAACGATAGAAGAGTGAGGTGGAGATGCAATGCTACATGCTGAAGAATGTGCATGCAGCAAGTGCCACTTGGACAGCGTCCCTCGAGAAATTGTTCACTTGCCCAAGCGCCCTAGTATAAAGATAAAGAAACATGTAATGCAAAGAGGAATGTCGGACTTTGTGTGGTGCCGAGGACCATAAGGATGTGCCCGTACTCGATCTCGGGAGGTGGCTCCATGCTAACCAAGTGACCAAGGCAAGAAGAGAAGAGGAGGAAGAAGATGCAGAGAATCCCTAAGATCCAACATTTCCAACTAAAAGGTAATATGCAGTAAAGAACAGTAGACAGAGTGAACTGGAGAACCCGAATCTCAACCTTGGGAGAGAAGCCACTAGCTCTGTGCAACTATGCTGGAAGGAATACGAAGGCCTCATCACCAAGTTACGGCTGAACCTCCGAGGTCCCGATCTAGGTGGTACCTGAAGATCATGGGTATCAATAAAAGAGATGACTGATCGAAGACAACCACCCCAAGAAAGTAGAGGATGGATGAAGAACTTCATGTGAAGTAGGTTCCCCCTCTAAGATGGGAGGTAGAGAGGCCCCCGCTGAAGTCGAAGAAGAAGTAGATGCCCCCTCTGAGGGCAAAGAAATAACATCTCCCTCTGAATCCCCCTCTGAAGTAGATAGGGAATCCAAAAACTCATGGATCATGGACTCTGAAATGTCTAATGACGAAGAAAGTGCCGCCAATCGGGCCAAAGAAGGTATCTGGGGTGCCAAAGAGCTCCCAGAGATAGCCTCTTGAACCTGAGTAGTCGAGGGTGAGAAACGGTGGGGCTCAGAATGAGCAAGAGGTGGGCAACAATCGTTGTCTCTCAGTGGAGCAAACTGGGTAGCCGAAGAAGAGGAAGGAGTCGAGTAGCCTGGTGCGCAAATTGGATGCCATATGCGTACGTAACAAGCGCCGAAAGGTCCCCAAGAACAAAGAACTCTACTTTTTGCTCAAAAACCAAGAGAGTAGACTTGCACGACATGAAGCAAGAAAACCAATTGGTTACAATCTTCCCCCCATGCCTTATGTGAGTGCCCCACAAGGCATGTATTTAATATATTATTCATGTCCAAGCTAAAAAATAGCCCAAATTTACAATTAGCACGCTTTAGCTTTTGTGTTTGCTTTTGTCCAAATAAAAAATAAAGTGGTTGGGCGCTCGAAGAGTCGGACTGTGCCCAAATACAATGACCAATAATAAATATTTAAATCATGCACCCATACGCATACAGAATAACAAATATATGTTAAGCCATTTAATAAATAAGTGCGTCAAAATAAATATTGGCGTCACGCCTAAGACGCGCGCCCATCAAAAATGATAATTTTTTCTAAGTAACTTGAATACACGCTATCATCCAGTGCTTCCCAGCGCCACCGCCACTTACTCTACACATCAATTGAAGCATTCACAATTATTAGAAAATAATAAAATTAAACAGACAAAAGTGAATACCTAGCAGTCTTCAGCTACAAAATAAATAAATAGATTGGAACTCTGTCCTAATATTTCTTTAATACGAGTGCGCACTCTAAACTCATAAACGTCCATTAATTTAAATATGTATTTTGCGGAATCACCCACTTGCACAATAAATTAACAAGATGCCTGAAAAGGACAGGCATCCCCATCGACTTTTCGTACAAGGAATCCACCTTGTGTACGAGCCCGGCAAATAAATATAATTTTACAAAATCCATCTCAAAACCTCACAGAATCCACCGTGGAATATGTCTCCTGGCATCATACCCCCGGGGTGGGATAGCAATTGTCCTCAATTGCTATTAGCTCAATGTGGAGCGAGCAGTGAAAGGTAAGCACTTAGATCACAAGTGTGCATCCATTGGGCCTCTTCAACAAGATAATTTTTAAATTTTACTAAATATCTAAAATATCTACGGCCGTTCTAGTGGTTATGAAGTCGGTATCTAAAATAGTCTCAGGTTCAAGGATTTCAGTTTCTTCTTCTAACAAATGAGTATTTTCATAAACAAGGTGGATAGGTAATTGGCCTTTGAAAGGTCGTAACAAACTGATATGAAAAGTGTTGTGGATTTTCCAGTGTTGAAGTAGTTCTAATTTAAAGAAATTGTCATTGATTTTGTGAATGATTTTGAAATGTCCATAAAATCGAGGAGCTAGCTTTACAACAGGGTGTTTCTCAACACTTTATAGTCTTCGTTTTTCAATTCGTAACCAAACATAATCATCAACTATAAAATTCATAGCTTTTTTTTTCTTATTTGCTTGTTTAGTATATAAATACTGGGCTTTCGCAATCATATCTTTGACTTCATCGAAAATAGTAGCATGCATGTGGGTAATATTATCAGCAGCTTTAACTTTGTTTGACAATGAAGTAAAAGATGTAGACAATCTATATCCATAAATGATTTCAAAATGTGTTTTTCTTGTAGCTATATGTGGTGTATTATTGTATGCAAACTGAAGTAAATGTAAGTGTGTATCCCAGGTTTGTGGTTTTGAAATTGTATATGCACGTAAAAGATTCAAGATTGTATTGTTTGTAGCTTCTGTTTGTCCATTTATTTCAGGATGAAATACAAATGAAAAATCAATCTTTGTTCCTAAGTTAGCAAATAAAGTAGTCCAAAAATTATTGCAGAATTTAGAATCACGATCAGAAATATTAACTTTTGGTAAACCGTGGTTAGTGAAAACAGTTTTCAGAAACAATTGAGCAGCTTGAGATGCAATTAATATTTTTTTGCATGGAATGAAATGTCTGTTTGCTAAATCGATCTACAATAGTCCATATCATATCGTGATTAGCTTGAGTGTTAGGCAAACCAGTAAAAAAATCCATTGAAATATGCTTCCATGGTCTTTCAAGGATTGGTAAAGGCATTAACAAATCATACTGTTTACCATGGTGTCGCTTAACTCTTTGACAAATTAAACACTCAGATACAAAGTTAGAAACATCAAATTCCATTTGTGACTAATAAAAATCTTCAATCAAAGTACGTAAAGTGAAAATAATACCTCTATAGCCTTGATATCGGGAACAATGAATTTCGTACAATACAAATGATCTAAATGAAACAATTACACATAACCTTTTCTCATAAAACATAAATCTATCAGCATAAGACAATGAATCAATTGGAATTCAGTTATTAGCAATTAATTTATTCCAATCAACTTGAAAACTGGGGTTTTGATTATAGGTATCTTTTATAGGAATAAGAGAATTAAAAGATATCACAGAGATATTATGAATAGTTGGTCTTCTACTCAAGGCATTGGCAACAACATTTTCATTTTCGGATTGATATTGGATAAGTGGATGAAAACTTTGAATAAAAGCAACCCATTTAATGTGTCGGTCAGATATTTATGGCTAACTAAGGAGATGTTTAATACTTTGTTGGTCAGCTTTAATCATGAATTCAGATTTCATTAAATAGTGTTTCCCTTGACGTAAAGCTTATACTACAGCTAGCAATTCTTTATCGTAGATAGAATACTTAAGTTTAAAGGGTTTAAACTTGTAGCTGAAGTAGGCTATGGGATGGAAATCTTGCATAAGGACATCTCCTATTCCAGATCCACTAGCGTCAATGACTACTAAAAAAAATGGTCTATTAAAGTCAGGAAGTTGCAATACAAGAGCATGAGTTAAAGCATGTTTCAGTAAATCAAAAGGCTTTTGTTGATTTCAGACCAATGATACACGATACCTTTCTTTAATAATTTTGTCAAAGGTAATGCAAGCAATGAAAATTTTCTCACAAATTTTCTATAAAAGCTAGCAAGACCTAAGAAAGAACGTAATTCATACACATTTTTAGATATCGGCCAATTCAAAATTGCTTCTATCCTTTTAGGATCAACTTTAATACCTTCAGATAAAACAATATGTCCTAAGTATTTAATTTGTGTTTGGAAAAATCTATTTTTCACAGTGATTTTATTTAGGGCACGATAATCAATGCACATCTTATAAGTGTTTTTTTTTTTTTAACTAATAGGACAGGTGCACCAAATGGAGCACTACTGGGTCTAATGAGTCCTTAGGTTAACAATTCTTCAACTTGAGTCTGAATTTCTTTCTGTTCAATTTGATTATATCGATAAGATGCTTTACATGGTGGTTGAGAACTTGGAATTAAGTCTATTTTATGATTTTCAGGACGTATGGGTAATAAACCAGGTCGTAAGTCAGCAGCAAAACAATCTTTAAATTGTGAAAGAAATTGTACGTACCTAGGATGCATCTTATTTTCCTTAACTTCAATTTCATTCACCCAAATTAAATAGAATTTGCTACATTTTCTTAATGCACGTTTAGCTTGTGTATGACTAAGCAATGAAAATTTTTCAAAAGTGTGCATACCATGCAATGTGATTTGTTTCCCATGAGAATGAATCTTCATTGAATGCGTGGAATAATCTATATCGGGATTATACTCATGACGCCAAGGCATTCCTAAAATAATGTCACTAGATTGCAGAGGCACAACTAAGAAATTTCTACGTTCAACATAATCACCAATTTTAATTTGTAAGTCATGCACTTCTTGTGTTCCATTGTATCTAGTGCCTAAGAATGCAGCCTTGATGCGATAATGAGTGAAAACAGTATGTAAATTCAATTCTTTGATCAATTTTGCAGAAATAAAATCGTGTATACTCCCATCATCATGTAAAACAGTCTTTTCTTTACCATGCACAAGACATTTCATCGTTAATAAAGAATGGGAATTTGATATACCTGATAAAGTATCTGAAGTAGTGCCGTTATCGTCATCATCTTCCGTGAAATCTCGCATTTTTTCATGGTCTTTATCTTCAGTCGCTCCCAAATAGTTGATGTGAACAGTTAGCTTTTTGGATTGACAATTCGCTACTAGATATCCACGTTGATGGCATTTATAACAGACTATGGATTTGGCTTTAGAAACATTATTGGTAATAGCGGGAAGTTTAGGAATGTTGGGATTTGCCTGAAGATATGACTTGGGATTTGGATTTGTATTTGATGATAAAGCAGGGGGTCATATCCAGGATTTACGGAATGAAGATGAAAGGAAGCGGTTTTGATTGAATCTTCCAAAATTAGAATTGAATTGCTTTGTACCAAAGTTACCATTGTTTGAGAACGTCCTCAAATTTTATCTTCAGCATCATGAGCCAAGGAAATTGCATCTTCGAGAGTCGTTGGCTTGAACATGTTCACTTCCACATAGAAGTGACCAAGCAAACCAGACATAAACTTGCGCTTATGGGTCGCCTCAAGTACATCTTCGAGCATTTGAAGTTGCAATAAAGCATTCCAAAAACGCTCGGTACATTGGGAAATAGGCTCGCAATCTTTTTGTAGCAGAAGATCCCACTATTTCATTGTTTTTTCATAGAATTGGGATGGAAGAAAATTCTGCAAAAATTTCTTTTGAAAAGTCTCCCAAGTAGTAGGACAATCAATGCTTTTGCGGACAACAGTCCACCATAAAGATGCTCTGTCCACTAAATGATTAGTGACACACTTAATTTTGTCTTTTTTGGCATACTGTTCTTCATGGAAATAATCATCAAATTGACTAATAAAAGCAAGTACAGTCTTTCCATCACGTAACCCATTGAAAGTACCCAATTTGAAATTTCTTTTACTTATCTTTGTTTCTTTCCGAATAGATTGTGCTTTAAGTGTCACATCGATCGTACGTCGTATAATATCTTCGGGTTGCGGTCCATCTTGATCAATAGTAGATCGTTGAACATTGGCCAATTGAGCTTGCAAAGTTTGATGTGCTCTTTGTTCCTTTTAAAGCTGCATCATAATTAGGTCCAGTTTTTGCTCCATCGTTGGTTCTGGTAAATCACCCTCGGCCATAAAATATTCCATATTTTGATCGGTCATCTTGAAAAAATTTCAAACAATCTCACACACTCGAAATCTTGTTAGCGGGATGAGTGTAGCTCAAGTTCAGGTTTACAAGGCTTTTTTTTTTTTAAGTGGATTTTTATGATCTTTCTTCTTCACACCTACGGAAATTGATATCGGTCTTCTTCCAAGCGTATACTTCATCCATGTAGACTGCATATAGCAATCTGTTTGCTGGAATTTGGCTCTGTCAAAGCACAAGTGCAAACAGGGGCTTGCAAAGAAGTTAAAAGCCGGCTCAAGAGTTGTATATGAACTCCTGCTATGGGAGAGTTTGGAACTTTAGGAATTTAAACTTTAAAGCTTAGAAAGCTTTAAGCTTTAGCTCATTAAGTTTTAAATAAAACGTCTTCTTCCTAAATCGAAACGACCAGGGCGACAGCATCCGTTTGTTGACATCCGCAACAATCAATTCGTCCTTCCGTCGCAGACGATTAAAAATGAGACTTTAAGCCTTTTATAAAGCTTATTAAGCTTTATAATAAAATTAATTGACAATGCCTTATCTGTGTCTTCTGAGAAAAATGTCTTGATGAAGGAGCTTCCCGGGTGATCCTCTGTCTTCAGAGAGTGGTCCCTCACGATCCGATTGCGTAGCAGGGGGTTCTTCACCGCCAGAAACGCGATGGTATTGACAAATTGTCGCAAGACCGACTATAGACCCCGTTCGTTCCAAGAGCTTCGCCTTCACGCGAGATGGTAAGCGATTGGAAGCCCTCGATCTCTCAGCTTCGCTCTGATACCACTGGTGCGCAAATCGAATGCTGTATGCGTACGTAGCGAGCACCGAAAGGTCCCCAAGAACAAAGAACTCTACTTTTTGCTCAAAAACCAAGAGAGTAGACTTGCACGACATAAAGCAAGAAGACCAATCGGGTACAATCTCCCCCCATGCCTTGTGTGAGCGCTCCAAAAAGCATGTATTTAATATATTATTCATCTCCAAGCTCAAAAATAGCCCAAATTTACAATTAGCACGCTTTAGCTTTTGTGTTTGCTTTTGTCCAAATAAAGAATAAAGCGGCTGGGCGTCCCAAGAGTCGGACTGTACCCAAATACAATAACCAATAATGAATATTTAAATCGTGTGTCCATACACGTACAAAATAATAAATATATGTCAAGCACTTTAATAAATAAGCGCATCAAAATAACTATTGGTGCCACGCCTAAGACGCATGTCCATCAAAAATGATAATTTTTTCTAAATAACTTGAATACAGGCTATCGCCCAGTGTTTCCCAACGCCACAGCCACCTGCTCTACACATCATTTGAAGCATTCACAATTATTAGAAAATAATAAAATTAAACCGACAAAAGTGAATACCTAGCGATATTTAACTACAAAATAAATAATAGGTTGGAACTCTAACCTAACCTTAATTTAATACGAGTGCACACTCTAAACTCATGAACGTCCATTAATTTAAATATGTACTTTGCGAAATCACCCGCTATAAAATCACCCACTTGCAGAATAAATTAACGAGACGCCCGAAAAGGAGAGGCGTCCCCATCGACTTTTCCCACAAGAAATACACCTTGTGTACGAGCCCTGGCAAATAAATATAATTTTACGAAATCCACCGCAAAACCTCACGGAATCCACCGTGGAATATGCCTCCTAGCATCACAGCCACTGTCTCTCGAAGGAGCAAACTGGTAGGAGACGGTATCAAACAATCACTGTCTCTCGATGAAGCGGACTGCAGATCCATAGGTCGTGAAAGCCACTGTACCTGAAAATAAGTGGGAGATGACTGCCGCTAGCATTGCGACGATCTCCAGGAGGTCATAGCGCCAATCGATCCTCCATGTGCTCAAAAGGACTTAGTACGCATCAGATGCGTCTTATTACCTCGAGCATAGTCCTCTAATAGCCGATGCAGAACGTTCTCTATGGCCCAAAAAGGAGAGGTGGCACAAGGAGTGTCTGGTGAAAGACGGATATACTCCGAGGGGGTGGGGAGCAAAGGTCGAAGTCGGCAAGCATCGGTGGTGTGTCTGGTGATGCCACAGTAGGAGCACCCAGTAGTCTGGTCATCTGTTGATAAAGAAACCATGGATACCATTGTGCCTTGCTGAAAAAGGAAAAGGTCAGCCACCATGAACCACGAACCGCAATGTCCGCCTCAAGGGGTGTGAAAGCACTGTGAAGCACGAACCGCAATGTCCACCTCAAAGGGTGGAAGGACAGTGGAAGGGCTGGAAGTGAGCTGCTAGTGGAAGGAGGATACGACCAGCATTAAGAGGTTGCAACCAGTAGAAAAATGCAGGTGAGGAGAGAAATACTAAAAACGCAGGCATCAAGTGAGAGAAAGACTAAAAACGCAGACAGGACAGCCTGCAGGAGAGAGAAAGACTAAAAAGGCAAGCAGCAGGGGAGAGAAAGACTAAAAACGCAGGCAACAGGAGAGAGAAATACTAAAAACGCAGGCAAGACAGCTTGCAAGAGAGAGAAAGACTAAAAACGCAAGCAACATGACTGTGATGATATGGCAGGATGTACGGCAGCAGGTCTGCACAAGAACAGCAGTCGCTTGACTGAAATCAACTCCAAACTGCGTGAAGAGGACTGGAAATTAAGCGCCAATTGATGGAGACAGCAATAGACAGCTTCGATTGAGATGTCCTCCGCGAATGGGATGTGGACAGCAAGCTGAAACACCTGAAATCTGCAAAAACAAGATTTTGATGAAGCAGAAGAAGAAAAGAAGTTTTAGCCGAACCCGCCACCGGCCTTGCCTTCACTAGAGTGGAGGATCTTTGCCACTGCTTGAGCAGATCCAGCTCTGATACCATGTCAAAAGATAACGTACCAGCGAGACAGTAGGGTTTGCGGGGAGGAACACGGAGTGAACTCGGCAAACATGAATAAGAGAAGAGAAGAGAAGAGAGAAAAAACTCTGATGAATGAAAGGATGAAGTTTTGAATCATGGAGTGAATGTGATACAAGGGAACAAAGGTGCCGTAGCACAAGGAAGATGATGAAGACAGCCACGAACCACGAACCGCAATGTCCTCTTGAAGGGATGTGAGGGTAGTGGAGAGGCTAGAGAGAAGAGGTGATGGACTAAATGAATCAACCGTGAGGAATGAATGAGAGAGTTGCCTATAAATAGGCACAGTCAGTCTACGATGGCACCCCTTTTTGAGGTTGCAAACCCTAAAAGTAAAACGCAAAAACGCAAAAACGCAAACTACGGGTGAAGGATGAAGGATTTCTCAACACCACATACCCCCCACACTTCCACTACTCTTTGTCATCGATAACTAGTAATGGTAGGGTTAGCTTTGTTTAATTTGTGAAGGTATTGGTGATAACCATCCCTTCTCCCTTTGGGACACTGTTACTCAATAGGCCAAAATTTTTTTGACAATCCTCACTTAATGATATATCTTTTGAAAAACAAAACAAAAGCACTCCAACAAAAAAGTCCATTGTGTTTTCATCAACCTCTGCTCAACTTAGCAGGCCACTAGGCAACTGACGTGCATCCTTTGTCTGATGCTCTAGTCTCTCTAGGGTCAACGCTTCGGTTCCCTTGGTAAGATTACCATCACCTATCTTGGTAGGTCACTGGGCAACCGATGAGCACTCTTTGCCCAATGCCTTGGCTACTTTGGGATGGAATGTTTTGAGGAAAAGAAAAGAAAAAGAGCTTGGGCTTGTTTGCAATCCCTTTCTAGTTTCAATTTTGGGCCTAAGAGGAGCTGTTGAGCTAAAAATTCATTAGTTTTCATCAAAAAACCCCAAAACTCAAATTAATTAATAAATTTAACCCTTTATTCAAAAAGAAACATGATCCTAGAGAGTTTCAACGTCCCACATGAAAACCCTAATTTGGGAGGCCCCAAACTTTCAATAAATAGACAGGCTGCCTTCCCACTCACAAAATCTCATTTTTGCAGTTTGTAGGCGCTAGAGCTTTGCTGTCCACACCCTATTTGCAGAGGATATCTCAGCCAATGCTGTCCATCATCATCCTCTATCATCTCGCACCTATTACCCAGCTTTCCACTACTGATTCGGATTGTCTCTAACCATCGTTTAATTGTTGCTCATCCTGGCCATTGCTGTCTACACAGCAGAGCTTGTGTTTGCTGCCGATCTTCACTGACAACTTTGCATTTGATGCCTAGGTTTTGTTGCTGCTGATGCCACCCA
This sequence comes from Lygodium microphyllum, assembly GCF_053477565.2. Classification (NCBI taxonomy): domain Eukaryota; kingdom Viridiplantae; phylum Streptophyta; class Polypodiopsida; order Schizaeales; family Lygodiaceae; genus Lygodium; species Lygodium microphyllum. The sequence continues at coordinate 144,931,073 of NC_141138.1, forward strand.
GCCTGGTCGCCATCTTCTGCTGCTGCGTTTTGTAGTTTCGGACCTTGAAAAGGGTCGCATGGCAAAGGACTGTCTGTCCCAATAAGCAGCAAGCTCGTAAAGCTGAAAATAAGGGAGATCTCAAGGGGAAGAAGCCCAAAATGTCCATTGGTTTGGTGCCCGATGTAGTTAGTGATGATGCTATGGAGCTTTAGAGAATGGGGAAAAATCAAAGTCCAACATCATGCATTGATCTTCTTTGATAATAGAGCACAAGCCCATTTTATGTCCACAAACATGGCAGCCCATCTACGCATCAAAGAGAATGAGATGGGAACCATGTGAGACATTGGTATGGCATGCAAGGGCCATGTAGAGCCAGTCACACCTTTGATTGGGAAGCTTTGCTTGCATATACAAAGTCATGTGGACAATGAAGAGTTTTTCATTGCACCACTTGAAGGTTGTGATGTATTGCTTGGTATCCTTGGTGCCATCATATGTGCATGTAGTGATTGACTCCCATGCTAAAGTGATTACTATTCAGCATAAGGGCAAGGTCCATACCTTGGATGTTAAATTGAAAGGGGAATAGGTGCCCATTGTATTAGCTTCAGTTGTTTCTAAAGTAATGAAGAATAATCTTTCAATGTACTTGGTGCTTGACAAGGATAAAGATGATAATGTAAACTACTGAGAATGTGTCAAAGTTGCATAAGGATCGGATGTCATTTTTCTAACAATGTATATTGGTTGCTTTTCTTGGTCACTTCCGAGATAGCTACCACTAGAAAGGCCAAAGGATCATGCCATAGATTTGATCCTTGGTAGTAGCCCTTCAAATAAGCCACCATACTTTGAGGCTAATCGTTATGTGGAGAATATGGATGCAATCTATGGGAAGGTTAAGTATGCACTTCAAAGATCACAGAAAAAGTAAAAAAATAGGGCAGCCAATCGCCATAGATATGCTTTGTTGTTTGCAAAGAGTGATTGTGTATTGCTGTGTTTTAAAAAGGCAAGGCTAAAAAAGATGAAAGGTAGAGAGAGATATAATATCCAAAGCTGAGTATGTGATATTATGGGCCCTTCCAAGTATTGGAAGAGATCACTGATGTTGCTTAAAGGTTGACATTGCCTCCACACTAGTGGATACACAATGCCGTTCATGTGAGCTTATTGAGGCCTTTTCACGGTGATGTACCAAAGGATGTATCTACTAAATTTCAACTAGAGGTTGAGGAGTTGAATGAGATATTGGTACCCGAGCAGATATTGACACATAAAGACAGAGAGATCAAAGGTAAAGTTTCCAAAAAATACTTAGTAAAGCTTAATTCATAGTTGTTGGCTTTCAACGGATTATTGGGGATATTCAACTGGTTTCATAGACAACAATGGGTTTTATGAATGCCATTGATAGTTCAACCATGGTTTATGCTCAGTTTATGCTTTACTATTGTTGTTTGACCAAAACAGTTGAGATAGGTTAGTAATGGATGCATCCTATGGGTTTTTGGCAACGAGTTTGGATTGTTTATGAGTCTTATGTTTTAATTATGCTGGTTGGAAATTTTCAGCAAGTGTTTGGTAGTAGAATGGTTGAGCTATAGCAATTGATATGGTCTCTACTATGATGCCTTATTGAAATCCTAATGTAGTATTTTGCTTTTGGGCACATGGTAGTGCAATTGAGGGCAATTGCCTAGATTTCCGGGGGAGGGGGGAATCTCTCACAAGGACATCAAATTTTGGTGCTTTGCTTAGTATTTGTTCATGTATAAATATGACTTGCACATGTGATGTGCAAATTAATTATTTCACAATGTCAAGCCAAGGACCTTGAGATAACAATCGATGCCAAAGGCAAAAGTTGTAATAAGTTGTACTTGACAGGTATTAGGTGATACTTGGTGATCAATTTTGGCCTAATGATGACATTAGTAACTAGGCATTAATTAATTAATTAATGTCAGTTCAAGGGCTAATAACTACACAAGAATGCTTGGGTGAAATTTTGACCTAACCAATTTAATTGTTGATTGGTCTAGTTAATTTTTGGGTAAGAATTAATAATTAAATTAATATTCTGAAAATTAATTTAATTAGGCTGAAAATTGCTGGAAAATGGATTAGGAAGGTTGCCACTTGGCAAAACTTACCCACAAAATGGGGAGAAAGCTAGTGGTGGGAGAGAGCTCATTCCATCTTCAGAGAGGCTGAGATAAGGAGGAGAAAGACTATCCAACTATAGACCCCTGTTGTGGGACCTGCTACAACCTTCGGGGGAGGCCGGCAAGGGGGGGGAGGGGGTAGGGGATTTGCAACGGGCAACAGCTGCTTAGCGGTCCTCAAGAGCTGACGGTAGCTGTGGAGATTAGAAGCCAGCAGTTTTGGATATCCCTAGGGCATGCCACAGCATTTTGAGCCCTAGTAGGGACATCTCTTTCCTCCACATTTTCTCTCTTCACTCAACCATATCTCAAGTTCTCTCAACAAATTTCAAGAATTCCAGTCATTGGAGGTGGAGAATTCAAGGATTCTTTGCTATAAACCCTAATTTACAACAGCAGAAATTAGTGTTTGGCAACCACCTCAAGAAGCATGCTCAACATTCAAGGCCTAGTACTTGGAATTCCGTAGATGAAATTGGGGAATTTCAAAGAATTTTAAGAGCCCAGCCAGCAACATTGAATTTGGAGCTGAATTTGTCATCTAAGAAGCAAGCTAAAGGCCAATTTTCATGCAAACCAAGGGGCAAATTGGTTGGCTCAAAGAGTTATTGGTAATTTGTGACAGCAAGAGACATTTCGATTAGAGGAGAAAATTAAAGAATCTCAATATACTCCATCCATTTGCAATACAAGTTAAAGAAATACCATAATGGGCACTAATTTTCAGGCCCACAAGGTGCAGATTATAGCCTATTTCAAGGTGATAGATATCTGATTTTTCTCTTTCCTCCACATTTTCTCTCTTTCTCAACCATATCTCAAGTTCTCTCAACAAATTTCAAGAATTCCAACCATTGGTGGAGAATTCAAGGACTCTTTGCTATAAACCCTAATTTACAAAGCATAAATTAGTGTTTGAAGCATACTCAGCATTTAAGGCCTAGTACTTGGAATTCAATTGCTAAAATTGGGGAATTTCAAAGGGTTCTAAGAGGCCAACCAGCCGACAATTTGCACGCAAACCAAGGGGCAAATTGGTTGGTTTGAAGAGTTGTTGGTCATTTGTGACAACAAGAGGCATTTGGATTAGATAAGAAAGTTAAAGAGTCTCAACATACTCCATCCATTTGCAATACAAGATAAAAAAATACCGTAATGGGCGCCAATTTTGAGGCCAATAGGGTGTCCATTATCCAAGTTTAACTGGTAATTATTGTATTTCAGTTCATTCGATTTTTATTTCTTGCTTTAATAGTGGATAATCAGGTCATTACCACCCTTGCCATGAAGAAAGGTTGGTTTCAGCAATCTCCATGACAAGACCTATATTCCACCATCCAGTACATCCTCTCCAAATTTTCTTCGTCGCCAACACCCATGGGTAGTTAGAATAGCTTTCTATTTTGTTGCATTGGATCTGACCATCCCTTATTTTTCCCCAAGGGCAGAACTACTTAAAAGGACAAAAATAAACAAACAAAAAAGTTCAAATCGGTTTCATCGCCTTTGCAAGTCCTAGTAGGCCACTAGGCAGATGATAAGCACCTTTTGTCCAATGCCCTGGCCTTTTTGGGGTGACCCTTTGGGTCTGCAAGGTAAGATAACCATTGCCTCTATAGTCTTGGTAGGCCACTATGCAGCCAACATGCACTCTTTATCCGATACCCTAGTTGCTTTGGGGTGGGGTACCTCAAGATTTTATGGGTTGAGCTATGCATTGCAATCCCTCCTGGGCTTCAAATTTGGGCCCGAGAGGGAGTGTTCACCAGTTTGTTGCAGTTACACTGCCAGATTAGTCACCAACACATTCAGCCCTATGTTTTAGGAGTAGTGCAACCTACATATTTGTCTTTTGCCATTTACAACAGCTAGTCAACGCTTGGAGACGGATGCTTGTGTTTCGGTATCCGTTTAGAGTATGACACACTCTTCATCTCATCTCTCTGCCCGCGTCCTTTAGAGACACCACAGTTCAAGGTTTTGTATTCACTCCGCATAGTGTGTTTACTCCGTTGATCATTGGATTATTCATTCTTCATTCTTCTTCCACCTTCATTGTCTCTGAGTTACTCTTCACCTTTGAGTTCTATTCTTATCACTTTGTGATTTGTCATACATTTCTTTTTTGTTGGAGTATTTCTTTACACAAAGGGGACCCCAGTATCCACTCTCAAAAGGGTAAGCCAAGGAGTGAAAAGAACAATAAAACTAAGAAGATTATTGATAACCAAAGTAGTTCACAATCAAATCTTAAGCTCGAATGGCAAAATATACACGAGAAGAATAGGTTTTGCAAGCATGATAGAACACAAGTCATTCTAACAACTGTCACTCAAAAGCCAAAGGTACAAAAACCAAATCCCCTTCTTAGACATTTGCTCTATCTGTTGTTGATGATAACCCCACCCAATGGAAGTGGAGTGGTGGCAATAATTTCACGCCCCGAAACCTAATTGGCCATCATGGCACATGGGAAACCCGCAAGTAATGTAGCTTTTGGTAGCCATCGGACTCACGTACTTCTTGACTCCATAAGGGCTATCTAATTGGTCTACCATACCCTTGATGGACTTTGGTTCACAAGCCTATCTTGCCTCCCTTGAGAGCAAGAAAAATGTGAGCTTGGTCCATATCTACAAGGTGACTCTTGACAAGTCTTGGCAAGTAGAGACTTGCCCCACCCTTCTTTGTGGCCATCTGGTTAAGTGGATTGTGGACAGTGGAGTCATACACCATGACACCCAGCTGAGATATCTTTATCACACAAGGGCCTATAGGTGGTGGTATCTGTTGCAGTAATAACTCATTTGCCAAGATTGAAGGCATTAGGACACTCAACTTTGACATTGATTAGGGCTAGAATTTGGCTAAAAAAGACAATGTTTTCTTAGTCTCCCAATTGAATGCAAGTCTTCTTTCCATCTACTAGCTTTGCCTCTCCTCTTGCTTTTACCTAAAGGATTCCCACTCCTCATGTTGTTGCAAATTTAGTCTGTCAAAGTAAACTCTTGAGGAATGATCAAATGCATCTAGCCCAAGTGCATGTTGCATGAGACTTAAGGTTAGACTCCCACCATAGAGTTGCTCCATCTAGCTGACTCTTCTAAACGTGAAGAAGCTTAAAACCGTCCATTTGCCACACAGAGGCAAGGGCAGTATCCACCTCCATCCAAGTTCAGACAATCTTTCTATCTCGCTTGCCATTGAAATTTGAAATAGTCAATTTCTTTGCCATTGCCACATGTTTCTTCTCACTAAGAGAAATTCAAAGAACCATTGAACATGTACAAATAGGCACAGAAAGCATACAAGGATAGTCAAGGCGGCCCAAGGCGCCCCATGGGGAAAGATTGAAAGTAGCCCAAACATGAGGAGGAGTAGACAACGCTCCTACTCGACCCATTTCAATCCCCCATAAATACTTCATGGTAGAGACACTCAAGTAGTGCTAGCCCTCTTGTTGATGGGTAGACTAGGCCCTAGTGTTGCTTGCTACATTGAAATCCTCACCTATTGAATCTGGAACCACAGATTGCTCCAATCAATCCAGCCTTTGATCCATGTGTGCCCCCATGTCAACGACCTCCCCTCAAATTTGGGAGACTATCAAATAGGAAGAAGTCACTTGTCTTCAAAGAATAGTAAGCTCTTGGCAAAGCAATAGCACCTCAAGTGTGACACCTCCATGGCCACACATGTTGCTTCTGCTTGCATAACAAGCTCTTCATACAAAGCCTCCTCCCTATAACCTACTACAAAGAAGAAACAAAAAGTTTGCAATCCTCCAATTCCAATTGCTCCTTACCCTATCATTGAAAGTGTGCTCTAATACCAACTCTAATTTGTGAAATACTAGGTCCTTATTTGCACAAATCCATAAAAAGATAAAAGAACCCAAAAGGCCAAAGAGACCCTCAAATCATTATTTGTACTAATTGAGTAACTATTTTATCCAAGACATCTCTTCACGCCACCTTGTTTTGCCTCAAACAATATTCACCATGCCCAAGCAACAAGCACTCTGGCCCACCTAGAGCTTCCAAACACTCTAGCTCAAGGAAATACTTGCTCTTTGCTGCTCCTCGCAACTAGCATGATCAAAGAAATAGAAGATGCGATGTTGATCGCAATCTCTTTCATAGACACTTGTTTTTTCTAAAAAAATGCCATCCTTTCATTACAAGTATCACCACAACATCAACATTAAAAGTGCGACTAAAAACACATCAAAAAAAGAGCCCACCTAGTCCACGATGCAACAGCATGCCAAAAAGCACAATTGCTGCTAATAACTTCCCGACACGTGATCTCCGAGTGAAACTTGCTACCATTGCCAAGACTTGAGGGTTGCATGCATAACACTGCTACTCGCCCTTGCATTGCCAGTCACGTGGCTCTCTTGGCATGTCATCCTTCCCTACTCACAATCATCTAAACATAAACACTATCTAAGTGCATTACATTAAACTTACCAAAAACAGCCCCAAACTTGCCAAATTTTTCATCACCATTATTGCATTCATCAAGTCATTGCGTACACTATCACTAGAATGAGAAATGAACTTAATGATTCAATTAAACTTCATGAAGAGTTTTAATTTGAATGAACTTTAATTTTGATATCCCTAGCTCTTGGTATGGTGACCATTGCACAAGTAATGAAGAATTTGACATTGGGCATGCAATGGACAAGTGTATATGGTATGTGATGCAAGAGCAAGGCAAAAAGAACAAGGTGCAGCATGAAATTTTCATTAAATTGAAAGTTTGCACCTTAGAATTAAGTTATTTTGAAAGTTTCACCTAGTGAGCAACTCACTTAGGGCACTTAAGTTATTAAGAGTAAATTGAAGGTGCATTGGTTAGGGCAAAGTGCTAAGCTTGTTGGACAATTAGGGCTGAGGCCTCATTCGACAAATCAAATTAGTCTAGGACTAAGATCCGTGCAAAGTCCTCATTTATTACAGTGTGGCAGTAGGGAGAGACCATGGATGCATTTCTCAATATCATGTTGATTAACATTGGAGTAATTGTAGCTTTATATGCTTGAAGACATACTAGTTTGAGTAATTAAAACAAATTCAAAGTTTGTCTCATGGTCAAGGTTGGTAAGAGAAATTGAGGACATATTGGAGCAAATCTAAACCATTAAAGAGCTAGGTATAAGAGGAATTATTAGCAAAAAGGAATGCTGGTCTATGAAAGCCGCATTGATCACATGGGTGGGTCACAAATGGTTTGTGTAACGGTTCATTTTCAATATTAAAGAAATACTATAAGGGGCACTCACCTTGAGGGCCAATCTGGTGTCGTCTGTTGTGCAAGAGCACTCTAGCTCTCAAGTGCTTTGTGTCATTTGTTTTCTTTGCTGAATTGAATAGTGTAAGTGCTATAAGTTTATATTCACTGCACTATCGATTAGATCTACGGGCTGGTTCCATCAATGAGACATCACCATCTTTCCTGAGGGGGTGAGCTTTGGTTGTCTCGACCGACACCTGTCCAACTAAAAAAGGTGTAGATCCAAGTCTATGAGACTAACTCTCCAAAATCCTCATTATAGTACACATTGTATCGTGAGTAGTGATTGGAAATAAATCCCTCACACAACCCAAGACACACTAGAAAAAGGAGCGCCGGTACAGGTTGTGGCTTGGTGTTAATCTCCAACTAGGTTGGTTTTCGGAGCTCTATCAAATTAGAAAGTAAACATGGTCCATCATGAAGATAAGGCATTTAACAAAATCCGTTTCCAAACCACCGCCCATCCACCCAAACAACTATATAAAAGTGTTTAATAAGAAACCGATAAGATACTGCCTCAAAAACTGATCATGCTGGAGCCAAAAAAACTGAAACTTCTTCACTCGAACAAGCACCCACCTAAACTATTATCTTTGATCAGTAGTCCTCAACAAGGTGCTTAGCACTCCTATGGTATAGCTCTCCCAGCCACAAGTGCTGCAGTATGTGAAGTTGATGTCAATCTGGGGCAGCTTCTAAATATCATGCAGTACGCATAAAGCTCTCTCTCAACTAGAAAAGCCAAACCTGCTTGAATAGGCCATTGAGCAGCCACAAGAAAACCATAAGTGCTGAATACGAGCTTTATTTTCAAAGCCACAAAATATCACTTTACTTCGTCCTCTAAATCAATGTCATGCCTCATCCCTAAAATCAGAAATCTGTTGCTTAGATACTCCTCAAGATAAAGATCATGATATAATTCGAATCACCTTCCTGATTTTGATGATCCCCACGGTGCCTCAACTTCAATGTGTGCTTTGATAATGAAAAACAGAATCAAGCTTCACATAGCCAGCTCTCGCCTTGTGGGAAGTATTGGATGCTCAAGTATGTCGACATCAACCTTGTGGCATCGCATCATCTTCTTCTCGTCATCTTCATTATCATAATGGACGATCTGACCACCACCTTTTGACCATCTAATGGTGCCTTTAAATTGTCTCCTCCAGTTTCACCATTCAAAAATAAAATCCAGCTGCGACCTTCTTCAATCAAAGAAGCAGCTACCTTTTGAAGGAAAGCATCCACTTCCCTATCGCCAATTCGTCAATGATGCAATCCACGGTTTTGATACTCGCAAGCCTCACTAATACGGCCAACAATGGCTCTCCCTTAATTCCCTGTTGTTTTCATCCACAATCAATCCTTAAGCCAAATATATCTGATCAGCTTTTTCCTATTCAACGAACTCTACCCTTCTTTATAGGTCCCTCAAATTCATTTATCCTCTAGCATTTCATAAACCTTCATTTCATTTTATCTTTAGCTTTTCATAGCTTTTTGCAAAAAGCTAAACTCATAGCCTTAGTTTAATAATTCGTAAAGATTCCAATCACATATGCATTCAAAATCTTCTTTAAACCAAACTATTGATGACCTCCAACAATTTCAAATGTTTCAATAGTACCCTCCTTATTCTAGACTTAATCTCATACTTGTTCTCCTCCTGCTTTATCTCTTAAAACTGAACTTCTAGCATTCTTCTTGTGAACTCGCGTGTGCATGCTCCTTCTCACCAAGAAGACATTTCTAACATTGTTTGAGGTAGATTTGATTTTCGTAAAAATGCCTAACAACGTGATCTGGGGTCCTAGCACTAGAGTGGCATCCTCTTAACTTTCTCGAAAATAGCCAACAGAACCAAAGAGTCGGGTGTGCCGATTATTCAAATTTGAGTCCATTGAACCAAAGAGTAGGTTGTGCTGAATATTCAAATTTGAGCTAGCCATTTGGAGAGTTCTTACCTCGAGCTTCTAGTTTAAAATGCAGTGTCTTATTCCTTACAAAAAACTAGAAACTGACACTATGATTGAAAGAAAACTTGCTTAACACACTAGTCCTTTTTTAGAAGTATTTGTTTGATTACAAGAGAGAAATGACTAGAAGTCTAGCTGACCATAGGATTGACCATACAAATGTAAGACATCCAAAGAACTCTTGGACTGCTGCTTCTTGCAAATGGTCTTCTTTTGCACCTTGAGCTTTGATGTTACTTCAGCTTCTTGTTTGTGTTTGATAATTGTTGACTCATGTTGAAAAAGGTCTATCAATAGTCTCAAGGCTAACTGAAGAGTTAGATGAGGATGAGATTAAGATGATGATTGGTTCACCTTGGACAGGAAAACTCTTCACAAGTACAATCACTCCTAGCTTTTAAGGCTTAGCTATGAAGCTTTCGTGGTTTGTAAAAACCAGCAGAGGATGGCGGATGAATTACTGTTTCTCTCTCTGATGCTTCTCCAAGGCTCAAATAGGTCAAAAGGTCACACCACAGCCAGCATTCAGGCACCCAAAAGAGGTGGTCAAAAAATTGTCATTGTCAGGGTCAAACTAGCTGTACGACCCATACTTTTCTACTGGTAACTGTCCTGCAAGATTCTTCAGTTGCTGCAGCTCAGATGACGCACACTGTCGAGATATTTTCAAGGGTTCTTAAGCTCCCTGAGAAGCCCTACAAATTGAGCTGTAGCTTGCTCAAAATCATGCTGTGTAGAGAAAGTTATGAAGCTCTTAAGTACCCTCATAACTTACACTAGCTTTGGAGTGTGTGAATGTTGAATTTTTCTTGAGCAATGCTTGAGTTATTAGTGCTCTAGATAAAGCTCTTGTTCTGTACTTCAATCTCAAATAGCAAGCTCAAGATTTGGAGAGAGAATCAACTTGATGAATGCAAGTGGGTATGGCTATGGCTATGAGAGACAGATGTAGAACCTTAATGTGAGTGTAGATGAGGTTTGAGGAGGCAAGAGTGGAGAGATGGCTCTGATATCACCAAAAAATTTCAGTTAGGATCTATGTGGTAGGGTAATCATGACAGAAATGACAAGAGATTGATTAATGCACACACTTAAATGACCATTAAGGTGCCATTAAATAGGCACGAACTACATTTTTTCAGGCTATCCCTAAATAGGGGGATGCTGCATGCACCTCTAGATTCACTCCACCTCCTTTAGCACAAAGAGTCCTAGTGTAACTAAAACACTTGCATACATCAGTGACTGTATAATAGCTTCAATACTTGCTGCCATCCTTTTAAACTAAGGTTCTAAATGAACCCACACAAGCGTAATGACCTAAACACCTGCTGTTGCAATTTTCAGTCCCCCTCACAGCGACCTCCTGCTGCTATCACCATCATCTCATTCATCCCTGAAGAGGACCTGCTCTTGTTCGTGCTGTAACTGATCAAGGGGTTGCTGGTTCAGGTCATGCTGCTGCTGATCAAGGCTGCATATACCCTGCATTTTGCTGCCTACAGTCTCTTACTTCCATATCATTAACATGCTGCTGGCCATGGCCCTCTGGAGGTCATCCAGTTGCTGCATTTTCTCTCCAGGACTACTGTCATCATTTCCAGCCTTCACACGCTGCCATCTCATCATTGACAGGCTGCTGCTGCTGTATTTGGGATCTGTCTACAATGGATGGCTGTTTCCAGTGTCTTCAACAACCTCTTTGGCTCACCTACATCCCCTGCCCTCAAGACAACAGAGGCCAAAGGCTCTCTTGGACATTCTCATTATTCTATACACCCTCATTGGACATTCATCAGATCATATTATCATGCATGTCACACAATCATGCTTCTCTGTTTGCCCTAACATTTCCTTAAATAAGAGATTGATGTTTCTATCCATAGGGGTGGCTGCAGCCACCTCTTAAGAACCCTTGGCATCCTAAAAGAACTCACTCGAAGGCACAATTTCCTTGGATGAGGGTGTCATTTCTAAGCAATAGGGGTGGTCTTGTAGGATCAATGGTCTTTCTTCACAGTTCAATGGAATGGCAAACCTCACCTAGAGGGAGAACCTCACAGCAAGTTGAGTCCAAGAGTGCCTTGAAGGAGGATCGGGCTGATCAGGCAGTCTTAGAGACTTGAACCCTTACTAGTTTGGGAGGAGTTGCCTCTGCATCTAGGATTTTTTGTACATCATACTTTGATCAAAAACCCTAAGCAACCCTACCATGAAGTTGGACAATGGATGGCCCTCTGCTGACATTTTCTCAATGTGCAGTGCCATCTTCTCTGTAAGCAAGCCTACCATGAAGTTGGGCAATGGATGGCCCTCTGCTGACTTTTTGTCAATGTGCAGTGTCATCTTCTCTGTGAGCCAAAGGTGCAGGAGGAAACCATCTTCATTATAGAGGAGCAGTCATTGGCTTGGAGGCCCTGCCCAACAGATACGTGGATCTGTAGGAGAGAATTGAATTGGGGGTGCCAATGGCTGGTGATCCTGGCAGAGCTTTGGGGCTCTATCATTCATACTGTATAAAGTCAGGCAAAAGGATGGCTTGTCATCGTGGTAGAAGCTCAAGTGGCTCTCTTTCTTTACTTGGGGGAGGCAGAGTTTGTTATCTATAGCGTGTGACAGAGACCCACTGGTTGATACACCCCCATCTTGGGTTCTTTCCCCCATTAGCCCCACCTCACCCCCACCCCCCCAAAACCAAAAGACTGGCTTGAGGGGCCTTGTACTTCTCTCGCTCACTCCAGCATTGCTTCAGTGCTTTTATACCTTAGTTCTGCTCCAACAACCCCCCCCAAAATCTCCTGCTACTGAAACCAAGTACTTTTTAGTTTGCTTCTGTGTAATATCATTAGGCAGCAATATTTTTATCACCTAAAATTGAACAGAAAAGCCAACAGCAATTGAAGAACGTACAGGTCATATCCAAGTAGTTCAAACACTATGCATAGATGTTGCTGGTGAATGAAACAATCAAGCATACGAACAATATGATGTTTGTCCTCTGGATCAAATTCTGTGTTCAACTGTGCAACAGAGAGAACAGAAAAACTGTAGGTGAAACAAAACATAATGTTATGAAAATTACAGACGGCAACATGTTATTCTTTAATTCGAGGGTGGTGTGCATACCCTTTTTAACATTGCAATTTCTACAGTTGCCTGCAGGTAGTAAGCTCGTTGATTTTTTATAACTTTGACTGCAACAAAAGTATTCCACTCATCTGACCAGCATTTGGCAACTTGTCCAAACGTTCCTTGCCCCAAAAGGGCTTTGATTATGTATCTGCAAGGCATCAGAACTGTTCCGTGATCACTCTGTAATCATGAGAATTATGCCCTACAAAATGATTGTAAACAAAACTCTAGACCTGTAACCCGTTTCTTCATTTGAAAGCACCGCATTTACAGAAAGGATAAGATCTGAATTCTCATTGTCAAAACCTCCATTTGATGTAGGAAAAAAAGGTTTTGTCAAGTAACATAAAGGATTTGAAACCTCTGAGTAGATGAATGATTGATCACAATTGTGGTATGTGTCTACCACATCCTTGGTTAGCTTGACTACAATCTGTAGAACATGCATCTTATGTGACAAATGGTCAGAGATATTGACACCAGCTTTAGCTTGGCAGACCCAAGTTGAATCAATTAAAAGACCATTCATGACTATTTGAAAGGATATTTCAGGAAGTGGCAGAACAAAGTAAGACTGTCAGATGACCAGAATGACCGTAACTTTAACAGCATCATCTTCAGACAAAAGGGGTATACTTACAGAGCAAATTACACTACATAAACACAAAAGTGGCTGCTTGCTGGCCTATAGAAATAAGTCTAGGCCAAGAGCATGTACAAAAAGAACAAGGTTTTATTTACTACATCAAGAATACAGTTCTTTGTAGACAGCCTATCTTCTTACAATACAAATATAACTTCTAACATCATTAACCAGTACAATTGAAATTCACAATCTACACCACCGAGCATACATAGTAGCAAGCCTATCTTGTGATGCAACTTACACGCTGGTGGTTATTGACCTGCCGAGAATGCGATGCAGTCACAGATAAGTAGGGTTCAAAATTACTGTTTGATGGGTTCCAGATGTGCTGGTGACAAGTGGGAGGAAAGCTTGTACTTTGGGATTCCTCTTTACATTTCCCTTGAGTTTGAATCGACACAGGCTTACATGTCTCTGGATCACCCATTCTGCAGACTCAGTTTGAATGACAGCAGCAAGTATATCAGCCTTTGGTCAGGCACACGATAACATCCAGGCATGTCTGGAGTAATGTTGAACTAGCCATTGCAGAGACTCAGTCATAGCAAAAGTGAGTTAAACATGTTGGTTGGGCAGCAAATGCCGGGTAGTTGCCTAAAGAACTCTTGCAAATTGGGCCTCCTTGAGTCCAAACTGTCCATGTCAATCCAATTGTCCTGCTTAATCAAAAAGTACTTGTGTGTTAATTGTTCCTGCAAAATGGCTCATCAACTGTACATGATCATATAATAAGAAAATTCTGCAACCGGATACTGTAATCAATGTCGATCAGGCTCATCAACTGTACTTGTAATCAATGTCAAGCTGCACCAATCCCCTTGCTACACCAACCGTTATGTCCAATGCCAACTGAATAGGCTCATAACCACTATCAAGACCAATACGAGGATGATACCTTCTATTATTATCCATATGGAGAAGCCCTGCTTCAAATCCCTTGTTACATCAACAGTGCCTGCAAGCCTACCCTCTTGATGTCCGATGGACTCTTATTCTCAATGCCAAAAACCCGCTCGAAATTCAACAGTGCCTGCAATTCTTGCAACTCTCATGTCCAACGCCATACCCAAATAATCAACGCTGTGTATCATATTCAAAATGCTAGCAAGTGGTTCTGCTTTAACCAATCAGACAGCCTTACTTTGGTGCATCCTAAGTCAATCAATCAGGGTGATGTATAAATCGATCAATCAGGATTATATAGACCTATCCAGCTACTATGGCAATCAGATAGCCAGTAAAATGATGAAAACGCAGTGCTTCTTGTATGATGGGAATAAGTCCGATCATGGCAACCAGGACATCCCCCCCTCCGCCCCCACAGCTCAGGTGCTGCAAACCATGGGTGAGAGGTTTAATTCAAGGGAATCAATGCAAGCCGATGAAAATGTTGCGCCATTTGACCATTCTGATTTTAAATAGAAGCTTCTTCCAGCCGACCCATGCATGCATAATATTCTCAATAGTGAGGTTTTATAACATAATTTAGCGTGACAAGGTCGAGCTTTGGACGATGCTTCCTATCCTGAGACGTGTTTTTTTAACTAGGAATAACTATGTCAATATTAGTATTAGTATTAGTATTAGTATAGGTTTATTAATTAGGTTAGCCACACACTTGTCATACTTTGTGGGAAACCTTGGGCTGTTACGTCAAGCTAACATTTTGAGGGAATATTAGATGTGCAATAACCTTGTATTGATTGAATTCCAGGGCTTACATCAATACATGTAATCATGGGATGCCCAAACCCTTGACCACCAACTCGACACGTGGTCCCATTACAACGTCCAACTTGGTAACCATCCAAGTGGTGCCATAATATTGCAAGTGGGAAACCTTTGGATGTTACATCAAGCTGACGTTTTTAGGGAATATAAGACTCGAAATGACTTTGTCTTGATTGAAAATCAAGGCTTATGTCGATAATTGTAATCAAGGAGTGCCCAAATCCTTGATTGCCAACTTGACATGCCACCCCAACTCAACATGTGGTCCCATTCCAATGTCCATCTTGACTACCAACTTGGCACACGATCCCATTCCAATGTCCATCTTAGTGACCACCCAAGTGGAGATATAATCACTTTTTACAATACACAAGGTGCCTTCACCACTGCCCACCGTGAGAATGGAGTCCTTAACCTTGAGGTTAACTCACCATTTCACTACCATTTGAGCCAGAGAGTCTTGGGATATTAAGGGAATACTAGTTGAGATTTTGAGGGAAAATGATTGCAAATTCTAATGAAACTATACACACACATTTTAATAGCTTAGGTATACGCTTGTGCAAGAGTAAGTTAACATTCAAATGTAAAAAGCTCTTAAAATCCCTAAGGTATAAATCTTTGACATATCATACCCAAGTGGAGGCAAAGTGCTTGGATGCCACTTTTGGAACAATTCAGTGTGTTAAGGCTTTCTAAATTATAAACACATCTTCTTAACACCTCAGTCAAATCCTAAAAGATCTCAAGTACAAGGTTGTGGGGTTCTTTATTGCAATTGAAATGGGCTATTTGTAACCCCTAAGTCATGAAAAGTACTTTGCAATTGAAATGGACTATTTGTAACCCCTAAGTCATGAAAAGTACTTTGGACCCTCTATTAGTGTATGTTTTTTGGTTTAAAGCCTTTATAACATATTTCAACCTAAACAATTTCTAGATTTCTTGTTCTCATTAAGATTAGAGACCTGATTTGTCCAATATTTTAACAAAATTGACCAATGTCTATCTAATTGCTTTGAGCCCAAAAGATGCATATTATAATGATTCGATGCACTTTCAACAAGGAACAAATAAATAGTAAGGATAGCTTGCAAGTAATAAGCAAGCATTTACCAAAGAGAGGGGGTTGTGCCAAATCACGAGATTTTACAATAGTGGGACCTAGCATTAGAAGGGACTCACTCATTTGAGCAAGATATTCCATCACAAAAAAGGCTAGTAGAAAATCACTACATATGCATTGTGATCACTAACCACTTTAGGTAAAGCTTAAATAGATTGGTGTATATTGTAGTCCAAAAAGGGTAGATACATAGAAAGATTTTGTGCTCAGCGAGATAAGCCCTTAGTTTTTTCTTAGCCATGACAAGAAAACGGTGCAAATTTCATGTTTTTTTTTTTGTAATGTTGTTCTTATTTGACTTTCCTATAGTAATATTGAATTCCTTTTACTACTTTTGACATGAATATATATGCTATAAGGGAACTGAGGTGCAAGATTTGAACTCATGCACCCAAATCACGCAACTAGCACCCAAAAAACTATGCCCTGACCCCATTGGCAACTCTTTTACCACTTTCTTTTGCTATATCTCTACTCTTTTCAACATAAGAAGGTGGCAAGCTAAACCATTTACATCAACCCTCTTTTGGCCTACCCAATTTGGTATAATGTTTGTTCTCAAGATCATCCATAGTCTCAAGAGAGACAGTAGACTACATGGTGGTTCTAAAGTGCATGAGGAGGAGGAGGAGGAGGAGGAGAGATGCTTTTGTGCAAACATGGGACTTCAACACTTCTTTTCACCTAGCCCATCATATGTTCTAGCACTATAGCCCACCAAATCAATTGTTCACACAACCATTTGATGTACTCACTTGCTCTTTATAGGGCCTTCTTTGAACTATGTATTTTTACCTTGATACTGAGGATGTTGTCAAATATAGAAAGTAGTGCACTAGGCAAGATAATTTGTATTCGACAATATTCCTCTTTAGCAAAATCAAGATCTCTTATAAGAAATACATTCACCATATCATCACCAAAAAATATTGGTTATCGAGATAGGAAGTCACAAACTTTGCTAATTTTAAAATCAAGTCAAGTTGTTATGGCTTGTTCAACAACATTACTCGTTGGTGAAAACCCTATGCAAATCTAAACATTACTTATAAAAACTGCCTCGCCCATAATAGCCTAAAATTCCTGTCAAGGTTCAATAGACATATATTAAGAATTAAATTTGTGCCCATGTGGCTTAATTTGAATTATTTTATGTGCTTCATTAGATCAATTGCCCAGTGGTTGTCTAGTCATCATTCTACACTCTTCTAAAATTTACAATAACTTTGCTTACTTTTAGACCATAACATTAATATGCTAACTAACGAAAGGGTCTATGAAGATAGTTGCACTCATATTGCACTTATAATTGCACTAGATTCCATGATAAGCTTATTAGTCAACCACAATTGTAAGGGTGAAAAACCCTACATGTCATTTAGGTTGAGGGAAACCAAACAATTTGGCACTACCTATATCAAAAGCACTAAGGAGCCCAATGGTTTAGGGCATGGTAAGTATGTCATGCGCATATTCGCATGTATGACCGTGCCTACTAGCACTCTTGTGAAGCTCTAGCCAAAGTACTAGCACACTAATAGAACCTTCTTAGGAAGGTTCTACTAGAGTCCTTGGCTCATAGTACAATCTTAGCAATTTCATAATGGGGAAAAAGAAACAAGCATTTTGTCGAGGAGGAACATAAGAATGTTCTACTAGGGTCCTTTTTCCATAATACGATCTTAAAATTTTGACATTTTGGGAAAAAACAAGTTAAGCATTTTGTCTAGGGGGAACATAAGGGCACTTTGACCAATAATAATATGTTGAGAAAATAAGGACCTATGAAACTTAGTCGATATGGGTACTGTTCTTGATGTTTACAAAGGAAGATTTGATAGATACTCAACTTACAATTTATATACATTGTTTGCATGGATCTAGGAACAAGAAAAGAGGCAAAGAATTGATAGAAGCTCAACTATAATTTGTTAACATTGACATTGTTTACATAGATCAAGAAAAAAGAGAAGATGTGAAGATTTGATTGTTGCTCATCTTACAATTGATTTATAGTGTTTACATACATTAAGAAATAAGAAAATAGGTAGGTAAAGGAACTAAGCCGCATCCTTTGAGAAGTGTAGAAACTTAACTTTGAGCATCTTCAACACACACATGAAATGGAACCTATATCACCTTTAAAAGTTATTAGTACAAAGACAAAAGATTGACATGGGTAACACATTTGAGTCATGAGATACAATATCTCTTTTTTGTGATTGTCTTTCACTCTACAAATTTTGATGAAGAGTATTCACACAAAATGGTAGTGAAATTCAATGGCAAGTACTTAATATGGTTTTCTCCCAAAGGCCTCCAATGTTAAAGCTTGGTTTGAAGTCCCTCTATAATAATGTTATAAAGAGATTGAGCATAACCTTCTACTTTAGCCCGATGCTTTTAATGGGAGATCTTGTTTGCCTCCAATCTTAGTTTTGTTTGTAGTACTTATGGGAAAATACATATTCAATTTATCCTAAAGTAGATTCAAGATTCATGATTTCTATATCGTGAGGGCAATCATGCCAAAGATGTGTGTATTGTTGAGCAAAAGAATGATAACTTATTTCTTAGGCATGATGGAACTTGGGCTTAAGTTGTGTTGATTCCCACTTGGTAGTTCTGGCCACATTGGCTTGTTGATTATGCATGTTCACTTTGATTTAAGTACCTTGACCCTAATTTGAGTTTGTATGTGAAAGTTATGGTCAAAACAAGTTGTAGCTAGGAACTTAAAAAACAAATATTGGAAAAGCAAATAGCAAGAGTTTAGAAGGCAAAAAGCATGAAAAGCAATAGTGAAAAACAAGGCTAAACTATTGTAAATGGTTATAAACACATATATCATATGAGTCATTGTCACACACTTGAGCCAATAAACAAGTGATCTATTGTTGTGATTAATATGGTTGAAGTAAAATACAAGTGATTCTACCCCTTTATGGCTATGTTTAGCCTAGGAAGGCCTACTTGTAAGAGGTCCTTTTTGAGACAGATGTGAAGATATCTTTACCTACCATTGTGGGTGAGGTCTCAAAGTGTTTATGTGGCTGCAATCGATGAGATCTGACAAGGTCTTACCAAAGAAAGAGGGATGAAGTCATTCTAGGTTGTTTTATGCATATTTGAGCCATTTTGGCAGAGTGTTCTATAGTATTTTCCAATTGTTTCCTTTGTATTTGCTGTGGTATTTTTCTTTTGGGCCAAAAGAGTGGTGTTGAGCCATCATCTCAAATAGACTTCGCCTAAACTATCATCTTAGATATAATGTATTTAGCTTGAAGGGATTTATTGTAGTTGTATAGAAGAGTAATAAAGTTTCTTATTAGGTTTATCTATTTCTTGTGTTCTATAGTGTATTCGAAAGTTCTTGGTTTGTTCTTATCTTGATAGGATCATCAAGAAGGGTCTTAGTAAAATCAAGCTTTCCTATTCATCTAAAACACTTGTAAGATATTTAATAAAGCTCTTTGTCCACTCTCTTGGTTGAACTATGAACGGGACGCATCCTTGTGAATATTTTGGTGTGTGCTTCTTATCTTAAGATATTGAGCAAGGAGGCACCCTTGTGAATATTTTTGGTGTGTGTTTCTTATCTCAAGATAAATTTAACTTAGTAACTACTGAGCTTAACAAGGCAGATTTACACTTATGCTATTGAGTAGTTCACATATTAATAGTGCCCATCATGTAATATGCCACTTTTAAACAAGTACTTGTCTTCAAGTTTCATAAAACTTCCTAGTTTCAACCCTAAAAAGCAAACAAAAAAAAAAGTATTAAGAGAGATAGGGAGAGAAAAGCAAATAGAAAACATGTATTAAAAGAGATAGGGAGAGAAAAGTTGGTAGATGGTGCCTAGTTATACATGAACCTAGACCAAATTAATATGTTGCACTATTTCAAATATTCTCTTGCTTGCAAAAGCTACATGTCACCACCTTGCACCTCAACAAACAAGGCATGCCTTTGTTCAAGCCATAGAGTCTTTTTAGTAAATCCACACCATGTTCCACGAACCACGGGAGTGAGAGTTCAATACATGTAAGAGGAATCACTCAAGGGAAAAAGAGAAAGATGTTCTCACACTCACCTAAAGCCTCACTCTCAAGCAAAGGCTCACTCATGCTCAAGCTATGGAGAGAGAGAGAGAGAGAGAGAGAGAGAGAGAGAGAGAGAGAGAGAGAGAGAGAGAGAGAGAGAGAGAGAGAG
The DNA here is from genome assembly GCF_053477565.2 of Lygodium microphyllum. Taxonomy (NCBI): domain Eukaryota; kingdom Viridiplantae; phylum Streptophyta; class Polypodiopsida; order Schizaeales; family Lygodiaceae; genus Lygodium; species Lygodium microphyllum. The sequence continues at coordinate 144,951,359 of NC_141138.1, forward strand.
AACTTGGCATACAAGATTTGTACTTTTATTAGATAAGTTTGAATGCTATACAAGACTTGTGGATTAGGATTATTTCCTTCCACCAACCTCACCTTTTGCATTGATTCTCGTGGGATCTTATCATTGCATAGGAGAGAGCTCAATGCTTAGATTTTAAGAATGATTCTCACAATTTACAGGATCTTGATATTAAAACCCAATGTGCAAAATTAATACTTCATCATGTTGGTAGCTCAAGCTTCTTCTCTCTAGATTTTCATATTTAATAGCTACTTTTGGCTTCCTTGGCTCTATTTTCTTTACTGTTTTCCAATTTGTAGTGGCTTTTCTTTTTCTCTAAATTTTTTCTTGTATATCATAACATGGTAGATTTAATTGCAATATCCTTGCAAAACATGGTGACTCTAGCCCTATGGATTCACAATTGTTACACTTGGAGTCTTCTTAACACTTTGTACCATTTATGTACAAGGGTACGTGCATAATGTTTTTTGTATACACTACGTGTTTCTCCATCTATGGTGGGGAAAATACCACCAAAACAATTCTATATTATATTGAAGCTTTGCCCTGATGTCAAGTATCTTAGGTTTATAGACAATAAGTTTAGATGTGCTTCTGCACTTTAGAATTTTGATTTATTGAGAAGACTCACAATATTTGGCTCTTCTTCTATTAGAACCTTATCCAATAGTAAGTGATTTAATAGGTCATTTGGGAATTTTTCATTTTGTAACTTATCTATTGATTGGAATGTGGTAGGGGGCTTCATAATTTTTGTCATACTCCATGGTTTTTAAATCCATACATTATTTTACATTGGTCATAGTATAGCTCCCCACACTGGGACTACTATTCACCTAATGTCATACCATTTATATACAGTTTCAAATGTAGTTTATCTATTCATTTGTTATCTTGCATTAGCTCTTCTTATATGCTATTGTTAGCTTCAGTGTGCAAGCATTTCTCTTGAGATTGTTTTTGTGAGATGTTTTTTATATTTTTGAGTATTTTTGTGAACTTCTCTACTATTTTAGGGTTCTTTTTTATGCTTATCTACTATTTGAATTTGTTCTTTGTATTTTGCTACCAAAATTATGGACTAAGGTAAAACGTGACTTAGCTAGTTGAAGACTAGAGAGCAAGGGAGCTAGACAAAAATGCAAGAATGAAAGTAGCACCACCTTAAAATATCAAGCATGTTAAATTTTCCAATAATCCCACCTAATCCTTGTAAATCTAAGTGACAAGATCTATCATGTGCAAACTTCTATCAACCGATGAGAGCTAGAAAATAGAAATTATATGGTGTAGCAAATAAAATGTGAGCAATAGAATATAAAGTACATAGAAAAGTAGAGAAAAAGTGATAGAATGACGGTTGTATCCTTCCATGTGCTTTCATAATGAAGCTTAAATTTCAATCTAAATAGATTATTATAGGTGAAGAGCTTAAAGATTTTTGAATTTATCTTAACTATGTGAGTGGATGAATCATGGTTTTGGGAGGATTGTATTGAAACATTTGTTTGAGCATATGAAAGAGTGGTGCATTCCTTATATATGAATGTAATATAAACTGGTCTTTAGAGTGCGGAGAGATGAGGATGATGAGTTGGAAGGATAAGGATTTGAGGTGGCAAGTCACATTGGACCTAATGCAATGTATCCAATGTACTCTTGAGCCTATTTAAAGAGACAACCTCTATGCAATGAAGTACATGGTTTTCTTTGCTTCTCAAACTTATGGCCAACTTTGTTTATGATTCTCCTTGAACCTCTTATCTTTTTAGTTGGTATCAAAGCCACATCCTTGAGACTTATGAGATAGAGAGGCATCCATAGCTACACAAGGTTGAAGGAGTTTGAGACAAGGAAATAAGGAAGGAGGTGGTGCTCAAGGTTTTGATTTGTAGACTTATAAGAGCATTGGATGCATTGGTCAAGGAGGTGTTGAGGCTACATAACTTCAATCCTTTTGAAAGAGGAGGGACTTAAAGGGCAAGTTGACTCATCAACAAGCAAGGACATTGTGTTCTTACAAAGGAGGATCCTAAGGAGTGCTACCACTACGGAAGGAAAGGACACATCAACACCAAATGTAGATTGAAGCACCTACCCAAATGCAATCATTGTAAGAAGATTTAACATCATGAAGAAGCATGCAAGTTCAAGAAACAATCTAATTTCATGGAGGAAAACAACCAAGACAAAAAGGTAGACATACACCTTTTTTGAAGACTGAAGCCTAAAGAAAAGAACCTAACCACCTACTAGTAGTAGCCATAGAATGCACTTAGTGAGAGGAAACAATCAATAATTGTAAAAATCAATCATGTAACCACATGACCACCTTAAAATAGCCAAATGAGGCACCAAAGGGGGGGTGTTAAAACATTTGTTTGAGCATATGAAAGAGTGTTGCCTTCCTTGTGTGCAAATGTAATATGAACTAGTCTTTAAAGTGTGGAGAGATGAGGATGCTGAGTTTGAAGGATAAGGATTTGAGGTAGCAAGTCAAATTGGACCCAATGTACTTTATCCAATGTACTCTTGAGCCTATTTAAAGAGGCAACCTCTGTGCAATGAAATATGTAGTTTTCTTTACTTCTCAAACTTATGGCCTACATTTTCTATGATCCTCCTTGAACCTCTTATCTTTTTAGATCCATGTATAGCCCATAAAGTGGTCATTGGATCCTTTGGGACCCCCCCTATTGGGGGGTTACTGGCCCCTTCGGGACCCCCCTAGTGAGAGGTTGCTTGTACAACGTTGGGACTCAAAATAGGGTACCTCTCACACCTCAACTCAATGTAGTGTGCCTCAAGTTGCTACCAACCATAGATTAGACCCACGTCTGTTACTATATTTTTACCATTGATTAGCTATACCTCAAGGGACATAGAATTGAAGACCCAAACAATGTCCTGACTCACACATGGCTTGTTCTCACAATGGGGACATTACAACTTTGAGCGCCATGGATTGTTGCTAGCACCTTACTAGGCATGGCATTTAGCATATAAAGCAACCTCCCTCAATGTCTACTAGGAGCTAAATTGCTTTGTTGTCCTAACATTGAGTCTTTGAATATGAAATTGGAGCAAATCCTTTGTAAGTGCCTCAGTGAAGGCATTGACTCCATTCTCCTTTGTTGGATAGTAGACCCAACTCCATCATTCCGTTCCCAATCAAATCACTCATACAATGATACTAAATCTCTATTTGTTTGATGTGCATATGGAACATTGGCAATGGCAATGAAGCCCTAGTTTTCACACATTAGTGCATTTGTTGGCTCTTCATTTTGCACTCCCATGTGCCATAGGATCCTCCTTAATTACACTACTTCACATACAACAAAGTTAGCTACCTTGTACTCAAACTTGATAGAAGACAATGTTAGTATTGGTTCTAACTTGTTCATCCTCTTATGTAGAACATATGTATAGTATTCACATCCAAAGGTTTTGAAATGGCATTCACATGTTCATCTTCTCATGCAAAACATGTGCATTCTCACATCCAAAGGTTTGGAAATGGCAAACTGAGGGTTCCTATAATCAATATTGGCCTCACATGTTGTTTTTCCCTTGAGAACCTTTATGTAACTCTAATCTAAAATGCAAACTATAATTTTAACCACCTTGACCCAATCTAATGCCCTTAATCATGTACCTTTTCATTTCCACAATGGTTCAATTTCAATGTTCAACGACATCATTCTACCAATATTGCCAATTGTCACTTGGTTGCTTTGCTCTTACAAAAGTCTTCAAAATCATTTGACTTGAACTCAATACCACCATTAGTTTCCTTCCACTTTTCCTTGTTTCATTTTCAACAAGTTGTGTCTATTATTCAAACTTACTAAATCTTGAGTCTTATCATACAGAAAGTGCATTCTCACTAGTAGCAAAGCCTTTGTGAAAAGATCTACAAGGTTATCCTATGTTGGCACATAGGCCAAGCTAATCTTTCCTACAAAGAGTCTCTCCCTGACATAATGATAATGTACCTCAATATACTTAGTACATCATGGAACACTAGGTTCTATACAACTACAAATACACTTTGACTATTAAAGAAGATTGTGGTGATAGATTACTCTCCAACACCCAAATTAGCCAAAAGGTGTTTGAGCCAAACACTCTCAATCTTAGCTATGAAAGCTACCCTATACTTAGCTTCACAACTAAAAGTGGCCATAATAGGTTGCTTTTCACTCAACCAAAAAATCTATGAGTTTCCAAGCATGAAGAAAAAACCACTTGTGATACATGAGTGTCCTAGCATCTATCCTAGTCAAAATTTGAAAAATCATGCAAACCTAGTGGTAATGATTCCCTCTTGGGATCCCAAGGTGTTGCAAGTAGCATTAAATAGTAAAAGATATACTTCACTACATGCTAATTCTTGGTGCTTGGGCCATGCATAAACTTTCTCATTTGTGAGACTGCAAATTGAATGCCAAGCCTCGTTGAGAAAGGCATCAAAGTAATCTTCAAATTTATAAAGGCTCAACCCCAAACCTATCCCCATAGTATTAAGAATCTAACGTAGGTATCATAAATTCAAACATTGCAAACAAGATATGGTGGAAGGGAGCTTCTTGGGCTTTGGTGTCTTGTATTATTTATTAGCATATCCTCACTTTGTCTATTAAAATGACTAAGTGTACCTTATATATGGGCACCACACACACTACAATTGATGGTGTGGAGTAGCATAGTGCTATGTATCCTACTTATTTATCATATGGATTACTCCACCTTATCATGTACAAGCTGGTGGATATAGCCTTGCACCATGTGTGCCATATATGTCAAAACTCCCCCTCAAGATCAAGTCATAAGGCGGATGAGTGCTTGAGCTTGCATCACTCAAGCTATTTACTCCCATAGCTTGTTGAAACTACTTTAGCTTCCCTTGAGGCAATGGCTTAATGAAAATATCTACAACCTATTTTTTAGTAGACACATGCGTAGGTCTACATTTCCACTAAGCACCTTCTGACAAATGGAGTGATAATGGACCTCTATGTGTTTTATGTGAGCATGAAACATTAAGTTATTAGGTAGTATAATGTTGCCAATGTTTATCAAATAAAGATGTACATAATCCATTATATCATAGCCAATCTACCCTAGCAAGCTGCATAACCATATGGCCTCACATGTTATGATTGTTGCCCCTTTGTACTTAGCCTCTATAAAAGATAGAGAAATGGTACGTTCTTGATATTGATCTCTAATCATTTGCATTACTTTCCCAATCTACATCTATCCAGGCATAAAGGGTGGGCTTGTTACCGTGTTTTCCGCAACACAGAGGAGCAGAAAATGAAAAAAAAAAAGGAAATAGCAAAAAGGCGCAGGATAAAAGCAGAGAATGGCGCCTTGACCGGTAACCAGTCCCTAAAAATTTTGAATGTTCAAGCACGACCCTGAGAAAGCCTCGGTGTTGGCCCCAGACAACAAAAGAGAAAAAGGGCGCACCATTAAAATGTGGGAGTGCCCCCGAATCTTTGTAAAAGAGCGCCAGGCTCGCTCCTATGCAAAGTGTACGCACTAGTTGGGAATAGGATAAATTAGAATGGTGGGAAATGGGAAAAAGGGCCTAGGCTACGGCCGGCCATGTAAAAGAGGGATGACCGCCCAAAAAGGATTTAGGGCTTTGTATATAAAGTTGAAAAGAAAATGAGAAGCTCATTCTTGGGTGTGTGGCAAAAAGAGTCTTCTTCTTCCTCTCTTCTTCTCTCCTTCTTGCTTGTGTGTGGTCTTGAGAGAGGGAGTGTGAGAGTGTGAGGGAGTGAGTGTGTGTGAGAGTGAGGGATCAAGAGGGTGAAGCTCTTCACCATCTCCTCTTCTCTTCTTCTCTTCTCTTGCGCGCGCGGCTATGGAGGATGGAGCTTGGAGATGGAGAAGGCTCGAGGATGCTTGAGCTAGTATCAAGAATCGTGGAGCTACCGGAGTGCAAGAGAGAGAAGGGTACTCTATTGGGCATCAAGGTAATCTCACTACACTCGTAGGATCGATGGCGTGTCGGCTAGGTGAGAGATAGCCATTTGAGCTCGCTTGGAACACTTGAAACAATAAGCGGTCCATGGGTCTTGGCGGTCGAGCAAAAGCTCCCACATTTTGGTTCCCCGGGACCAACGGATTCAAGCTTGAGCACTTGCGTGCCTCATATCGAGCATCGAAGTAGGGTATTCATCCCCGAAACGGAGCTTGAGATAGGTAGGAAGTTGGGTGTTTTCGATCTTCAAAATAGGTAAGTATTTTGGGATATTCTAGTTGTTTGATGATTGGAAAACAAGGGGAAATTAGTTCAGTGTTTTGCTTTCGATTTATGTTATGTTTAGAGTAGGTTAACAGTAGGAAATCACACCCGAGAGGCAGAGGGTTTGTTGCTGTAAAACATGGAGAAAATCGGGGAAAACAGGGGAAAAATGGTGGAAATGCGCATTTGAATGTGTAGGAATTGCTAGGAGAGTGATTTGTAGCATCCAGGGAATGACCAGCAGGGTATAAGTTCTGGAGGGGCAAGGGAACCCTCATTTGCAACCAGCTGAGAGAGAGAGAGAGAGAGAGAGAGAGAGAGAGAGAGAGCTTGGATGACCGTTTGATCGATCAGGGCACGGAGTGACATTGCATTCGGCAATCCCCAGGTACATAGATCTCTCCCTCACCACTCCAACATAATTACTGGTGAATTTTGTGGTCTACAGTCATAGATATTTGGAGATTTTGGACGAATCCGTGCTCGAAAGTTCGTCGGGCCGGTAGAATCGGACACCCGACTTAGTGTCCGATTCCTAGAATCAGACGCTCGTACAATCGTCCGATCGGACCAACTCGTCCGACTCGGACGCTCGGACACTCGGACGCCCCGACTCGGACGCTCAAACTCGGACCAACCCTGTCCGATCGGACAAATTAGGACACGTCAGCAATTGGACCACCCGATCCGGTCCGATCCCCAAAATCGGACCAACCCATAATCGAACCACCCAGAATCGGACACTCAGACCAACCCCGTCCGATCGGACTACTTGTCCGATTTTCTAAAATCGGACACCTAATCCCTGTCTGATTCTGAGACTCAGCACTACTCAACTCGGACCCACCTGGTCCGATTCATAGAATCGGACCACTGGTAAATCGAACCACTAGAATCGAACCACTGGTGAATCGGACGTCCGATTCCTAAAGTCGGACAAAAAAAAAAGAGAGGAAAACATCAAAACTTGACCCCCACGAGCAACTGGAAGCGCAATCCGCTCTAGGACGACATGGTGAACGCCTTGTAAGTAGTTCTCGACGTAGGAGTCAAGACTAAGGGACAGTGCTGGAGCACTGCCCAGCGACCTAAACCCTAGTGAACAGTGAGAAGCAGCGCAGACCCTAGAACCCACTAGAACGGCCAGGACTTGAGCAACAAAGCCTATCAGGCCCGAAACGAGCGAGAGTGAGTAAGACGCCGAGAAATTGCTTGCATCACTCACATTGAATTTCCACACTTGAAGTACACTTAGGAAAGCTGAAAGCCTGATTGGGCACAAGTGCACGAGGAACAACGCACTCACCGAGTGACCATAAATTGAGAATTGTATTCAATAATCAAAGGAACTCACTCAGATAAATCGCTCAAGGAACCCACTAATAGGAGAGGACCCAAGACATAGACAAACACATGAAGCGCAGGGTAGAACCAAGCAAGGAGCGCCAACGACACGAATCTGTCACGACTAGTCAACTTGATCGACAGCGCAGTGAGGCGCAAGAATTCGACCATGACGGAAGAGAGCTCAGACCATCGGTCTACCGAGGAGCTCGATTTGAGTGTATTCCCAAACACTATACAGCAGATGGTGAGCAGTTACGATGTGTACGCCCGGTACGAGCACCGTGGCAGGACAGCAAATGCAATCATTGCAGACCTGGAGGAGGAGAGAAGGCTAGCCCGCAAGGCATTGCAAGGCATAGCTGATTATAATAGGGATCAGCATGAGGTGTAGCAAGTGCTGAACTTGGCTGGCCGGAATCGAACAGACCATGAGAGAGCACTAGAGGGAGACCTGACGCTGAGCGAGCTCCTCATGAAACGGCTGCTCAATAACATCGCAATAGAGCAAAGTGCCACCGCACTAGCAACGTCTCTGCTTGCAGGATTAGGGGCAAACCAAGGCTCAAGGAGCCAGGCCAAAATACCGGTTGCCAAGCAATTCAACAAGTACCAACCGCATGACGATCCGTACAGCTTTATTGAGCAGTTTGAGTAAGTCTGCGAAGCCAACGGCCTCAATGACCAGACTCAACGTTCGCAAGCATTCGGGCTTTGCTTAGGCGACAAGGGTAGGATGTGGTACACAAGCCTAGATGCCGTGGAACGAGCCAACTTCAATAATCTCAAGGATCTCTTCGTCAAGAGGTTCGCCGAGCCCGGATACTCCGATAACCTGCTAGTACGCTTGATGAATGTTAAGCAGAAAGAGAAGAAGGACATCCGCGACTACATGACCCATGTGAGAAGTCTCTTTAAGAGAATCCCTTTAGGCGAGCGATCGACTGACAGAGCAATTTCAACTGTATTCATCAGCGGAATTAGAGACGAGGAGTTATACAAGGCATTGGCAGGCAATTCAAGCTTGCAGCGGGACGTAGTGGCTAGAGTTTTTGAGGAGGCCATCAGAGTCGATGACCAGCTGAAAGAGCGAAGCTCTAGGAGCTCAACTCTAGAAGAGACTAACCTGCAAAGCTTAGAGAGAACGTCAGCCTCTAGTGAGCGGTCAAACCCATCATCCTAAGACAAGGGAAAGGCCACCGAGACAGACCAAGGCTTGAGGTCAAGATGGAATTAGCCAAGATACAAGACATGTTGAGACGACCAATGCGCTCGCACATCCAGTGCATGTACTGTGGCGGAAACCACTTGCCGATCGAGTGTCAAGATCCTAGGTCAAGACCTTGTGCTAACTGCGATAGGTTCGGCCATGATGTCGCACATTGTAGACTGCCACGAAGACTTCCATACTCGCAACCCTACGGCCAGCCTTATCTAGCTAACAGGCCATAGCCATTCTTCGGAAGGGGAGCCCCATTGGCTCTACCCGTGCCTAATGATATGAAACCAGCTGTCCCTAGAATGGACATAAATCCTACCGGCATTCCTAGACCGCATGGTCCTTATGTGACCCACCCATGGGTGAGGGAGGCTCAACAACATCTCAAAGATGCTGAACCCATCATAGAGGACGAGATCGATGATCTCTCCAACATGAGCACATCAATGTCACCACCTCAACCTAAGTCGGCCGAAGCCACTGCGCCACAAGCAGTGCCGCTGAGACCAAGTCTAGACGCAACAGAGCCGCACATCAGTCGCAGCCATTGGCCCGGACAGTTTAGGCTAAAAGAAGGACGAGTATCTGACGACCTCTTGACCACGCTAGTGACCACGCCTATAACACTTAGCCTGGGGGATCTGCTTAAGCAGCACCCTGCCCTATGGCAAGACCTTAAGCAGTGGGTCGAGGGATCACAAGAGCAGGCCACGGTAGACCCTCAAGACCAGGATGTAGAAACACAATTGCCAAGTCTGACGCTGCACTCCGTGCCTAAATCCTTGCATGTCAACGCCTTTTGGGAGGGCTCTGAGATGCATGCAGTCCTGCCGGTCCTAGCCCTGAGTAACACAACAAGGAAGGGAATTGTAGACATGGGAGCCGGGGTTAGTGTGCTTAGCCACGCAGTGCTGCAGACTTGGGGAAACCCGCCTGTCGAAGCTGCTCGGTTTAATGTCACGCTAGCAAACGGTATGAGAGTGAAGCCATTCGGGGTCCTAAAGAATTGGCCAGTGAAGATCGCAAGTGTCCAATTCTCTGTCGACTTTATAGTCATGAAGAGAGTGGACTACGATGTCCTATTAGGCCGACCCTGGATGCGCAACGCTAGAGTCATCGAAGATTGGGGTAACGGCTTAATCTTCCTTGGCAATAGAACTAACGCCGTAAGAATAGAGATGGTGGACACTTGGAAGACCTCACCAGTCGACCTAGACGCCATCTCTACTATGATCAAAGGAAATACTCAGGTCAAGAAGCCCTATGGGTCCTTGACTAAGTATATCCCATGCCCAGAGGATGAGCGGGATTGGATGCACGTTCTCACTACAATTGACCTGCCATTCTCAGACCATGAGGCGTATGAGCAAGCCATCAAAACGATCGGCAAGACAAACGAAGCGCTCTATACACCAGTCTACATGATGGCAGCAAGCCTCCATGGAAGGCCTAAGCCTGTTACCTTCCAAGTGCCATCCAACAAAAGGGAACTCCAGGGGGTACTGGAATACCTAATGGACCAGCTAGCTGGCAACCCAGCCGCCAACTTCAAACCGCTCCAGGATCTCTTAGAGGATCCTAAGTAGCAATGGACCAGGGTGCACGAGCTGAACCTCATGTATAACTAGGCCCTAGTTCCAGACCAACGACACGGGGCATACCAAGCCCTAGGAGACGATGGGCAGTCGAATGACAAAGATTCCTGTGATGAATACGAAGACTGTTAATCCTTCAGTGATGAGAGCGAGGGTGAAGTGGATACCATAGAGTACGACACTGAAGGACGAGAAATTGAGCAGATACGAGCAGACGCCAAGCTGCAGAAAAGGCAGGCCCTTAGACTGGAGCAAGGAGTCATGCGCATGAAATGTGATCGTGCGTGGTTGGAATGTATAGGGGCCATAGACCTTGAGCAAGCCGGCCTAGCCCAATCAGGAATGACATCAATACTTAGAACCGAATCGCCATCCGAATTGCGGCCACCAAGGGAGACACCTCTTCTAGCAAAGATGGAGGGTTTGACTCTGAATCGGAAGTTACTTCGGATAGCGACCCAGAGATCCCTAGGCCATCCATGACCAGACGCACCAAGGGGGACTTACCCATCCACCTGAGATGCAGACGGTCAAAGCAGGATAGGGCAAAGCACCCCAGGGATACACGATCAGAAGAGCAGCAAAAGCCGCAGGACCTCCCTAAACGCTTCACTAAATTCAAAAAAGGGGATAGGATAGTGGTTCTGCTAGGTGCCAAGTGTCAAGGGCAGACGAGCGAACCAATCGAAGGACTAGCCAAGGTCAAGGAGGTAAACCTAGCCCTGGAAGGGGAGATACCCCGACCAGTGTTCATTGCCGATGACTTGACTGGTGAAGAAGAGTTGAATCTTGTTGCTCTCTTGCGGGAGTACATAGACGTATTTGCCTGGTCCTTAGAAGAGCTACGTGGGGTAGATCCGAGTGTTGTGACTCACAACATACCCATGACGTCAGACGCAACGCCGGTCAAGCAGCGACCGTACCCCATGAATCCAAAACATGCTCATGTTGTCAAACAGGAAATTGACAAGCTAATAAGAGCTGGATTCATTTACGAAATTGAGTACACAGACTGGGTATCACCCATAGTCATTGTGATGAAGAAGAACGGCAAAATTCGAGTGTGCGTCAATTACAAGAAGGTGAACGCTGCTACAAAGAGAGACAACTATCCCTTGCCGTACACCGAGCACATGCTTGAGAGGGTGGCAGGCAAGGAGTCCTACAGTTTTCTGGATGGCTTCTCAGGGTACAACCAGGTGCAAGTGCATCCTGCAGACAGGCAGAAGACTACCTTTGCCACTGAGTGGGGCGTCTTTGCATACATAGTCATGCCCTTCGGGTTGACCAATGCCCCTACCACCTTCCAATGCCTCATGTGCACCATCTTCAAAGACATGCTTCACAAGGAGTTAGAGGTCTTTGTTGACGATCTGTGTGTCCATTTAACCTGGATCGAACACCTAGACAAACTTGGCACAGTCTTTGAACGGTGCCGCTTATATTGTCTCTCCCTAAACCCCTTGAAATGTCAATTTTGGGTGAAGCACAGATGCATCTTAGGACACGTGGTGTCGAAGAACGGCATTGCCACTGACTTCTCGAAGGTCAGGGTTATCGTTGACCTTCCACCCCCAATTAATTACAAGGGAGTTCAATGCCTCTTAGGTCACACATGATACTATCAGCGGTTTGTATTGAACTATGCACTGATCGCCAGGCCATTGTACAAGCTGCTGATTGTCTTCGAGTGGACCGAGGCATGCCAACGGGCATACGAAGAATTGAAAAAGGCTCTGACAACAGCACCGATTCTATGAGCCCCAGACTGGACCATTACCTTCCACGTACACATCGATGCTTCTAAGTTTGCCATGGGGGCAGTGTTGTGCCAACCTAGTGAGCATAACCTAGATTACCCAGTGAGTTTTGCTAGCAGGCAAATCACTAAGATGGAGATGAATTATTCGACAACAGAAAGAGAGGGATTAGCCATGGTGTTCGCCGTGAAGAAGTTCCGGCATTACCTGTTGGCCACCCCTTTCATCTTCTTCGTGGACCATCAAGCCCTGCTCTATTTAGTGAACAAACCTTGTGCTACAGGACGTATAGCTCGATGGCTCCTCCTGCTCCTAGAGTTCGATTTCTCTGTGGTGGTATGAAAGGGAAAACAGCATTACATGGCTAATCACATGTCCCGTATATCCACAGGAGAAGCCGCTGGACAGGGCATTAGTGGACGAGTTACCTAACGCCCACTTATTCCACTTGTCCAGCGAAAGAGACCTATTTAAGGTTGATCTGACGCCATACTAGGCAGAGGACATAGTCCAAGTGCTCAAGCACGGACTACCGGAGCGACCAATAGAAAAGGCACGACTTAGGCACTTGATCCTGAAGATCCAGCCCTACCAGCTGATTGCAGGTCAACTCTATAGGCTAGGCCAAGATGGATTGCTGCGTAGGTGCGTATGTGAGCATGAGATGCATGATGTGCTCTCAGAGGCGCACAGCGGCATTGCAGGAGGACACTTTAGCGGAGACACGACAGCACGGAAGGTGCTACAATCCCAGCTATGGTGGCCCGTACTTTTCTGCGACGCTAAGCAATTCGTCAAGCATTGTGACGAGTGCCAACGGACAAAAGTCCCGATTCGTAAGGATCAAATGGAGTTAACCCCTGTTATTGCTTGCCAACCCTTCAAAAAATGGGGAATTGACTTCATAGGACCCATCAGCCCCGCGGCGCAATACTCACAAGCCAAGTACATCGTGGTGGCCCAAGATTACCTCACGAAATGGGCAGAGGTGAGAGCCACACGAAAAAATGACGCTAGGACGACTGCCAAGTTCTTATGGGAGCAAGTGATCTCGCGCTTCGGTTGCCCCATCGAACTGGTTAGCGACCAAGGCATACACTTCATCAACGAAGTGATAGCACATCTCCTATCCGCCTTTCTTATCATCCATCGCAAATCCTCACCATACTACCCTCAGGCTAATGGCCAGGCAAAATCAACTAACAAAATTCTCATCAACGTCCTGACTAAAGTAGTCTCAGCCTCACGAAGCGATTGGGACAACAAGTTGATGGCAGCCTTGTGGGTCTACCGCACAGCCTATAAAATGGCCGTCGGCCAAACCCCCTTTAGGCTGACCTATGGGACTGAAGGAATTCTACCATTAGAATTCTTCGTCCTTAGCTTGAGAATAGCACTCCAAGAACGATGGGAAGGGAAGGAAGCATGGACGCAATGCTTGGTCGAGCTGGAACGCCTATCAGAAACTCGTCTTCTAGCCACCCACGCACTTATCTGCGAGAAAGCCTGACGCAAGAACTGGTTTGACAAACATGTCAAGCAGCTCGAGTTTGAGTAGGGTGACTTAGTGCTCCTCTACTCAGTTAAAGGACATAAGCAAAAGATGAAATTCAGAGGTCTCGGACCCTTCAAGGTTCGGGCAATCAGCCGAACCGGTAATGTCGAGCTTGAGACCCTGGACGGTGAAGGAATAGGCTTCTTCAATGGCAGCCGTGTCAAGAAGTACTACCCTCCCACTCATCCTTTGCATGAGCCACCAATGTTAGAACCGCCGGTCAAAATACGAGTAGCCACAATCTGAAATCTACGAGAATGAGGAGGAAGCTGTAGAACCTGCCTACCTCCCTGTCACGGTCACTGCCAAGCAAACATGCTCCTTCAATGCCTTGATTGATGAGGGAGCAGATTTCAATGTCTTAACGCACAAGCATTGGATCCAACTTGGCAAACCACTATTTCAACCCACAACTGCCAAATTAAGCCCATATAGGGCTCAATCTTACGCACTTCTCGGCAAGTGCAGAGTCGCCGTTTCTATCGAGTCTGAAATTGTTCCAATGCTGTTTTACGTGTTGCCGAGTGCTACGGACGCAGGCATGGAGTCACTACTCGGGCGAACCTTCAAAAAGCAAACTCACTGCAATGTTGATTATGAGTCGCAGCGCATCCACCTAGCAATCAGCAATGTGTGCATTGTCACAGCCTTCAGCAAGGGCTGCGTAACACCGTCACTGTCTGCAGGGCCACCGATAGAAACATCCGTAGGCAAGACTAAGGAGGGGGGTAATGCGCGTTCGCCGCTCCCCGATTCCCATAAATCGCAGACTACAGCAACTAAAGCAAGGGGCCCAATAGCCTCGCTTCCAATGGGTGCCTAAACAACCTCGAGAACCGCCTAGGACTAGACGCGCCTGTCTGCATAAGACCTACAACTCTAAATCTAGGAAACCAAGACGCAATCACCGGAAGTGCCACGTGATTAAGCAAATATGGGTCCCTAAAACCCTCTTGCGTGCGCAAGGCTACTATGAGGGGAATGCTTCACTGTGGATCCCTAAGGCCCCTACGGCCAAAGGCACTAGTCCTATGCCACCCTCAAGCCTAATTAGCCCATGTCCCCCAACACCTCAAGACCATAGGCCGCAGTGCTCTCCAGAGCCCCACTCATCCGACTCCTCTATGCTTCGGCCCAAGAGAGTCGCACAAACCTATCGACCCAAGCAACGGCCACCACCACAAGTGGCATCATCCAACCAAGTCAACCGACTCTCCGCAGCCAAGCTGACTGCAGTAGCCCAGCTGCTGTGACCGACCCTAACCCACCCCTCTTGCAAACAGCCCGGCTGCCTGCTCAAAGGGACTCCCAACCGCAACTCTGTACTGTCAGGACCTCTAGTTCTAGCAAACCTCAACCACCCATCGGCCTTACGCCCTCCTATGAACAGAAGTCATTTCTAACGCTGGCCGCTGACCTTGCAAAGGACACCAAAGATGATGTGGTGGACTGCATCAAATAGCTCGATGCCACCTTTGTATCTTTGGCCCTCATCTATGACCGCTTGGACTTGGGTCTATTAGCGGAACCCTTTGCAACAGAAGTGCACAATATGCCTTACTCTTGGGAGACTTTTGAATTCGTCTTTGCACAGGCTTCTCGCTCTGCCCGCTGAGTTGCTCGCTAGAGAGGTCTCCAAAGAGCAAGCCATTAAGCAATGCCTCATCACATCATATGACCCACAGACAACGTTTGCTATCACCGACCAAGAGATCGCAGGGTTATCCCACCTTACTGATACTGGATCACCCTTCTTAAGGCAGTGGTACACTCTTAGGTTGCAATGGGAGGTTGACGGATGTCGCATAATGACGAACACCAAACAATGCCGAGCCACCAAAACGGCAGAGTATGATCCCACCTACGTCGCACCTACCTCATATCAAGTGTTAACCACTCTTCGAGGTCGACCCATGGACGAGCATATCACAGAACATCCCTATCTTGACCACCTCTTAACAGAGGAAGAGCTCCACATCGCAAGTCGAGTCGACTTCGGTGACTTCCTCACAGATGTCCTCATGTACATCACACACGTAGGGATTCGACCCTTTGATCTGGACCGCGCCGCTCAACTGGAATATAACCCCAACTTCTACGCTTGGCTCCTACACAAATAAACCGACAACCTTTCTGATAAAAGCCTTAGCCTCGCAACCTCCAATCCTGGGACGGATTCTTCTTTTCCAAAGGGGGAAGGGGTAGTAAGGTAGAATGTGGTGGAATGTAAAAAAATAAGTAAATAAATAAACAAAATAGAATCTAAAAAGTAAACCAAGTGTGAAATGCCTGTTAAATTTGAAATGCAAGGGTAAAAGGTGGTGGTAAAAGTCTGAAAGGCAAAGTTAAGGCTATGTTTAATAAAATCTACTATGCTTTTATTCTTCCAGCAAATTAGTGTCAAAAGTACTAAAAATGGAAATGGCTGAACGTGCAGGTGGCGACCATGGCAAGCCAGGACAAAGTGGGCAAGCTTCCCTTCTCGGAGGAGGAACAAGTAAAGTACGGCCTCACGGTGGAAATAAGAGCTTTCAACCAGTTAAAGTTCCGCCACGTCTTTAACCTTGAAGATGTAGCCATCGAAGAGCCGGCGGTACGCCAAATCATAGAGCAATGCCACTTGTAGAAGTACCTGGACGCAGTGGGCCGAAGGGTAGATTACACCCTGTGCGCTGATTTCTTGTGCACCTTCAACAGGAACATGGGCACCGTCACGGTGCATGACAATGGAGCCACCAGACAGGTGCAGATCGAGCTGACCCCCGAGTTGGTGGAAAGGGCACTAGGGCTGCCAAATAAGGTGGAAAGGAAGCCGAAAAGAGACATCTACGCCATGTTGGGGATGGATAAAGTGAAGGTTCACACCAATGACGGAATTAGCCTGGCAGACATCCCCAACCAAGAAATTCAGCTGCAGGCAAAGATGGTGCACTCCTTGTTCTTAAGCCAGAGGTACAACAGCATAATGACCCGAATCAATGTACCTCTGCTCGACAGCATTGTGCCGCAATCGCTGGATGAGGTGAACCTTAATGGGTTCGTGAGGAAGACAATTGAGGCCTTGGCAAAGGCCCTGGCAACAGGAGGAAGAGCCGTGGAAGGGGAGTCCCTGTTGTCCCGATCGACCCGCAAGGCATCATCCTCCAAGGCCTCCACCATAGGGTTTGGAGGTGTCCTTATGGCAATCATCCAAGAAGTGCTAGGCAGGGACAAGCAGGAGAACACAAAGAGGGAGGCAACAAAGAAAGTGGCGAGTCATCGTCACAGTCCCCGCCTCACATAGAAAAGCAGCAAAGGTCGTCTGATGAAACGGAGACGGATGCAGACGAAGAGGGAGAATCCATTGCTACACCACAAAGGCATGCGGAACAACGAACCAAAGCCCTGCATGGAAAGAGAGAATATGAGCGAAAGAAGAAAGAGAAGGAAGATCTGGAAAGGGCTCGAAGGGAGTCAGTCAAGGATGAGGAGGAAAGAAAAAAGAAGACCGAGGAGGAGCTGAAAAGGAAGGAAGAGGAAGAAATAGAGCTGGCAACCCCTCGCTCCATCGAGCAGTAGCACAAAAGAGACGAGGAAGGCGCAGAGGGCCTGTATCGAATAGAGGCACCCGGTCCCAGTACCAGCTTGCTGGAAATCGCATCCCTACCCCCTACAAAAGGAAGACGAGGAAAGGATCCGATGATGCCAACTCTCCCCCGCTTCATACATTCCATGCCAGCCACTCCTATCATGACGATACCCCTTGCCACCGCCACCCAAGGTTCCACCCCAAAAGTAGAGAGAGCAACGTGGTCACTTGGCTACAATTCTTGGTGGAACGGGAGCTGGCAAAGGGAAGTGGCCGTGGCCACCCCAGCATCAGGAGCCAAAAGGGCAGCCACGGCTGAACTGGAGCCAAGGCCGAAGCTGAAAAGGCAGAAAATAGAAGATGTTGTCACCATTACGACCATGCCCCACCCCCCACCTCCAGTAGGCCAATACGATGAATATGTTAAGAAGCTGCTCTCGCAGTTGGAAAGGGCCAGGGAAGAAAGGAGGACAGTCGTGGAGGAGCTGGCAGCAGAACGAGAATCACAAGCCGCCCTCCAGCTGGAGAGAACAAAGCAGATAACAGAATATCAAAGGGAAATCGCTGCGCTCAAGGAGAAAGCCAGCACTAAGGAGGCAGAGGAATTAAAAGCCCTGAAGGAACGTGACGCTGCTTGGGAAGGAAGGAGAAAAATCTTGATGGAGCGTCTCAACAGGGAGAGGGAAATAAATGGCCACCTTCGGCACAAGAATGATCAGCTATCTGCAGTCAATCTGGAAGCACAAAGCCAGCTTGACAAGATTAGACAGGAGGCTGCAGAGCTGGACCAGTTAAGGGCAGAACAGGTGCGAAGGATGCATGTGAAGATGGACCAGCTCAATGCATAGATCGCAGATGAACGCCAGGAGCAGTCCCGCCTACACCGTGAGCTCGAGGCCCAGCAACAACAACTCATGGCAATGACCCTCCATCAGGGGGAGAGCCTGGAAGATATGGAAAAAAGAGCAAAAGAATGGGCCGATCACAATGAGCAGAGAATACGGGACTTAGCACGCCGGCTAGCCAAAGCCGAAGGAGACAGGGTGCTGGCTGAGAATCAAGTAGAGGCGGCCCAACTCTCCATGATAGCCCAGCAGCACACCTTCCTCAATACACTGCTCCACTCCACCATACCGGAAGGAGATGAAGCCAATGATCAGCTGCAAAAGAAACTAACCATTGCACGCAGAGTGCTCACAGCAGGCCTGCACGTGCCGCTGCAGCTAGGAGGCCCGCCGCAGAGCCTAGAGGAGCAGAGAAGATATCTTGCACAGGTAGGCCTGACGGCGCAGGAAATAGATGACCTCGATTTCATAGAGGCAAAAGCACAAGAAGACAAGCAAGCAGAAGGGGGTGAACCGGAGTTCGATTTGGGATCTCAAGAGGAGGAATACGTCCCACCACCCCCTCAGCCCACAACAAGCGGAAGTGCAGCCCCCTAATACATATGTCGAGAGAAGAGCAGCCCATGCCAACCGCAGGAAAGAGATGGTGGAGAAGGCAAGGAGAAAGCTAAATACCAGACCCGTTCCAAGACAGCCTGCCCCTCTCCTACCGCGCACTCAAGATCCCCCTGTTGAATTCCGTGCCGAATTGATTATTTGGGAACAGCAGGAGTATAACCGCGACCCCTTCGACTTGCGCTTTGAGTTTCCCACTACCTTGAACAGGGTACTGCCCATTCAACTTGTAGAGGACATCATCGCTATGGGTGCAAGGCTCAAAGCCAAGTGGTTAGCGGAGCGTGAGGCTCACCCAACTACTTGGGGAGCTGAGGACTGCGAATTTTGGCATGATAAAGTCCTCCAGGTGCCTAGATCAGTGGAAGGCTATAATTGCCAACCCACCTGGAGGAGATGCATTTTTTACGTCAACCTTGACGCGTGGATGGCATTTTGCAACACCCTTCCTTCTGAGAGAAACGACCCTACTTTTATGCTGTATCCTCGAAGGGTAGGGGTAGACTTCAATCCATCCATCCACGGTAGGTTCGACTTCCCCATTATCTATAATACCAATAGCACCTCCCATAGGGACGCCCTTCTCTTCACCCTCCCCGATTTGTATAGCTCTATAGATAGATTTCTTAGCAAGTTCACCTCCTGTCCTGACCCCACATTCATCACCACTTGTAATTATCTTAGGCTAATTAGGATCCTAGTCCACCAAGAGCCCGCACCCCAAGAACGCCACCTCCCACCCCTCTATTTCGACCCAACGCCATAGACAGTAGCACCATGACTCGCCTCATGATGCGTGCTTCTCTTTTGCCATCTTTCTGTGTTGCACTACTCGAAGATATGAGTGACAGCAAATTCACCCAATGCAACCACCCCTTCCTTTCTACTACCACCCTCAAAACCCGCCTCAATCTCAAAAGCTACTTGTTGAGTCAAAGATTCCTTAACAAGGCCCCCTGCCCTCCGCCGTCCCCTATCCGCCATTCAGATAACGAGGAGTAAACTCGTGTCATGCCCTTGTATCACTCATCTCCATGTATACGCCTCCTTATGCTATTATGTTTTTTTTTTTTAAAAGAAGAAGAAGAAGAAGAAAGAAGCACCATAATCACCGCACCTAGGGTTCTCCCTAGCCCCCCCACTTCACACTTAGGGCACATCAAGGGCAGGACTTTCAGACCTATCACCCTAAGACTTGCACTGCACCTCCAACGAAGCACGAACTAAGTCCTCAAGCGTGGGACATGACCAAGGGCTTGCCCAAGGTCAGACCCATCTCCGAGTTCCACTGCCACGGGCACCACACACACTACACAGCGAGATAGACACACCCCTTAGGGAGTGCACAACTTTTCTTGCAGGTTATGTTCGCACTTCAAGACATGGCTACCCGCAGAAGAGGATCGCCCACGGCTTCCTTTAATGATCACCACTTCTTTTCCTGTACTGGCATCCGGCCATCTGCCTGCTAATGGCCACCCTAATTGAACCAAGTCAAGGTAGAGCTACCATTGGCATAGATCTTGGAACCTCATCGTCCAATGATCCATGCCCAATGTCCCAAGATCTACGGATCGCTTATTGACTCTACAAGCTTGAAGACCTTCAACTCAAAACTGCAGACCTTCTACTCAAAGACAAGGATCTTCAACCAAGGCCACGGGTTCCCAAGGCAAACAACGTTCGGGGGATTTTGCCAGAATAAATCCCTCCAATACCATCCTCCTAAGGGATTGCTTATTGCTTCAAGCATTTCCGATACTCAAAAGACGACCAGCTACACAACGGGCGCCACAACAGGGTGAAAGATGCCGAGTCTCTTCATGGATCCTAAAGCACGTCAGAATCTTTCCTGGTCATCGTCCTTAAACCCCATCACTTATCCTTCACCCAACCACATTGGACGCAGTGCCCGCCACCTACCTTTTTCACCTAGCAGCCGACCTAACTAGCCCCTACGTCCCACCGTAGTGCCATGGGACTGGCACTTGGCTAGGAGGGGGGTAATGTTACCGTGTTTTCCGCAGCACAGAGGAGCAGAAAATGAAAAAAAAAATGGAAATAGCAAAAAGGCGCAGGATCAAAGCAGAGAAAGGCGCCTTCACCGGTAGCCAGTCCCTAAAAAATTTGAATGTTCAAGCACGACCCTCAGAAAGCCTCGGTGTTGGCCCGAGACAACAAAAGAGAAAAAGGGCGCACCATTAAAATGTGGGAGTGCCCCCGAATCTTTGTAAAAGAGCGCCAGGCTCGCTCCTGTGCAAACTGTATGCACTAGTTGGGAATAGGATAAATTAGAATGGTGGGAAATGGGAAAAAGGGCCTAGGCTACATCCGGCCATGTAAAAGAGGGATGATCGCCCAAAAAGGATTTAGGGCTTTGTATATAAAGTTGAAAAGAAAATGAGAAGCTCATTCTTGGGTGTGTGGCAAAAAGAGTCTTCTTCTTCCTCTCTTCTTCTCTCCTTCTTGCTTGTGTGTGCTCTTGAGAGAGGGAGTGTGAGAGTGGAGGGAGTGAGTGTGTGTGAGAGTGAGGGATCAAGAGGGTGAAGCTCTTCACCATCTCCTCTTCTCTTCTTCTCTTCTCTTCTCCTCTCTTCTCTTGCGCGCACGGCTATGGAGGATGGAGCTTGGAGATGGAGGAGGCTTGAGGATGCATCAAGAATCGTGGAGCTACCGGAGTGCAAGAGAGAGAAGGGTACTCTATTAGGCATCAAGGTAAGCTCACTACACTCGTAGGATCGATGGCGCGTCGGCTAGGTGAGAGATAGCCATTAGAGCTCGCTTGGAATGCTTGAAACAATAAGCAGTCTATGGGTCTTGGCGGTCGAGCGAAAGCTCCCATAGGGCTCAATATCTATCCGATAGTGCAATCCATAACCCAATGTAGACTTTACATAGCACATGATCCTATATTGCATCTAGATGTAGTTTCTTAGGTGATTGCATGAACTGAGTCACAACTCCAACTGTGTAGCTAAGATCCATTCGTGTAATGGTAAGATAAATGAGACTTTCTACCATATGTCTACATATTTTGGATCCTCTATCCCATCACCCTCATGTGCTGCTAACTTTACATTTGGATCAAGTAGTGTGCTCATTGGTTTACATGCTATCATGCCATACTTTGCTAGCATATCTAATGCATATTGTCTTTGTAACATCCATGTATAATCTCCTTCTTTCAACACATCAATACCAAGAAAGTACGTGAGAACTTCAATGTCCTTTATCACAAATTCTTACTGTAATTAATTCTTGACCTGAGCAATGAGCTGCTATTATTTCTTGTACCGATGAGATTATCAACAAATGATTGAGATATTATCGCTCCACTTGACTAATGTAAACAAGGAAAAGTTTGATGGGTATGCATGAAATTACAACTATTATAAATAGCCTATAATGTGACCATGCCATGCCTTGGTGCTTGTCTTAGCCCATAGATTTCCTTATGTAATTTTCATATACATCTTATCCTCATATTCTTGTAGCTATTGCATATAGACTTCTTCAACCAACTCTTCATTCAAGGATGTATTTTCCACATCCATTTGTTGCATCTTCCACCTATTGACTATAACTAATGCAACCACTATGTGAATAGTAGCCATCTTAGCCATTGAGTTCTCCTTATAATCAATGCCATATAGGTGAGCATAGCCTTTGGCTATAAGTATGGCCTACCATCAAAGTTATGATCTATTTTATACACCCATTTGCATCCAATAATATTCTTGCCAACATGCAAGTTAGCAAGAGACCATGTGAAATGAAAGAAACCTAACTTTGCCTAAATCTAACTAAACATGAAGTAAACTAACTATTGGAAATGGCAAGAAGCCATAGACTAACTAGGCTAGACTAGGAAAATGAATAAGGAAACTAGAAAAATGAAACTAACTCCACAAAGTTTGATTGATGATAATGACCAAAAAGTATCTACAATAGCACTCTCTCCAATATTTATAGTTCTACTCCAAAACTAACCATGGCCAATTTTCCAACTATTTATAAGGCTTTAGACTTCTTCCCCCCCTATTGTCCTTTATTAAAAACTCTCTCCTCGAGCACTCACTAATTCCAATTATTTTCAGATTATTTACAAGGCTTCTTCCTCCTCTCTTGTCCTTCATTATAGACCATCTCCACCTGAAATGGCTTCATCCTCAAAACTTGTATGATAGAAATGATAGAACCAAAGGACTCCCATAAAGGACTTAGATACAAGGAAGTCTACTAAATGCAAATAGAAATGATGGAGTAGATCCCATGAGAAAGAAAAGTCTCTAATAAATCGAAACTATAAAAATGTAAAGTACTATCCAAAATAGGGCTAGGTTGTAAGAGGAAAATGGCCATAACTCAAGATATACTCCTCCAAATAAGGCAAATGAAGTGTGTAAATATAGAAGACATTACATAGTGCCCATACGAACCATAAAGACCCAATTTTAGTAGATTTTTAACACAAAAAAATACTATAGCAAGTTGTAACCTGTTCCATGACATCATGAATTGGTCAATAGATCCACTTGGATTAAAATGTATCCCAACATAATAGTCATCACACACCCAAGAATAATCATCCTCACCTAGATCAAAAGGTATTCCAAGATAGTAGTTGTCCAAGAGAGGAAAATTGACATCAATCCTATACTCACAACCACCCAAATCAAATAGGTATAATGCATCATCCTCATAATCAAATACAAAATCCCCTAGTTCATAAAGATGCATAGTGTCATCATCATCCCTATCAACCATGTCATATACATATGCATTCCAAGCATAATGTCCTTATGCATCCCCATAAAGAAACTCATATGCATCCAAATGAATTCCTTCTCTTGGTTGTTGCATACCATGGTTATGCATAGGTTGATGTAGATCATCATATGCATTGTCATGTAATGATTCATTATCTTCAAGACATGCAATTGTAGCACAATCCTCTTGACTCCCATGCGAATCATGTAACTGTTGAATTCAGTCTTCTTCTTGATCAACCTCATGCCCATCTGTATCTTCTTGGTCTTTCTTCTTGTTCTTCTTCATCTTCATTTTCCACCACTCTTACAATCAAAGTATTCACCTTTGTAGTAGGTGAGTTGATGATAGCATGTTGCCCATTATCCCTATGATTGAAACATCTCAAAGGATAAACATGAGTATCCCTTACATAGGGCTTCCCATATAAGACATAAAAGCTACCTTGCAATTCACTTGCATAGGGTTGTCCATAGGAGTTACAAGAAATACCCTACAAAACATAAGGATATGTATAAGAATCCTACCCCTTGGCATCGCAAGAATGGTCATAAGAATGTCCACAATGCTTGCACATAGCATCCTAATGACCATGATTATGTCCATAATGCTAGTCCATAGTATGCCCAATAGAATCATGAGAATGATTCCCATAATTTTGTTGATCAACATGTGGTTGCCTTTGCCCAAAGCAAAGTTGAAGCTCGTGTTTGGCTCATTATATCCTCAATAAACCCCTTTTTTCCTTCCTCATACCTAGCATGCAATTCATACCCAAGGTGTTGAGGAAAATAGGCATCATGTACATTTTCATTTTGTCCATATTCATAAGCTTGATGTTGGTCCAAATTACATGATGACTGTCCATATGCCTCATACCCTCTATATGAATTTGTGTCTTGAATGGGTTGAATCACTTCCCATAACTCTTTTTTTTGTGATTTACATTTAGCATCTCTCATATCCTGATTGGACATTGTGTGAGTGCTATCCATAGTACCCTGTAGTCACTAATTTGCCTCTAACTTGAGAAGCACTTGTCCAAATGAGGTGTTTGATGGATCTACTTGAATAGTATAGTGTTCGCTTAAACTAAATGCATTAGTCTTTGGTTAGAATGCAAATTCTAATTTTTGTAGTAGATTTACCAAATATGTCCACAAGAAAACAACACCTTGTTTTGCCCTATTTTATGAGATTTTTTGGACTTGCAAATCCTTGTATTTCATCTAGAGAATATTGGGCAACCTTATAGAAAAATGTTAGAGTCACTTGGGCATTTGTAGACCAAAAATGAGTATGTAATGACTCAAGTTTTACCCATGATTCCTTGTAGTAGCAATCAAGATTGACTAATTCCCCGTGGTACTACAATAGACCTCAATAGCCCTCACCTGAATCAACAAATACCTACAAGTCTTCCTTGCTTTGAAGAATGGGATCTCTCAATAGCATTCAAGAGAAAACAAATAGATGATCCATACATGATTAACATTATTATTACAAAATCCATACCAAAATATTAATAATTCCATAACAAAGCCAAAATGCTTGCCTTCAACTTTTCCCAAGGAATCAAGATGCATCCAATGCCATAGAACTATCAAGCATTTGGTCCAATCACTACTTAGAGAAGCTTTCTAAGGTAACAAAGAGTGCTCCTCTTCAAAATTCTACTACCATTGAACCAAACTTGAAGAAACCCCTTGTTGTCCAAGAGCTCAAAAAGGAAATATTACTCCAAAGCAAGCCATCAAAATGATCGGCAAGTCTAACGAAGCACTCTCTACACCAGTCTGCATGATGGTAGGAAGCCTCCGTGGAAGGTCTAAGCCTGTCACCTTCCAAGTACCATCCAACAAAAGGGAACTCCAAGGGATACTAGAATACCTAACGGACAAGCTAGCTGGCAATCCAGCTGCAAACTTCAAACCACTCCAGGATCTCTTAGAGGAATCCAAGTGGCAATGGACCAGGGTGCATGATTTAAACCTCATGTATAATTGGGCCCTAGTTCCTGATCAACGACACAAGACATACCAAACCCTAGGAGATGACGAGCAGTCAGATGACAAAGATTCTAGCGACGAATACGAAGACTACCAATCCTTTAGTGATGAGAGCGAGGGTGAAGTAGATACCGTAGAATACGACACTAAGGGACAAGAAATTGAGCAGATACGAGCAGACTCCAAGCCGTAGAAAAGGCATACCTTTAGGGTAGAGCGAGGAGTCATGCGCATGGAATGTGATCGCGCTTGGTTGGAACACGTAGGAGCCATAGACCTTGAACAAGCAGGCCTAGCCCAACCAGGAACGACATCAGTGCTTAGGACTGAATCACCATCTGAACTACGGCCACCAGGGGAGACCACATCTTCTAGCGAAGACAGAGAGTTTGACTCTGAATCGGAAGTTAGTTCGGATAGTGATCCAGAGATCCCTAGGCCGCCCACAACTAGACGTACCAAGGGGGACCTACCTGTCCACCTGAGGCACAGACAATTAAGGCAGGAAAAGGCAAAGCAACCCAGGGATACGCGAACAGAAGAACAGCGAAAGCCGCAGGACCTCCCTAAATGCTTCACGAAATTCAAAAAAGGGGATAGGGTAGTAGTTCTTTTAGGAGCCAAACGTCAAGGGCAAATGAGCGAACCAATCGAGGGACCAGCCAAAGTCAAGGAGGTAGACTTAGCCCAGGAAGGGGAAACACCCCGGCTGGTAT
Source organism: Lygodium microphyllum (assembly GCF_053477565.2). Taxonomy (NCBI): domain Eukaryota; kingdom Viridiplantae; phylum Streptophyta; class Polypodiopsida; order Schizaeales; family Lygodiaceae; genus Lygodium; species Lygodium microphyllum. Next base: position 144,977,641 of record NC_141138.1, read on the forward strand.
TCATTGCTGATGACTTGACCAATGAAGAAGAAACCAGTCTTGTTGCTCTCTTGCGAGAGTATATCGACGTGTTTGCTTGGTCCTTAGAGGAACTTTAGGGGGTAGATCCGAGTGTCGTGACTCACAACATACCCATGACGCCAGACGCAATGCCGGTCAAGCAGCGACCATACCCTATGAATCCAAAACACGCTCATCTTGTCAAAGAGGAAATTGACAAGCTAATGAGTGTTGTATTCATTTACGAAATTGAGCGCACAGACTGGGTATCACCCATAGTCATCGTGATGAAAAAGAATGGAAAAATCCAAGTGTGTGCCAATTACAAGAAGGTGAACACTGTTACGAAGAGGGACAACTATCCATTGCCGTACACCGAGCACATGCTTGAGAGGGTGGCAGGCAAGGAAGCCTACAGTTTTCTGGATGGCTTCTTGTGGTACAACCAGGTGCAAGTGCATCCTGCGGACAGGCACAAGACCGCCTTTGCCACTGAGTGGGGCGTCTTTGCATACATAGTCATGCCCTTCATGTTGACCAATGCCCCTGCCACTTTCCAACGTCTCATATGCACCATCTTTAAGGACATGCTTTGCAAGGAGTTAGAAGTCTTTGTCGACGACCTGTGTGTCCATTCGACCTGGATTGAACACTTAGAAAAACTCCGCGCAGTCTTTGAACAATGTCGCTTATATCATCTCTCCTTGAACCCCTTGAAGTGCCAGTTTTGGGTAAAGCACGGATGCATCTTAAGACACGTGGTGTCGAAGAATGGGATTGCCACTGACTTCTCAAAGGTCAGGGTTATTCTTGACCTTCCACCCCCAATTAATCACAAGGGAGTTCAATGCTTCTTAGGCCATACAGGATACTATCGGCGGTTTGTACTGAACTATGCGCTGATCACCAAACCATTGTACAAGCTGTTGATTGTCTTCGAGTGGACCAAGGCATGCCAACGAGCGTACGAAGAATTGAAAGAGGCCCTAACAACAGCACCAATTCTACGAGCCCTAGATTGGATCATTACCTTCCGCGTGCACATCGATGCTTCTAAGTTTGCCGTGGGGACAGTGTTGTGCCAACCTGGTGAGCATAACTTAGATTACCCAGTGAGCTTTGCTAGCAGACAACTCACTGAGACGGAGATGAACTACTTGACAATAGAAAGAGAGGGATTAGCCATGGTGTTCGCTCTGAAGAAATTACGGCATTATCTATTGGCCACACCCTTCATCTTTTTCGTGGACCATCAATCCCTGCTCTATTTAGTAAACAAACCTTGTGCTACAGGACGCATAGCTCGATGGCTCCTCCTACTTCTAGAGTTTGATTTCTCCGTGGTAGTACGAAAGAGAAAGCAGCATTACATGGCTAATCACATGTCACGCATCCCCACGGGAGAAGCTGCTGGACAAGGCATCGTTGATGAGTTACCCGATACCCACCTATTCCACCTGTCTAGCGCGAGAGAGATTTATTTAAGGATGATCTAACGCCATATTGAGCGGACGACATAGTCCAAGTGCTGGAGCACGGACTACCTGAGCGACCAATAGAAAAAGCCCGCCTTAGGCACTTGATCCTAAAAATCCAGCCCAGTTGATTGCAGGCCAACTCTATAGGTTGGGGCAAGACAGATTGCTGCGTAGATGCATGTGTGAGCATGAGATGCACGATGTGCTCTCAGAGGTGCACAGCGGCATTGCAAGAGGACACTTTCGTGGAGACATGACAGCATGGAAGTACTGCAGTCTCAACTATGGTGGCCCACACTTTTCCGCGACGCCAAGTGATTCGTCAAGCATTGTGACGAGTGCCAACGGACAAAAGTCCCAATTCACAAGGATCAAATGGAGTTGACCCCAATTATTGCTCAACAACCCTTCGAAAAATGGGGAATCGACTTCATAGGACCCATCAGTCCTGCGGTGCAGTACTCACAAGCCAAGTATATCATTGTGGCCACGGATTACTTCACGAAATGGGTAGAGGCAAGAGCCACACGTAAAAACGATGCTAGAACGACTGCCAAGTTCTTGTGGGAGCAAGTGATCTCGCACTTCGGCTACCCCATCGAATTGGTTAGTGACCAAGGCATGCACTTCATCAACGAAGTGATAGCACATCTCCTGTCCACCTTTCTCATTATCCATTGCAAATCCTCACCATACTACCCTCAGGCAAATGGCTAGGCAGAATCAACTAATAAGATTCTTATCAATGTCCTGACTAAAATAGTCTCAGCCTCATGCAGTGACTGGGACAACAAGCTGATGGCAACCTTGTGGGCCTACCGCACAGCTTATAAAACGGCTGTGGGCCAAACCCCCTTTAGGCTGACCTATGGCACTGAGGCAATTCTACCATTAGAATTCTTCGTTCCTAGCCTGGGAATAGCACTTCAAGAGCGATGGGAAGGAGGCATGGACGCAACGCCTAGTCAAGCTTGAACACCTATCAGAAACTCGTCTTCTAGCCACCCACGCGCTTATCTGTGAGAAAGCCCGACGCAAGAGTTGGCTTGACAAGCATGTCAAACAGCGCGAGTTCGAACGGGGTGACTTAGTGCTCCTTTACTCAGTTAAGGGACATAAACAGAAAATGAAATTTCGAGGCCTCAGACCCTTCAAGGTTCATGCGATCAGCCGCACAAACAATGTCAAACTTGAAACCTTAGATGGTGAGGGAATAGGCTTTTTCAATGGAAGTCATGTCAAGAAGTACTACCCTCCCACCCATCCTTTGCACGAGCCCCCGATGTTGGAACCGCATGTCAAAGTACGAGTGGCCATAATCATGGAGATTGATGATAAGGATGAGGAAGCCGTAGAGGCCGCATACCTCCACATAACGGTCACTGCAAAACAAACCTGCGCTTTCAATGCTCTGATCGATGAGGGATCAGACTGCAATGCCCTAACTCACGATCAGTGGACCAAACTTGGCAGCCCACCACTTTAGCCCACGAATGATAAATTGAGCCCATATGGGGCCCATTCCTACGCACTCATCGGCAAGTGCAAAGTAGCCATTTCTATCGAGTCTGAGACTGTCGCAATGGTTTTTTACGTATTGCCAAATGTTAAAGACGCAGGCACGGAGTCACTGCTGGGGCGAACTTTCAAAAAGCAGACTCACTGCAATGTTGATTATGAGTCGCAGCGCATCCACCTCGCAATAGGCAACGTCTGCATTGTCACGGCTTTCAGCAAGGGCTGCGCGACTTCACCACCGTCTGTAAAGCCATCGATAGAATTCTCCATGACCAAATCTACAGAGGGGGGTCATGCGTGGCCGTCACCTTCCAGAATTCAGGAATCACAACCCATAGTAGTGAAACATCATGCTCAATAGCCTAGATTTCAGTGGAAGCCCAAATAGCTGCAATCACCGCCTAGAAGTCGACACTCCTATCCTCATAGGACTAAAAACTCTAGCCCTAGGAAGCCAAGACGTAGTAATAGAAAGCGCCGCATGATCAAGCAAAGATGGGTCCCTAAAGCCCTCTTACGTGCACAAGGCTACTACGAGGGAAATACCTGGCTGTGGATCCCTAAGGCCCACATGCCCAAAGGCACCACTCATACGCCGCCCTCAAGCTTGCTCAAACCGCGTTCCATCAACCCTCAAAACCGCAAGCCGCACTACTCTCCTAAACCACAACCATCCGCCCCATCCACACCTAGACCCAAGGGAGACCCACAAGTCTACCAGCCCAAACCGCAGGCTCCGTCACAAGAGTCATTACTCGCCGAAGTCAATCCACCTCCCCAACTCCAACCTGAATGCAGCAGCCCATCCGTCATGGCTGCCCCCAATCCACTCAATATCCAAACAGCCCAACCACAAGCTCACGAACCCTCCCAACCGCCCATCTTCGTTGTCAAAAGTGCTTGTTCTGTCAAACCTCAACCACCTGTCGACCTTATGCCCTCCTACGAACGAAAATCCTTCCTAGCGCTAGCCGCTGACCTTGTGGAGGACACTGACGATGACGTGGTGGAATGCATTAAACGACTCGATGCCACCTTCGTGTCACTAGCCCTCAACTACGACCACTTGGACTTAGGTCTATTGGAAGAACCCTTTGCAACGGAAGTGCGCAATATGCCTTGCTCTTGGGAGACCTTTGAATTTGCATTTGCAAAAGCTTCTGGCTTTGCTGTTGAGTTGCTCAACAGTAGGATCTCCAAAGAGCAAGCCATTACACAACGTCTCATCACATCCTATGATCAGCGAACCACTTCTGCTATCGCTGATCAGGAAATCACCGAGTTATCCAAGCTCGCTGATACTGACTCCACATTTTTGAAGCATTGGTACACTCTTAGGCTGCAATGGGAAGTTGAGGGGTGCCGCATAATGACCAACGTTGAGCAGCGCCGCGCAATCAAAACAGCACAGTACGATCCCACCTACATCACGCCAACCTCGTATTGAGAATTAACCACTCTTCATGGCCGACCCATGGAAGAGCACATCAAGGGGCATCCCTACCTTGACCGCCTCTTAACAAAGGAAGAACTCCACATTGCAAGTCAGGTCGATTCTGGCGATCTCCTAATCGATGTTCTGACATACATCATGCACATGGGTATCCATCCATTCGAATTAGACCATGAAGCTCAGCTAGAGTACAACCCCAACTTCCATGCTTGGTTCCTGCGCAAATAGACCAACGCTCTTTATGCTGAACGCCCTTGTCCTCTCAACCTCCAATCCTGGGAGGACAGATTCTTCTCGTTCCAAAGGGGGAGGGGGTAAGGCGGAATTTAAAAAGTGAACCAAGTATGAAATGTCAATAAAATTTGAAATGCAATGGTAAAATGTAATGGTAAAAGTCAGAAAAGAAAAGTTAAGGCTATACTCAAAATATTTCAGATCAATAAAATCTGCTACGCTTTTCTTCTTTCAGCAAGTTACTTGTCAAAAAGCACTAATAGTGGAAATGGTTGAACTTGCAGGCATCGATCATGGCAAGCTAGGACAAGGTTGGCAAGCTCCCCTTCTCGGAGGAGGAGCAAGCGAAGTACGGCCTCACGGTGGAGACTAGAGCCTTTAACCAGTTGAAGTTCCGTCACATCTTCAACCTTAAAGACGTGGCCATCGAAGAGCCAGCAGTGCGTCAAATTATAGACCAGTGCCATCTGCAGAATTACCTAGATGCAGTGGGCCAGAGGATGGACTACACCCAGTGTGCCGACTTTTTGTGCATCTTTAACAAAAACAGAGGCACCATCACGGTGCGCAAGAATGAAGCCACCCGGCAAGTACAGATTGAGCTGACCCCGGAATTGGTGGAAAGGGCACTGGGGCTACCAAATAAAGTGGAAAGAAAGCCGAAGAGGGACGTCTACGCCATGTTGGGAATGAACAAGGTGAAGGTCCATCCGAACAATGGGATTAGCTTGGCAGACATCCCAAACCCAGATATCCAGCTGCAACCAAAAATGGTACACACTTTGTTCTCGAGCCAGAGGTACAACAGTATAATGAGCCGGATCAACGTGCCTCTGCGAGACAGCATTGCAGCACAATCACTGAACGAGGTAAACCTGAATGGGTTTGCGAGGAGAACCATAGAGGCTTCGGCTAAGGCTCTAGCAACGGGAGGAAGAGCCACTGGAGGAGAATCCCCATCGTCCAGATCAACACACAAGGCATTGTCCTCCAAAGCCTCAACCATAGGGTTTGGAGGTGTCCGTACTGCCATAATCCAAGAAGCGCTAGGGCAAGGACGGGAAGAAGAAGATAAGAAGGGAGGCGAAGAAGGAAGTGACAAGTCACCGTCACAATCCCCACCTCACACAGAAGAACAGCATAGGTCTTCAGATGAAACAAAGACTGATGAAGATGAAGAGGGAGAGTCCCAGGGCAGCCCACAGAGGCACGCAGAACAAAGAACGAAAGCCCTGCATGAAAAGAGGGAAGAAGAGCGCAAGAAAAAAGAAAAAGAAGATCTGGAGAGGGCTCGGAGGGAGTCTCTTGGGGATAAGGAGGAGAGAAAAAAGAAGACTGAAGAGGAGTTGAGAAGAAAGGAAGAGGAAGAAATAGCGCTGGGCACCCGTCGATCCATTGAGAAACATCACAAAAGAGACGAGGAGGGTGCAAAGAGCCCACATAGAATAGAAGCACCTGGTTCCAGTACCAGTGTGCCAGAAATCGCACCCCCGCCCCCAGCAGAAGGAAAATGCAAAGAACCAATGATGCCAACTCTCCCTCTCTTCGTACCTACCACACCAGCCACTCTCATCATGACAACGCCCACTACCACCGCCACCCAAGGCTCCACTCCAAAGGTCGATGAGAGCAATATGGTCACTTGGCTGCAGTTCCTGGTGGAAAGGGAGTTGGCAAGAGAAGCGGGCGTGGCCACCCCAGCATCAGGAGTGAAGAGGGCAGCCACGGCTGATACGGAGCCAAGGCTAGAGCTTAAAAAACAGAAAACAGAAGCCGCTATCACCACCGCCACCATGTCCCATCCCCCACCTCCAGCAGGACAATACGATGAGTACGTTAAGGAGTTGCTCTCGTAGCTAGAAAAGGCCAAGGAAAAAAAGAGAGCTGCCATGGAAGAGTTGGCAACAGAGCGAGAATCAAGAGCCACTCTCCAGTTGGAGAAAACTAAGCAAATAGCAGAATACCAAAGGGAGATTTTTGTGCTAAAGGAGGAAGCCAGCAATAGAGATGCTGAGGAAGCAAAAGCCCTAAAGGAACGTGATGCTCCATGGGAGGGAAGAAGAAAAATCTTAATGGAACGCCTCAACGGAGAGAGGGAGACCACTGCTCACCTGCGGCGCAAGAACGACCAGCTCACTGCAGTCAACCTGGAGGCACAAAACCAGCTTGAGAAGATCAAACAGGAGACTGCAGAGCTAGACCAGCTAAGAGAAGAGCAAGTGCGAAGGATGCAGGTGAAGCTGGATCAGCTCAATGCATAGATCGCCAATGAACACCAAGAGCAGTCCCGCCTACACCGCGAGCTCGAGGACCAGGAGCAACGACTCATGGCTATGACCCTCCATCAGGGGGAGAGCCTGGAAGATATGGAAAAGAGAGCAAAGGAATGGGCTGACCACAATGAAAGGAGGGTACGAGACCTGGCACGCCGACTGGCCAAAGCAGAAGGAGATAGAGTGTTGGCTGAGAATCAGGCAGAGGCTGCCCAACTCTCTATGATAGCCCAGCAGCACACCTTCCTCAACACGCTGCTCCACTCCACCAAAAAAGAAGAAAACGAGGCCCATGATCAGCTGTCTGCAGAAGAAGCTAGCCATTGCACGCAGAGCCCTAATAGCAGGCCTACATGTACCACTACAACTAGGAGGCCCGCTTGCAGAGCCCGGAGGAGAAAAGAAAATACCTTGCACAGGTAGGCCTGACGGAGCAAGAAATCGACGAACTTGGCTTCACAGAAGAGAAGGCGCAAGAAGACATGCAAGTAGAAGGGGGTGAACTAGAGTTTAATCTGGGACCTCAGGAGGAGGAATACGTCCCACCACCCCCTCCTCCACGACAAGATGAAGTGCAACCCACTAACACATCCGCTGAGAGGAAAGCAGCCCTGGCTAAGCGCAGGAGAGAAATGGTAGAGAAGGAAAGGAAGAAACTGAACGTTAGACCTGCCCCTCTCCCACCGCGCCCTAAGGATCTCCCCACTGAATTCCATGCAGAGTTGATTATCTGAGAATAGCAAGAATATGCCCGCAACCCCTTCGACTTGAGCTTTGAGCTTCCCACTGCACTAAACAGAGTAATGCCCATTGAACTTGTAAACAATGTAATCGCTATGGGTGCAAGGCTCAAGGACAAGTGGCTAGCGGAGCGAGAGGCCAACCCAACTGCTTGGGGAGCCGAGGACCGTGAATTCTTGCATGATAAAGTCCTCCAGGTGCCTAGATCGGTGGAAGGCTATGATTGCCAACCCACTTGGAGAAGACACATTTTTTATGTCAACCTTGACGCTTGGATGGCGTTTTGTAACACCCTCCTTTCTGAGAGAAATGACCCCACTTTCATGCTGTATCCTCGAAGGGTAGGCGTGGATTTTAATCCGTCCATCCACGATAGGTTCGACTTCCCTATCATCTATAATCCCAATAGCACCTCCTATAAGGATGCCCTTGTATTTACCCTCCCTAATTTGTACACTTCTATAGATAGATTTCTTAGTGAGTCCACATTCTGCCGTGACCCCGCCTTCATAACAACCTGTAATTATCTTAGGCTAATTAGGGTCCTAATCCACCAAGAGCCTGCACCTCAAGAACGCCACCTCCCACCCCTTTACTTCGACCCCAATGCCATAGATAGCAGCACCATGACTCGCCTCATGATGCGTGCTACTCTTTTGCCATCCTTCTGTATTGCACTGCTTAAGGATATGATCGATAGTAAATTCACACAATGCAACCACCCTTTCCTTTCCACCACCACTCTCAAAACCCGCCTCAATCTCAAGGGCTACTTGTTGAGTCGCAAATTCCTTAACAAAGCCCCCCGCCCTCCACAATCCCCTACCCGCCATTCAGATGATGAGGATTAAACTCCCGTCATGCCCTTGTACCACATGCATCTATGTATAGCCTCTTCAAAAAAAAAAAAAAAAACAAGGCAACAAAAGAAAAGGTGAATTGGAAAGAAGCGACAATAGCAAAGAATAGCAAAGCCAAGGGATGAATCTACTACTAAGCAAAGATAAGAGAGAGAGAACTTCACATGATCCGCTTGCAACTTCCCTTCGCCTTGTTGTGCACCACAGTCACTGCATCTAGGGTTCTCCCTAGTCCCCTCACCACTTCACACTTAGGGAACATCAAGGGCAGGACTTTCAGGCCTGTCACCCTAAGACTTGCACCGCACCTCCAATGACACACGAACTGGGTCCTCAAGTGTGGGACATTACCAAGGGCTTGCCCAAGGTTAGACCCATCTCCCAATTCCACTGCCACGGGAACCACGCACTGCACGGAGAGGCAGACACACCCCCTTAGGGAGTGCACAAGTTTTCTTGCAGGTTATGTTCGAGTTTCAAGAACCAGCTACTCAGTTGAAGAAGATCACCCATGGCATCCTTTAATGACCAAAACTTTTTCCATGTGCCGGACATGACACCATTACTACTGTTTCAGGAGCTTTTCTACATTGGAGTGGACGGACCAACATGCTTCATGTCGCCAACCATTTGCCTGCTAATGGCTACCATGATTGAACCAAATCAAGCAAAAGGAGTACTCAAAAATAGATCTGCCATTGGCATAGATCTTGGAACCTCATCTTCCAAAGATGCATGCCTAACGCCTTAAGATCTACGGATCGCTTATTGATTCCACAAGCTTGAAGATTTTCAATACAAAGTTGAAGATCTTCAATGCAGCTCTGAAGACCTTCAACTCAAAGACAAAGATCTTCAAATCAAAGACACCGATTTTCAATGCGAAGACAAAGCATATCTTTGTCAAGGCATAATTCGGGGGGACTTCTCTAGGATAAATCCCTCCAATACCAGCCTCCTAAGGGATTGCTTATTGATCAAGCGTTTCTGATGCTTAAGGGACGACCGGCTACATATTTTCCACCAGCCACCTGGAACCCCAATCAGCTGTCGCAGAATGGAAGCCACAATTGTGGGAGAAATGCTGAGCATCTTCATGAAGCTTAAAGCACGTCGGAATCTCTCCGGGTCATCGTCATTCAACTCCATCATCTCTCATTCACACCCTCACCTTTGAATCTGTATCATCTACCCACCAGTTCCGCTTAGCAACGACCCAAGTACCCCACTACTTCCCATTGCAATGCCATGGGACTGGCACTTGGCTAGGAGGGGGGTAATGTTTACCGTATTTACTGCAGCACAGAGGAGCAGGAAAATGGAAAAAAGTAAAAAAATGAAATAGCAAAAAAGGCATAGGATAAAAGAAGGAAAAGGCGCCCTGAAAATTTAAATGTTCGGGCACGACCCCCGAAAAGTCTCAGTGTTGCCCCGAGACAGCAAAAGAGTAAAAGGCGCACCATTAAATGTGGAAGTGCTTCCAAATCCTTGTAAAAGAGCGCCAGGCTCGCTCCTGTGCAAAGTGTATGCATTAGTTGGGAATAGGATAAATTAGAATGGTGGGAAATGGGAAAAAGGGCCTAGGCTACTGCCGGCCATGTAAAAAAGGGAAAAGGGGATGACTGCCCAAAAAGGATTTAGGGCTTTGTATATAAAGTTGAAAAGTGAATGAGAAGCTCATTCTTTTGGTATGTGCCAAAAGGAGTCTTCTTCTTCCTCTCTTCTTCTCTCCTTCTTGCTTGTGTGTGCTCTTGAGAGAGGGAGTGTGAGGGAGTGAGGGAGTGAGGGATCAAGTGGGTGAAGCTCTTCACCATCTCCTCTTCTCTTCTTCTCTTCTCTTCTCTCGCACGCACGGCTATGGAGGATGGAGCTTGGAGATAGAGGAGGCTTGAGGATGCTTGAGCTAGCATCAAGAATCGTGGAGCTACCGAAGTGCAAGAGAGAGGAGGATACTCAATCAAGCATCAAGGTAAGCTCACTACACTCGTAGGATCGATGGTGCATCGACTAGGTGAGAGATAGCCATTAGAGCTCGCTTGGAACGCTTGAAGCAATAAGCAGTCCATGGGTCTTGGCGGTTGAGTGAAGGCTCCCACAGCAATGCTAGAGTGATACATGTGGAAGAGTGGTCACAATCAAAACATGGTCAATAGACCCAGACACTAGCAAGGAATAAGGATTTCCAACCTTGGCACCTCTAGTCATAAAAAAGACTACAACGAGCTATCTTGAATAAGCACCAAAAAGGTACTTGATAAATGTCATCTTCCACAAGTGCCAAAATGTACTTGTTACATGTCATTATCAAACTATTGAGCTAAAATAAGACTTTTAGTCAAATGTGGAACATGATGTATATTATGAAGCACAAAAAGAGCACGAGTATAAATTTGTAATTTAACACCATCTATGCCAATGATATCCAATGGAGTATCATCTTCCAATCTAATGGAACTTGTCATAGTATGGTAGCATCAATATTCATGCTATTTACTTCTTTTGTAAGTAAAGTACTCTCTACATCACTACATTTAAAACCACCTTCAAGAGGACTAGTATTTGTAAGAGGACATAATGAGTCCCATGACTCTAGTAGTATGAAAAGTAAGAACAAGGACTTTATGTTAGCCCCAAACTAAATGCCATGAAACATAAGTTGGCTAAAGATAGAGAGAAACTCATTCAAATGAGTAGACATAGTGGCACCCTCCTTCATGGAAAGTCCACAAGCTTCTTCAATCAATATAACTGAGATGTAAGACTCTACTTGTCATAAATATCACATATCTTCTTCCATAAATCATGTCATTATGGTAAGTGGAGATGACATTCATGTGCACCTGATTAGATAAACATTATATGATAGTCCACTTGTATAACTCATCAAGCTCATCCCCATCATCTCTATCTCACTTTTTTGGCTTTATGCCATTGACTCTCAATGGCCTAATGTGCTCTTGCCATATTTGCATCTTTCAATATTGGAAGTTGTTATCATCCACTTCTCACAATAGTGATATGAAACCTTAGTTATGCTCTAACTTTTGATCATTTGGCATCTTATGCGAAGACGAGTAATGTAGCACAATCAAGGTCTACTAGGTAGACCGTTGTGAGAAAAATCTATGATCATGTTCCTCATGCTTCAAAACCCTCAAGTTCATTACTTAACTATGTTGATTAGTTTTTCTTATCTTTAATTTTTGAGAAGAGTCATTTAATTTTTAATGATTATATGGGTTTCCCAAACCTCAAAATCTCAAAGTTATCATCATGACTATACTTTAGTCCCATATCTTCTTATGGAGCTATTTTCTAAGTATTGTAACTTTTCATCTGTTCAAAAACTGAAGATGATGTAAAAGCACATGTTTTAGAGATTGAAAAGATTTACAAGCTGTATAGGAGGCCAGTCTTAGAAATTTTGAATATTTCGTGAGATATTTTAATGTTAAAATAACCCTCGACTAATACTTCATTATGTTTTGGTAAACTTTGGGCTCTATTTTCTCACTTTTACCTTCTGAATTAGCAAGTCATCAACAAAAGGTGATTTATATACGCTTTTATTATCTAAAACTTTCTAGTTATCATCTTGAACTCAATCTAAATACTTAAAAAGTTATTTATATTTCAAGTAGACCTTCAAATTGACCCAGACTCAACCAAAATTTTCAACTCAAACCTCTATTGACCTAGTTTTCTTAAAATAAATTTTAATTTATTTAACATTTAGATGTGTTCTAAAATGTTAAGTTATAGCTTATAGAAAGAACTGTAATTGGCATTAGAGATGGCTTTGACTAAATACACATAGTTTTAATGTTAATCTCAGTGAAAGTCAACCTCTTAGTATAATTTAATAATTTTATCCAAAAATATGATTTCTTATCACTTTAGAGTATTAGTTTGATCAATTGTTCCTTGTTTTCATATCATACTTAGTTGGATACATTTTCTAGATTATTAAAAAATGTAAAGTTTTACTTTATGTATAATATTTTAATTATTGATACTTTTTAAATATTATTTGTTTTGTCTCTCTCTATTTCATTTTTATTACATAATATCTTCAAATTTTATGTTAGCCTTAGTAAAAAGTAAAACCCATTGATATTCTTACCTTATAACCATCAACTCATATTAAATATCCCATGTGGGCACAGATTTGACATAGGAGATAGTGTTTTGTGTAAAATGACAATAAACTCACTTGAATCATTACTATTAGTGTAGGGATGCCCCTACATGATATCCTACCACCACACTACACAGAGTCACTTCTTTTACCATGGATTTGTTTGGAGATACTACAAAAAGGAAAAAGTGGAGAATAAAAGAGATATAAAGCCCTCGTTCTAGTAATAACCAAAGCAAGCAGCAAGAAGAGGAGGAATTAAGTTCATCCTTGAAGGACTCTAATGAGAGAGACATTGAAAGAGAGTGGCTAACAATCCATACTATTAAGAATTTATCTAATGTGTGAAGAAAATTAAAGGCTAAAACGAAGCAATCCTAAGAAGAATATGAAAAGGCCATCAAAACATCTATGGAGAAATCCATGTGTAGCAAGGACCAAACCATTGCCCATAAAGTAGCAGACCTCATGATCCAAAAAGGGGAGAGTAGCTCCAATAAGGGAAAGGAGAAGGTAATGGAGAAACCAACTACTAATTTAGTAACCCTTTGTGAGCTAATGGCTCAAATAGGAAACATGAAATCATAGATCAATGAGTTAGCAAAATCCAAACCTAGGTGTAAAGTGACCATCACTAATCTAGAAGAGAGTCATCACGTAACATACACCTCAAAAAATACACATGAATCTTCAAAGGGACAAGGCATAGCAAGAAGAATAGGTGAACTAGAGTGCCTATGTGAAGAGCCTAAAAAAAACAAGGCAAATATACTCAATGCTAATCTAGAACCCCAAGGAAGGTTAGAAAAAATGTAAGATAAGTACAAGAAGTTCCTAGTGGAGTCTACAAAGCAAGTTGAGGAGCTCCAAGATCAACTAAGGGAGCATGATATAATGCTCAAGAAACTTTAAGAGAAGTAGGTATAAAAGCTCCAAAATCAATTAAAAGAACACGACTTGGCACTTAAATAGCTTTAGAATTAGATTAAGGAGTAAAACATAGTATTGAATAAGCTTCAAGAACAATTCAAAGAATAAGACCTAGCTCTCCAATGATCTCGGAATAGCCTTATGTAGTGAAAGTCAACACAGAATCCAAATGGAGGCATGCAAATTTAAATGGTTGAGCAATAAGAGCTATGCAAGGAAATTGAAATGTCAACCCACATGCCCCAAACTGAAGGTTTGAAAAAACTTATGATTCTACTAGAATTGATCTCTAACACCCTAAAAAGCATGAAAAACATTCAAGAGATTAATCTAATGGTAAAGGGGCCAACCAAGGAAGACATGATTAGACAAGTGAGGAAGAAAGGCTATGAGGATTATGAACTAAAAGCATTAGGTCTCATACAACTCGATACATCCTAGTCAACTTCTCCCATTATCCAGGAGTCACCCACAGTCATGAGACCCTCTATTAATATGCCATAGTTACTAGAATTTGACGCATGGGAATTAGAAGACCACTCAACGAAAGAAGAGAAAGACCCATAGGAGAAAGAGGTCTATTCAACCATGATAAGAACATTGAGAGCTGAGTCACAAAGGGCAATAAAATATCCCATTCCCCCTAAGCTTGTCCCACAAGAAGAGGAAGAGAACCCATAATAAATAGTATAGAAATACCAAGAAAGTAGGAGTCCAACTTTTCTATAATGTTTGAATTCAAGGTCAATGAAGAGAGCATATTAAGGTCACTTCCATTGTGTATAGTATGGCTACTCATACAAATAGCTGAAAATATTGCAATGAAGTGGTTATATCTATTGGATGTCAAGGGCTGTCAAAAATCCTATAGAGATCAAGGAAGCAAGCAAAGGTACTTGAAATCGAAGTTTAGAAAGTGTGGCTAGGTTTACCAAAATGGTGCTATCACATTCTAGAAGACAACGAGAGGGGTTGGGAAGCCTTTGTCTATTCCCAAACAGAAGGCCCAATAGATCTACTCTTCTATCCCTACCCAAGGAGGTCCATTGGACTTGTTAAGTGAATTGTGCTATAACATTAAGCTTAGGGAGAATGGGTCCAAGGAGAAATGCCACAAAAGAATTCCCAAGAGGGATGGGAAAACCCTAACCCTAATTTTGTATATTTAAAATGTGAGAAAGAATAGAACAAGCTATTCATCTGTGTGCAAAATTTATGTGCTTGCTTTCTTGCTTCCATTGAGAGAGAGAGAGAGAGAGAGAGAGAGAGAGAGAGAGAATGTGTTAGAGTGAGGTAGTAAGTGAGTGAAGCTATTCCATCTTCTCTCCAAGCTCTCTCTTGCCATATCCACGTTCTTTCTCATGCATCGGAGGTCGTAGAGGGTTGAGAATCAAAGTTTACTCATTTGGATTATGGAGTTTACCATGTGCTTCTATCATGCTTGATGGAATGCCTAGCAAGTTCACTACAAGCAAATCATCATGTTTGTGGACCATGTGAGTGGTTAGGTGGGAACTAGTCTAAGTACTTTGTAGGTTAAAACTCTTGAAATTATAGGGGTGTGTCCATCACTCTCAACAATCGTGTAGTGCAATAAGAACTTGAGATATAAACACATCAATGGAGGCATCAACTCTACCAAATCTAAGGTATAGGAGTAAACCATATTTTAAATAATTAAGATAGTTTAATATACTTTCCTTCATTTATAGTAGGATTAAATGATAAATAAAAAAGTAATATACATAACACAAAGATAAGGAGATTATATTTTAAAATTTGATTAATTGATATGTTAGGAAAAACAAGGATTAGTAAATTTTAGATAGAAAATTTATTGATGAAAGGGAAATACAATACATGATGCATAAATTGAAATACCTAATTATTAGATTAATAAAAAATTAGACCTTAAATTCTTACCAAAAATAGTTTCAATGAACTGGATGATTGAATAGAGGAAAAATCGTATAAAATGAAAGAAATTGTTAGATTATTATATAATAGTTTAGGAAAAATATTAAAGAGAGGATATGCACTATCAAAGTTTTACAATTGCATATGCTAGTTGAATGAAAAAATAATAATCGATTGGAGAAAATATAAAAAATAGAATATTAAAAAAAACTCAACGTATTCTTCAAATATCTAATAACATAAAATTAAATAAAAGTTAATGTTTGAAAACATTTTTAGAAAAATAGTATTATTACCTCATAAAGCGCCAACCAATCTTACCTAAGATTACATAGAAAAAGATATAGATACATTACTTAATTTGTTAATGGAAATATTATCATTTTAGGCTATTAGAAATTAGTAGTATTAGTCCGAAATAATGTTTGTAAAAATAACCCACATAAAATATGGGCGAAATTAAGTAAAGATTCATACAATTATGCAAATTGAATTGCTAAAACTCAAGTCAAGGCAAACAAAAATGTCTTAGTAAATAAGCTAGTTAGGAAGCAATTCTATAGAATTCCTTGATAACCCTCACTAAAATTTAACAACCCAATATATGTATGCTATTATAGGGGAAGACGTGGACCCTTCTCTCACATAAGAACTAGAGAGAGGATTCATCCATGCGGCTGTGAATAACCAAGGTGCATGACATCAGTTTTCTGTTATTCAAATCCTTGCAACATTTCAAATTACTTCTTTTCAGATTCTTATTGATTGTGGAGCCACCAATTTGTTTACCTTCCCTAAGTGTGCATGGAAGATGAAGTTAAGTGTAGAACCAGCTAGAAATCTTCTAGTAGAACTAAAAAATGGGAAGGAAACCCTCTCGACACATGTAATTAACAATTTAGGTGTGATGTGGGATGTGGAGTCACCCTTCTCTTATGGAAGGAGTGGGCAACCCATTCATGGAGCAACCCATAAGAGAAGTGGGCAACCCTTCTCTTATGGAACAATTTAGGTATTGATCATGGAGCAACCCATTCATTGATATCTGTTAAGTGTGCAAGAAAGATGAAGTTAAGTGTAGAACAATTCGGGAAGCTTCCAACAGAACTAGCAAACGAGAAAGAAAGCCTCTCAGCATAGGTAGTTAACAATGTATAATTTCAATTGAAAGGAGAAACTATCAAAATCAAACTTAGAGTCATCCCTTAGGAGTTTATGATTGTCTTCTAGGGATGGACTAGCTAGTTCTTAATCCTTAGGAGTTTATGATTATCTTTTGGGGATGGATTGGCTAGTTCCTCATCAAGCCAATATACACTATAGCAAAGGATGAGTAACATTTAGGAATCTCTTTGAGGAAATGGTGCAATCGCAAGGGAAGCTAGACAAACCTAGAATCCAATGAGCCAAGGTAAGTAGAATCTTGAAAGGAATGAGGAAAGGGCTTCTTAACTTTATCTAATCAAGCTTAGTAAGATAGAGCACACTAAATGAGGATGAACCTTCTTGGCTATGTGAAGAATATCTTCCCTGAAGAATTGAATGACCTAGCACCTAAACAAGAAGTCGACCATATAACATGTGTATTCCTAAAGCAATCAAACTAAAGGAATAGTTGAAGTAATTTTGGGATGAGGATTTCATATGGCCTAGCAATTCATATTGGGGTACTCCTACTCTCTTCCAAAAGAAAAAGAATGGGACCGTCAAACTTTGCATGGATTATAGGGGATTGAACCAAGTGACCATAAAAAATAAATATCATATTCCTCAAATCAATGAATTGTTGGATAGGCTACATGGTGGTGTGATCTTCTTGAAGATAGATTTAATATTTAAATATTATATAACTTGGATAAAAGAAAAGGACATCCCAAAAATAGCCTTCAACATCATGTATGGCTATTAGGAATAGTAATGTCTTTTGGGCTAACCAATGCTTCTACTACCTTTAACAAGTTGATCCATAATATTTTTAAGCTATACCTTGATGAATTTATCCTCATCTTCTCTATTTTAACCTATTCTAAGAATGAGGAAGATTATCGAGGGTATCTTCAGATTTTCTTGAAAACTCTTGGTTCAAATAAACTCTTTGCCAACAAAATCCAATTGCATATTCTTCATAGGAATGATTGACTACTAGGGTCTTATAGTCTCAAAAGAAGCCATATCAATTGATCCATCAAAGGTCAAAGATGTCTAGGACTAGCCTTCACCCAAGATCATCAAAGAAATCTAAGGATTTGTAGGCCTCATAGGATGGTACATGATCTTTATCAAGGATTACTTTTGATAGTTGTGCCTCTTATTAAGTTGCTCAATAAGCAAGTGAAGATAATATGGACAATACTAAGCCAAAAATGTTTTGATAAACTAAAATAGTGCCTCACTATTACCCCCATCATGAAGCTACTTGATTTGTCTAAAGTTTTTGAGGTCATCACTGATGCTACTATCATGATGCTTGGGTGCATTCTCACCCAAGAAGTTAGCCCAATAGCATATTATTTCCACAAGCTCACACCTTATGAGAAGAACTATGCCTCATATGATCCAAAGCTTTTGGTAGTCATTCATGCATTAAAGCTCTGGTGTCACTACCTCCTTCATGCTTATGACAAATCATAAAATCCCCAAGTGGAGTTTCCCCTAGCCAAATCTCAACATGAGGCAAAAGAGAGGGATTAAGTACTCTAAGAGTTTGATTTTGAAATCAAATACCACCTAGGGAAGGAAAATGTGGTGGCTTATGCTCTTAGTCATCAAAAAACCTTTTCAAATTCTTTACTCCTAAAGGAACCAACAAATTAAAGTTTCCTTGCAAGTCTAATCTCTATGCCTAGCAATCCTAACTTGGAGGCTGTAATTATGGATTCTAGAGACACTAGATAGCTTGAATTAAAGAGGAAGATCCAATTAGAAGGAAAAACCCTCAATGATAAATCTAAGTTCAAAAATTACCATGTAGAAGGAGAGCTCTTGTACTATTAGTATAGGTCTTGCATTCCTAAGGGCTAGGATCTCAAAAAGAAGATTACATGGGACGAACATGATAGCTTAGTAGCTAGACACCTTTGGCTATGCAAAGATAGTAAATGCATTAAGGAAGAGCCAAATGGATTAAATTGCTAGGAGAGCAACACCCACTTGATATTCCCCAAATGAAGCGGGAATATATCAACATGGATTTTATAGTTGGTCTTTCAATTATGCAAGGAGGACGATTCCATCCTATTGGTTATTGATATGTTGACAAAGGTAGCACACATCATCTTTGTATAAACTAATTTCAAGGCATCTAACATCTATAGGTTATTTGTTAAGGAAATTTTTAGACTACATGGATTGCACAAGAGAATAGTCAATGATTTAGGGACTCACTTTTTACCTCAAAATCCTAGATCTGTCTCTTCCAAGCTATTGGTACACAACTTTATTTCAACACAACCTATTATCATCAAATTTATGGGTAGACTGAAAGAGTCAACCAAGTTTGGGAAGACGTTCTTAGGGCCTATTACATTAGAGAACTAAAGAGATGGATTGAGTATCTATGTCTAGTGGAGTTTGCCTACAATGTTTTATACCAACAACAAAGCATTCGCATGACCCCCTTTTGTGTGTTCTGTGGGTAAGAGTGCCTATCTCCATAAATTTTCTTTGACTCCACCCTAACAATCAAAGCATCCAAGAAGTTCTTAGAAGACTAAGGATTCAATGACATGTTCTAGCTAGAGCGCATTCTAAGTCTTGATTGACCAGGTTTCCTTTCATTATATCTTTTGGGAGACATTTGGGGATTTTGGTTGAGCTAGTCAAGGTTTTATTATAGGTAAAGAGATTATGAAATAACTACTCAATCACCCTCAACTCTTCTTCTCTTAAGAGAACTCCTTCATTGGCCACCACCTTCACTGAGGATCCACTAATTCTCACCATTGAAGACTCATCCCACCTTTGAGAGACTCGGGGGCTTTTTTGTGCTTTAATGTACTTCCTTGTCCCAATCATGATGGACAAGGTCTCTTCTATTAACTTTTGGGTGAACTCAAATCTTGCATCCTGCTCACTATAGTTCTAGCTAGATTTTGGATTATACATGAATTTGCTTGTTTTGGTGACTAGTTTGTATTTTTTATTAGTCTTGTGAAGGTTAGGAAGTGGATGTAGGTTGATGTGGCTCTAATTATACTCAGTAAGGCCATAGATGTCTAGGAGTTTCTTAGTAGTTTGGTATTTCTCAACTAGGCTCTCGAGGTTGGTTAGAACTAAAAGTTGTAGGTGGCCCACTCCCTATATGCTTGCTTACATATTTAGTTCTTGTCTCTGTTGGGTAATGAACACTAGTTTTTCCTTATTTAGTGGTTCTCTATCTACAATGTGGATGAGAGAACCAATGCATATGTGGTTCCCATATGCAAAAAAGGGAATACCCATTAGACTCATTAGTCGAGAAAAAATCAAACCTTTAATTTACTTACCTCTTGTTTAACCTTTACCACAAAGAATAGTTACTTTAGTTGATGGTCAATGTTTACATGATGGTCAACTTTCTCATACAGAGTAGTTCAAAGAATTGGAGATCACTGAGTTGGAAGAATTGGAGAATACTTGAAGGTCTTTTGGCACCCAAAAGAAAAAGAAAGCTTTCGAGCTTGAGAGTGTGCAAGCTTTTTGAGGTTTTACTTATGTAATAATGACAATTTTATTGATATTTATAGTAAAGTTATTTTATGTACAATGGATCATTGGGTAATCTACCATTCATAGAAATCTAGATTGTACTTGAGCTCATTGAGGGTGCCCAAGTCTGTAGGTCGACGAACCATTAGGACACACAAGTAGGACCTAATGTTGCTACTAGGAAGCAAAGGTCCATGGTAGCAACTAGAAACATGAGTTCCTCTTTAGTAGTGGGTGATGTAGCAACTCTTTAGGTGCATCGAGTTTGCAACACTCAAGAATAGATCATAAGGATGTAGATATGTAGTATGTGGAGTCAATTTTTAACAAACTTACTACACGATGTTACTCAACTAAGATGAAAAGGTGACTACCTTGAGTGGCCATGTCATGGTGCAATCAATGCCAATTCTATGTGGGACAATTCAAAGAGATATATAGCTATTTGAGTGTTTTGACCTTGGACTAGTATTTAAGCTAGGTAGATATTACATAGGTCAGAAGAATTTGACATTTGTGCATGTGTTTTTGAGAGTTCTTGTGAGAGTTGCTCTTAAATAGAAATTCTTTTACAATATAAATACTCTTTATCTTCCCATGTGTGGGATGCCATTTGGATGTGAGCACAACCATATCTATCATGGCAAGAAGTTTTGCAAAGGTATACCAAAAGTTGAGTCTAGTTGTAAAAAGTACTTTGTAATAGATCACCTAGTCTATTATGCCAATTCTTCCACCATTTCATACATTAAACTACAACATTAGGTCCTTTTTAAATGGCTAGCTGAAGTGGCTCACATTCACTAATCTTGAAGGGAGAGTCATTGAGGTCATGCCCATTAGGTGAAACAATTGAGGTCGATGGCACCAATTTGTCAAAGGATGTGTTGGCACAAGTATTGGTAGCTAATGCTAGTTGTTCTTCTAAGCACATATATTTTAGTCATAAGTAGACTCCTAAGAGGGAATTGAAGGGTTCAATGGGGGATGTTTAGGTTGGTAAACTAGGCTGCCCATGGTGTTATCACTTGGTATAGCATTTATGAAAATTTCAAATTGCATTTGGTCGATGTTTTCTATGTTTGGAATGGCATAGATCGATTGTCCTATGATTTCACATTAGGGGAAGCAGAAGCATAGGACTTTTGTGCTGATGCATTTCTTATCTCTAAGTCTTTTTGTTGGCCAATGGAGGATATGACAAAGGCTCCTAGTGGTACACTTGCAACAAGGACAAGATTTGCTTGGGGCGGCATAGGTGTCTACAACCTTGATAGTATCCTCAAGTGCATGGAAGAGCCTTGGGGACCATTCGAGGTGTGGTGCAAGGCCTGCAATGATGTTGCCTACATGTGTGGCTTTTTCATCAAGAAAATGCAAATTTTCAAGTAGAGCTAGATCCTATTTAGGATAACTTGGACTTTGGCCTCCATTGGAATTGAGGTGGAGAGTATTAGTGCTCACATGTTTCTTATTTTGAGCATGAGCAATTAGAAGTTGTGTAAGGGTTGTATGGTTTATGAAAATGGATTGTTGGGATATCGGGGTGGGTTTATCAATCTTTGTATGTTCTATATTTTGATCCCTTGGACTGAGTGTTGAGATCACTTGTGCTCTATGAAACTTCAAATGGATGCATTTATCAATATAGTTGACGTTGTAGTTTATTAAGTACTTGAATGGGTGTTCTAGTAGGATTTCCATTCCAACTCATTCATGGTCTAGTATAATGTAGAAGAAGAGTCAAATGGTTTTAGTCTCCACTATCATTTCAAGTTTACATTTTCCTAGCAATGAATAAGATTGCCTAATGTAGGGTTGCAACTTCGCAACAATAGATTGCAACAGCGATTGATCTAGTTCTCTCTAATAGAAATAAGGGATAGGGGTCAAGGCTTCAAATTTTGGGTTTTCGTTTATGGCCTTTGTGGGAGCTTTCACTCAACCGCCAAGACCCGCGGACCGCTTATTGCTTCAAGCGTTCCAAGCCGAGCACTAATGTCTACCTCTCACATACCTGACGCGCCATTCATATCTACGGGTGTAGTGAGCTTACTTCCATGCCAATCGAGTTACCTCCTCTCCAGCGCACTCCAGTAGCTCCATGATCCAAGTGCAAGCTTCAAGCAAGCTCCATCCTCAAGCTCCACGCTCCAAGCTCCATTACCGCAAGCAAGACAGGAGAAGGGAAGAGAAGAGAAGAAGAGAGGAGAAGATGGAGAGCTTCTCCTCCCCGGTCCCTCACCCTCACACACTCACTCCCTTACACTCTCACACTCCCTCTCTCAAGCACAAGCTCAAGCAAGCAAGAAGAAGAAAAAGAAGAAGAAGAAGAAGAGGAGGAGGAGACCCACTTTTGGCCACACACAAGAATGAGCTTCTCATTCACTTTTCAACTTTATATACAAAACCCTAAATCCCTTTTGGGCGCTATCCCCTTTTTTACATAGCCGGTCGTGGCCTAGGCCCTTTTTTCCATTTTCCTTCTATCTTCCTAGCTTCCTTCCTACTGCCCATTTACCTTTACAAATTGCAGGGGTGAGAGCCCGGCACTCTTAAATAAATCATGATGCGCCTTGCGCTTTTTTACAAATGTGTAGACTTGCGCTTTTTCTCATGCACCTTTTTCCTTGATTTAGGACTTTTCTGCACTTCTTGTGTTTCCAAATTCTTCTTGGCGCGTCTCCGTCTTGTGTTTCACTTTTGCCTTTGCCTTGCCTTCTGCTTTAGATTTTCTGACTTTTCCACCTTATTCGTTTGAGGGTTAACAGCCTTTGATTGAATACAACAACATAGGTCACCTTTCTCAAAGGATTGCTACTTGATATGTTTATTAAACCAAGACTTTTTTTTTGTTTTCTCAACAAGAAGGGCATGAGTTGTAAGGAGGCATGTTTTTGTAAGGCATTGAAGTTCAATGAGTTTTTTGGCCCAAGCTTTAGTGTCTTCCTAGATGCTATTGAATTGCAATGCAAAGACTAGGAACAACAAAACTCAATTAGCATAACCAGATCGATTTGATAGGTCAGCCTAAAGGCAGTTTGCCCCATGGCCATCTTGTATGCTATGCAATAAGCCCATGGTGTTGTCATGAGCTTATGATCCCAGTCTGATCTTGAGGTGAAGACTACCTTGGTTAAGATGCTATAACAAGGATTTTGTTACTTGCCTTTGCTTGCCCATTTGCTTGAGGTAGTAAGGGCTAGACTTCCAATGTAGGACTAGGAACATGGAAAATAGATATTTTATAACCTCATTTAATAAATGGATTTCTTGGTTGTTAACGATATCAATGGGATAGTCAAAGCATGAGATGACTTGCTCCCATAAGATTTGCAATGGTCTTGTCACATCATTATTTCTAGTGGCCCAAGCCTCTGTCCACATACTCATGTAGTCTATGGCCACAATGATGTAGCATGCTTAAGAATATAGAGTAGCATGGCTAATGGGTCCCATAAAGTCTATTTCCCACTACTCCAAGAGTTGGCGAGCAATCACAGGTGACAATTGCATTTTGTCCTTCCTAATAGGGAGTTTGGTATGTTGGCACTCATCACAACAAAATGTTAACAAAATAGGCCACAACTTTGAAGAGAGTCAACCACCACATTTGGGAGTGTAAAATCTTCATCAATTTGGTGTTCATGCCAAAGTGTCCTCCTGCAATCCCTCACTTTGCTTCTTGTAGCACATGTTTGATCTCTTGCTTGCATACATATCTCTGAAGAAGACCATTCTACCCTAGTTAGTATAGTTGACCAGCAATCATCTGATAGGGTTTGAGGCAAAAGAGTTGTGCACTTTCAATAGGTCACTCTGGCAAGCCATTTTCTAGGTTGTGGATGGTCTTGTCTACCCAATCGGATTGTAAGGTCTGCCTTAAAGAGTTTAGCATCTAATTGAATGCGAAAGAAATGGGCATCAGGGAGATTGTCATCAACTCCAACTACTTTTCCAATCATTAGTGATTTGAGACATGTAGTTGGCAATAAAATGTTGTTTGTTTACCACAGAAAATAGTTCCTAATGGTTTATGAAAAAAGTGAATAGGGTAGCCAACAAATAGTATTAAAACTTTTGGATACCTTACACCATCGTTAGTCCTTGTTAGCATTCACATGTATCTTGTGTGATCATCTCCTACCTATGAGCCTCAATTTGAGTCAAATTAGGACATTAGAAGCTTTGACATTGTATTTGTTTGTCATTTTATGTGTTTTAATTTTAGCTTCTTTATTCCCAAGTTGGTTTTCTTTTCTTGATATTGTGTGTCCCCTCTCGTTTGATGTGTATGTGTGCACATGCATGAGTGACTATGTGTAGCTGGTGATATGTAGTGTGACTAAGTGCAGGTGCACTAGTGCATATGTGAACTAGGTTGCATGTAAAGAAGGTGTATTAGTACACATGTGCACTAGTGGATGTGCTAGTGTACATTGTTGTGCACTAGGGGGTTTGACAGTATCTAAGTGCAGTGCTCTATATGCGAGATATGAAATTATAACTAGACTAGTGTGGCATAGAGTGAGGTGTGCTAATGCTTGTGAGTACTAAGAGATGTGCACTTTATGTAGTACATGTGCATTAGTGCATGTGCATGGCCTATGGTTGCACAATGTAGTGGAATACAATCCAGCTTATGTGGATGCAAGGTGTACTGGTATGAGTAGTCATAAGTGTATGACAAGTAAAGGCTACATCAATACTCTTCTTGTTGACTTCTTGTGTAAACAAAGCACCCTCTATATCCTTGAGCTAAAAGCCACCTTGAGTAGATCAAAATGTATCCCAAGTCTCAAGCAATGTGAGAAGTAAGAAAAGAGACTTGATATTCTTCTCAAACTTAAGACCCTGTGAAGTAAGTTGGCTGAAAATGGAATGAAAATCATTTAAATGAGAAGACATAGAGATTCCTTCCTTCATACTACAAAGGTCGATGAGTTTATGAAACAAATACAAATGAGTTGTAGGACTTTGCTTATCATATAGATCACAAATCTTTTTTCATAATGCTTAAGCACCACCCTATGTCTCAATGACATTGAAGTGTATTTGCTTTGACAAAGACAAAACAATGGTAGACCTACATAGCTCATCAAGCTCTTTCTAATCCTTTGTATCATAAAATTTTGGCTTTATACCCTCTAAATTCAATGGCTTGACTTGCTTCTTTTACAGTAATACCTATAAAATTTGAGTCTTCAAATACTAGAAGTTATTACCATCCAACTTCTTTTTGTTGAAGAAAGCATTGTCATTGGAAGCATTTGAAACACCTACCATTATGTCTACCAAAAAGGTAGAATATAAGCTATTTTAATAACAACAAATTAGTCCCAAAACCAAGCCAAAGAGAGTGTAGCAGGAGGAAGAATAAGCCAATACACTATTGTCTAGAAGCAAGAAGCACTAGAGTGTTGAATACAAGTGTCCGCTCTCAAAAAGTTTGCTCAAAACTAATTTTCAACATGGTTATCCATAAAAGTATAGTAAATCAACATGTAGTTATAGGCAAACATGCAAAAGCTTTCACTACTAGGAAAATCTGCATAGCAATCAGGATAAACAATGCAACTAGGAATGTAGCATAAACTATTGATATAGTAAAGACTATCAAAGCATCCAAGGTGTCATCTACATAGGTGTATAGCATGGTGCATACAAGGCATGCACCCACCATTGACAATTCACTAACAATTAGTAGTACAAGGTGTTCGAAGTAAAGGCAAATTATCCCATAGTCACAAACCTCTATAGTGACAGTACATGCATTAACCAATAAAGTGTAAGAGAGTATCCCACAGACTCAAATGGACCAAGCTCTACAAAGAAAATACCAAGTACTTCCATTAGAAGCAAATCCAAAGTATGCAAGTAGCAAAGGAAGCTTAATGTATAGAGCTCATAGCATCCAAGTGCCCAAATAATATCATGTATACATCCGGTAGTAGCATATACTTCATTAAGCCTTTAAGTCGATAAGTGGAAATCATTGGAGCAAATAGTGCCAATCCAAATGCAACCAACCGAGCTCAAATCCAAGATGTAGAGCTCAATGTAAGTATATCTTGACATAAACAACAATGCTAAGCATCAATATAACCATGTAGTATACATGAATAGAATGTAGGCATTCAATACATAGACATTAACTATGAATGCTTGCTATCCAAACTAGAATGCTTTTGCTCTACGTAAAACAAAAAACCAAAAACTATACAAGATCAACTTTGTGATTGTTCAGATTTATAGTTCTTGTTGTGCTCTTTGTTTTGAGTTATAAAACAGTTTTATCTGATATCATATACAAAAGTTATGGCCAAAATACAAAAATGTTGTCAAGTTGCCATAGCTATCCATGGCTTCGATAGCATACTCTGTATCCTCTCAAAATGGATCAAATGACTGCTTCTCAGCTCAATACAAAAGTTATGGCTAAAATATAAAGGTACTGCCAAGTTTCCATAGCTATCCATGACTTCTACATGGTAGAGACTAACAACTCAACGGGGGCAAGCCTAAATCTCGTGGGCAATCACGTAAGTGTCCGGTGATCCTAATTCCTCTCTTACTTGTCATTATTGTGGTGGGTAGCAGTGTCATCTAAAGCTACAATTACATGAGATGCATGATAAAAGACACAAAAAGGGCAAAGGAAAAGCATAGGATCATGATAAATTTTCTGATGATTGCAACATTGTTCCTAAGTCTACTGTTAAGATAGAATGGATAAATACATTGGAGTAAAGCTCATATGAATACTTTATTTTTATCTCATCACTTAATGCTAGTCAGTTGACCAATACTCCATCTTCTTACTCTCAACGTTGGCTTCTTAATTCAAGGGCTTCACGTCATGTTGCCATGCATCTTCATCAATTAATACCTACCATACTTTCTCAAGGGTTTGATTAGACTGGGAGATGACACTGCATTGGATATTTGGCATAAATGATGTGAGATTATAGTTTAGTGCTGATGCTCCATTTATGCTTCATAATGTACATCATGTCTTGACTTTGACTAAACCCTTATCTCCACTGGATAGTTGGATAGTGATAAGTACCATGTCTCTTTTGGTGATTTTGCATGGAGACTTAATCATTGTAGTCTTGATTTTGCTTGAGGTGCCAAGGTTGGCAACCTTTATCCTTTACTTGTGTGTGGATCTGTTGATCATGTCTTAGTCATGAATTATCTTCCTCATGTATCTATTTGGCATTGCCATCTAGCATATGTCTGTTAAACGAATGAAAGTACTTACGCATTTGAAATATTTTCCACCTCTTAATTACTCATGTTTTGACTCTTGTGATCATTATTTATATGGTAGATAGATGCATAACTCTCATAAAAAGTCTAGCTCTATGCATATGGGTGAGTCTTTGGCTCTTATTTATCCAAATGTCTATGATTCCATGCCTATCAATCATTAGGTGATGCTAAGTACTTTGTGACATTCATTGACGATGATTATTCACGTAAAGTTTGGGTCTATCCTATTAAGTAGAAGTCAAAGATATTAGCTATATTTTAGTGTTTTTTTAATTATGATTGAGTACTAGTCTCGGTATAGACTAAAATGCCTATGATCTGACAATGGGGGGTGAATATGTCTCTAAGGCATTTGAGTAGTTTTATGATGAGAGTGATATTGAGTGTCAATTGACCTCCCCATATATTCCACTCTAAAATGGTGTTAAAGGGTACATAAAAGGGACTATTCAAGAAAGAGTCTGCAATATGCTTGGTTGGCCAAGTAGACTTACCAACAGTACTTTTGGTTGAGGTAGTTACTATTGTAGCTCATTTGACTAAAAGATCCCCATGCACTACTCTTGGTGGTAGAGTTGTAGAGGAGGTATGGTCTAATAAACCTCCCTTGTATGCACACTTGTGTATATTTGGATATGAGACTTTCTACCATATTTTCAAAGACAAACCTAATAACTTATATACAAAGTCAATCAAATATATCTTTCTTAGATATGGTGATGCAAGTGAGATGGGCTATTGCCTTTGGGATCTGCAAGCTTGGGAGATTGTCAACCATCATGATGCCGTATTCCATGAGGAAAAGATGCTTATGAGACCAAAGTAGGTATTTGAGATATGCAGGGTTATCTTTCAAGAGGAACCTCCTATTACCATACAACCATCCCTAGTAAGAAAGCATACTATAGCTATTGACAAGTTGTATAAGCCCCATAGCTAGACTTGAGATACTCCACCAGAGCTTCATATCCTCCTGATTGTTTTGAGCTCTCTATTCATTATGTAATAGTGAAAAATTTTTGTGAGCCTCTTACATTTAATGAGGCTATGCATAGAGATTATAGTCACTCTTGAGAAAGGGCCATGCAATTTGAGTATGATTCATTATAGAGAAAACATATGTGATATTTGGTTCCTTTGCCCAATGGGAAACATGCATTGTTATGCAAGTGGACGTACAGGTTGAAGTGTAATGTTTCCATTACTTAGTTTATTTTAATAAACAATGTGTATATAAATTCCAAAGAAAATTGATTTATGTTTCATATTTTTTTGAAAAAATATATGAAACTGACTCTGCTTATGAAGATAATTGTTATCATTAATAAGGTATTATATGCCAATTCATGGAAGAAAAACTTGGAAAACTCTCCCAAGACTAGCTTATTAAAACCATGTTTGTAGTATAGACAACAAAAATAACTAGCCTAGTGGATAGTCACTTGGTAGTTAAGTGCACTTGGGTGATGACACTGTCGGGATGGGTGACCTCCTAGGAAGATTTTCCTACAAGCTAGTGGGAGTTTCTCATGCGCAGCCAACAACGCCACAATGAAGCCTTCGTAGCCCATTGCCAAGTATGCCAAGGCCAAGATGCCAAGGTCTATGCCTTGGTCGCCACCTTGGATTGACGTCGCCTAATGACGAATATTCATTAAATTGGTATCCTCGCACTACGAAAATGGAGCCCCTTCCTGACATCATCTATGATGTCGTCAAAAAACACTAAAAGAGAGCATACTCTTTTTATCATCGATGACATAATAAAAAAATGCTAAAAAGTAAACGTCCTCTTTTTACCCCTTCCCCCCCCCCCCCCATTACTATATAAACAGGGGTAGAGCATCACGTCAAGGACACACAACGATCCATGTAGAAGTCTCTCTACTGCTATTGACATGACTAAGCTTTGTTGCAATCATCTGAGCCTCTCTCTCTCTCTCTCTCTCTCTCTCTCTCTCTCTCTCTCTCTCTCTCTCTCTCCACAACTCTTACGTGGAAGCGCTACTCGAACCCATCAAGCTTCTTCCATGGCTCCCAAGAGATGTCGAGATGCTGAGCGAGGTCACGCTCAAAGAACTCCCCAACATGAAGAAGTAGTCGTTGTTGAGATGCAAGCTAAAGTTAACCTCGAATCCATTCAACCTGAAGGACAGGTTATTCCACAACAAATGGAGGTTGTGGCCATAAATCGTAATCACAATGGATAGTAGAAAGGAGATAATTAGGTTAGTATATAAGAAAATGATCATGATTAGTTAGAACTTACTTAAATTTGTAAAAGCATGTTAGTATTATCAAATGCTTTTTACAAAGGAACACGGAAATTGATGAAGGGGATAGAGTCTATGCATTACATACATTGACAACTATGTTAAAAATGCTTTATGGTTATGACTCCTTTTGGATTTGTGAATGATGAGTTATGGCTCTTATGATTCCGGGCTTGCACAGTCATACGAGTTGTGGATTGTGGTGGTTCGGGACATTGGGATCCCCAACCCAATGCTTCCTAACACTTTACAGAGTCTAGAAAAACTCACCTGCGGGTGGGGGTCCTATGCTCCTGAGGGAGGTAGATGTTTTTATTTTTGATCACTCGAGCACCTGTGAGAGGGCAAAGGGCCAAGTGGTAAGTGCCCATGTTATGTAGGGAGACTTGGGGAAGCTTGGAGGGGCTCTAAGCCAATAAATTCCCTATTGACCACGGATGGAGTGCGATCACATACAACCCAATCCCGAGGGATTGGAAGGCCCTATCCTAGGCTGGACGGTGTCTTTCTACGGAAAGACGGTTTTGTATCACTTTGCGGAGTGATGATTCTGGATGTTATTATGAAATAAAGTATTTGATTTTCAATTTATTTGTTATGTGCTAAAGATTGAGTTTAACGAACACAGTTTAACATAGTAATAAAAGGAAGTTGATTTTATATGTCCAAACAGTATGGTAGTATGCTTTGCTAGTTAGAAAACTAAGCAAACCCATAGAGGAAAGTGGGAGGCTTTGATCCTGACGTTTGGATGCCTATTGCTGGGTGGACCCGATAAGTTGGGTAACTTTCCAACACTAGATAGAGCTTATTAAATCGTGACCCTCCCAATATCGGTAGGATTAGTTACCAGGTTTAACATTGTTTTAAGGGGCTGGAGCTAAGATTTTACCTTATAGGTAGGGGGATCGAGTCACACTCTCCCCCGTCTCTCACTCTCTTTGAACCAAGTGCGGTGTTAACCTCACTTCTACCTTTGATTGATTACAAAGTGGTCTTTCTTAGGTGGGTGTTAGATTGCTATTAGGGGTAACTCGTCCACGCTTCCCCTGTGAAGTAGAATTGAGATTTCCATGTTCAACTAATTCCAAGGTTTCCCATGGGGAGAAGGGATGGTGATGTGCATGGATATGAATTTCAATCAACTACTAAGCACTCTAGTGTTTTATGTTGACTATATGGTGACTACTACTAGTGCTTATAATGAGCTAGATGCTTTGAAGACCCAGCTTAAGGAGAGCTTTGAGATGAAGGACATGGAGCATGTCTCTCACATACTTGGTATGCACATTACATACAATCGCTTTGAGGGACTCCTCTACCTGTTACAAAAGACTACATCTATAAAGTTCTTGAGTAGTTCCATATGTAGGGTGGTAAGCCTATTGGCTGCCCATTACTATCTCATATGAAGGTTAGTCAGGTAGATTTTCCCCAATTAGATAATGAGTGGGATGAGATGACCAAGATCCTACATGCACCTGCAATGGTGGGCAACTTGATGTATGCCATGATAGCCATTGGACCTAACATAGCAATTGTAGTAGGAGTTGTGGCTCAGCATATGGTGACACCTAATAGGTGACATCGGGACACCATGAATATCCTGAGATATCTTAAGGGTACTATAGATATGTGCATTTTTTATGGTGGCCATGATACTAGAGTCATGGGTTACACATACTCTGATTATATACGACATGTAGATAGTAGAAGTCCACCTCTAGCTATGGTAGCCATGATACAGAGTCATGGGTTACACAGACGGGATGGCACATGGGGACCTATGAGGTGCCTCATTCCTTCCTCCTTCCACCAGTTGACCCCCACTTGTGACCAAGGTGGTCTCCTAGCCAAAGTGAGAAAAGAAAAGAGGGACTAACCAAGTCTATTTTGAGAGCACCTATGATTGTATCTATGCATGATGGTGTGTGCTGGGGCATGTGCAAGGTTCAAATACACACAAGTGCACTACGAACATGTGCACAAGTTCACACAATGTGTGTATCAATGCAAGTGTGAGTGCATGTGCCACAAGGTTGAGTTCAGTGCATAGTGCAGTGCGCACAAAGGCCAAAAAATAAAAAACTCTTAGAGATTTAAAGAATAAAAGAACCATTAGTTTAACCTTATTAAATGCAGCACATGCAAGAAAATGTAGTGAGGGTCGCCTTCTCCACCTCGAATCCTCCCTCTATTCCCTCCTTTCTGAATAGGGTGGGAAATAGGGGATGTAAAGTGTCAAGTGGCCCTCCCCCCGCTTTTTTCTCTTAAATGCACTACTCCATCCCAATTATTTAATATTGACATGCACTTAAATTTTGATGCTTGGAAACTAATAACCATAAATTGTACCTTGTTGGTTCGTACGATGGTTGTAGCTCCTCCTTAGCTCCTAATCCCAATCGTTCATCCTTCTTTGTAGTAGCTCTTTCCTCTTCTTAGCTACTCCTCCTTTCTTTCAATGGTATTATAGTTATAAAGAGTGAAGTTCAAAAGGGGGTCAGAGAGAAAGAAGGGAAAGAAGGGGGTAACATAGAAGATACTAGCAATAGAGTAGTCATAGAGACAAAGCTACAATAGATGAGGGTGTAAGTGGTGAGGGAGACGATGCATACAATGGAGACATCCCCAAAGATGATGCTTATGTTTCTATTGCTCCTAATGTTGAAGGAAACAACCCTACTATTGAGGATTATGAAGGATAGTCAAACGATGAGGATGATGCATGGCAACAAGGGGTGTAATCTGTTAATCAACGTGAACTTTGTAGGGTGGCAAGATAGAGTTTCAAGCAAGGCAACAACCCAATCTAGCCAGCATGACCACGATCTACCACATAGACAAGCTGGCAGTAGAGTACATGCTTCAAGATAAATAGTAGGATGACAATTAGCAAACAAACAATCATGATGATAACAATCGTGATGGTGATGATGATGCCAGGGGCATGATAGTCCACTCTACAAGTGTAGCAATAGGGTGGCCCTTAGTAAGATGATCAATGAGTACTCGATAGTGACCAGTAAGGCGTGGCCTCCCCCAAATGACCTTTTTAGTAGCAATGGCCTACTTTAAGTCATAAGAGGAGATGAAGATGAGGAGAAGAGAACGAAGCTATTGATGTCAAGGTACATGCACATAGGGCAACCCATCAAACAACATATTATAGCAACCAATAGTGACGGTGGAAAAGATGATGGCATGGGTAGTAGCAATCGACTACTATACCATGGCATCAAGGATCTGATGTAGAGGGACTAGTTAATGCCACACAAACATGAAAGAAGAAAGGCAAAGATAGAAACACTAGAACATGTGTTCTTACTTTTTTTTTTAAAACTTACATACATAAAAGGAAAAGCCCCTATTCCCCACAGGGCCTTTCTATATGAATCTCCTCTCTCTCTCTCTCTCTCTCTCTCTCTCTCTCTCTCTCTCTCTCTCTCTCTCTCTCTCTCTCTCTCTCTCTCTCTCTCTCGTTTCCCTTACATGGTCTTTTGCGCATGGGGGTCTCTCCTAGGCTTGCCTTTCTTCCTTCTCCTCCATGAGAAGGCTCTTATAGTATCAAAAGGTGTACTTGCATATCAATACATTCACCCTCTTCTCTTCCCAACAAGATGAGCATGTACTCTTTCAAATCTATTTTTTTACCTCTTAATGGATATTCAACCAATAAAAATTGAATTTGATTAGTCTTTTTGTGTTTCTTTACTCATTGCAATGACTATCTTGGTGCTATATGTTTTAAGAGAATGAATCATAACAAGATTCTATTTCATTTCACAAAGAGTGATATCAAGCATTTTCTTCCAATTAACATAAATGAAACCTAACTCTTTACTTGCATATCAAAATTGGTACATATGGGCTAATTGACTTGTGTCTAATGGTTGTGACTTATGAGTAGGCATTTCTTGGTGTGTGAAGAAGAATCTTCCTCCTCCATTTTATATAGCTACTCAACAAATACCACATTGCGACTTATGATGACCTTCAATTCAAAATGGTTGTAGAGCCGATTGCCCTTTACTCTTCACTATACCCAAGGAAGATGCATTTTTGGCTCTTTGCCTTCTGCCTCACTAGAAGGGAATTATCATTTCATGGATCATGTGAGTGGCTAGGTGCGAGCTAGCCCAAGGAAGATGCATTTGTGGCTCTTTGCCTTCTACCTCACTAGAAGGGAATTATCATTTCATGGATCATGTGAATGGCTAGATGCGAGCTAGCCCAAGTACTTTGTAGGTCAAAACTCTTGAAATAATAGGGCTTTGTTCATCAATTCAAACATTGAGCTCATGTAGCACAACTTTTTCGTTTTTTTAGTGGGACCAACATACAATGTTCACATAGTTACTCACATACTTATGTGCATCTAATATTCTGACAAAGTGCATATAAGGTAGCATTTTCTATACCATCAATTGTAGCTTATTGATTCAATGCTTTCTTGTTATACCATCAAGTGTAGTTGTGTAGGCGCACAAGCTCCTAATAAGTAGCTTAACATGATGAGTACCAATGCTAAGTACTTGAGTATGAGTATAAGGTACTGAAGGTTGATATTGGTGCATGTGCTAACTAGTAACATCATTGATCATGTTAGCATCTATCATTATTACGATTGAATAGTACAATATCCAAGTGATGCGAATGGTGATGTAGTACAATGATCATCATCCATATTGATCACTTGCTATTTCCAACACTCAAGCCAACAAATTTTGCTACTTTCTCCTTCATTTCAAGAGCTTATTGTCTCAAAATTCTTCTAAGATAGACAACTAAAGTGCCAGCAAGCATATGTCCTCTTGAAATAACAAATGATTCCTCTCAAGATTGCCTATCTCTTTGACTTGTGTAGTAAGTTATCATTTTGAACTTGGAAATACTCTTCATCATCAAGCTCGATAATTGAAGCTTCACAACTCAAATGTTTGTGTGTTTCAAAGGAAGAGATGGGTATTGGAGACTTGACCTTTAAGATAAATGCAATTGTTAAAACAAATTGACACTGCATGATAAAATTTCACAATTAACATGTAACACCTATAGTTTAAAATTAACAAAACATGATTGATAAAGTAAAACTTAGCAAAGCCACAAATTGCATAATGAATACCTAATCATCTACAAGTATTCCACTAGCATATTCTACTCCCCTCTCCCTTTTCTCCATCTAAGAGGTATCCTCTATTGAATGGATCCTCATAAATGAGCTACAACGAACACTTTAAATGAGCTTGCAACCTCTATTTTCTTTTAAAGAAGGAATAAGTTGATTGTGACTAAGGCATACCTCATCTTCTAAAAAAGAAGTAGCCATCAAGCCTACATTTGAAGAAGATTCATATGTACACATTGAATCATCAAGAAGCAAAACAATCAATCAAAAGTTGTTACTTTACAAATCCTTCATAAAGAAACACAAACACAAAGCCCAAACTTTGCAAACCTTAAGTAGGCCCTTTGATGAAGCTTCTTTGGGGTTCCCAATATCGTAATGTTTTGCTGAATGACTTTTGAAACTATACATAGGTGGAAAGTATGTTTGCATGAAGTTTGGT
This sequence comes from Lygodium microphyllum, assembly GCF_053477565.2. Classification (NCBI taxonomy): domain Eukaryota; kingdom Viridiplantae; phylum Streptophyta; class Polypodiopsida; order Schizaeales; family Lygodiaceae; genus Lygodium; species Lygodium microphyllum. Next base: position 145,012,990 of record NC_141138.1, read on the forward strand.
AGAGTAGATGTTGAGCACATTTTTGCATGATTTGAATCGTAAATACTCCATAAGGAAGGCCAAAAATGCCCCTACTAGATGCATCATCTACACAACTAAAATAGAGGATGCCACTAGTAGCACCCAAAGAGACAAAGAAGAACATTCAACCCAGTAGGTTTGGGTGTAAGTCTTTGGCTTTTGCCTTTATTCTATGGCCTTACATTGCAATTAAATGTCTGTCCACTAGCCATAGACTGCATTGAAAGAAAACTATGTGTAAATTGTGCATAGCCTATATTACAAAAGGGTTATCTCTCTATATGCATGCAGTGTGAATGGGCATGCACGTCCACATCCATGGCTGATATTCCAAAAAAACTATGTGAGTGTATGTATATGCACATGTGCATGTGTAAGCATGCATTTGTGCAAGTGTTATCATGTTTCTTGGATGATCAATTGCAATAACCATCCCGGTAAGTTTACATTTCTTAGGATGTCAACAATAGGGTGAAACACAAAAGCTACAATATCAATTGCACAAGAAGGAAGAAACACCATGAAATTCAACAAGATTAGATCCAAAGTTTTGAAAAATAACAATTTGACATAGTCAATTGTATTTTACACTTTCCCAATAGTGAGTAAGGTTTTCCTCCATAGGATTGTAGCTTTGCATGAGAAGGCTACAACATTGGTTGGCCTAGTTCTTGCTAGTAACAGTATGGAAGGGTGTTATAATGAGTACGTATGTGAATGTCTACATTAGTTCTAAGCTCCTTGGCAGCCACCAATTAGATTCAAAGGTAAGCATGTGGAATTATAGGTCATCTTCTACTCCATGTTACTGATAGTGGCAACTCTGATGTTGAAGGTTCTAGGTAGAGGATTAATCATGGCACGGTGACTTAGTTATGAATGTTGCTCCATTTTTTTACACCATATTTACTCAGTCACCATAAGGGCTCGCATGGGAACAATGGTCTCTTTTGATCAAATATAGCTACATAAGGTCGACTTTCTTGAAGGATCATTGCTTGACATGCTTATCAAACCATGTCTTTTATATATCTTTTTCAACAAGGGTATGAGTTGCAAAGAGACATGTTTTTCAAAGGCATTCAAGTTTAGTGAGTTGTTCAGCCCAAGCTTTAGTACCTTCCCTACACTCTTGAATTGTGATACACAAAGACTTCAAATAAGAAACTCAACTAGCATAACCATGTCAATTCCATGGGTCAACTTGAATTTTTTGCCCCACGGCTATCTTGTATGCTTTGAAACAAGCCCATAGTGTTATGGTAAGCTTATAATCCCAATCTAGAAATGAAGCTAACATTGTCTTGGTTAGGACACTAATGAGGATTTTGTTAGTCACCTCTAGCTAGCCATTTTCTTGAGGGTGGTAAGGACTAGACTTTTGATTTAGGACCAGGAACATAGACAAGAGATGTTCGATAACTTCATTTTAGAAATGGGTTCCTTGGTTGCTAACAATCTTGATGACGTAGCCAAAATGTGATATCACTTCTCCCATAAGAACTTTGTTGTGGCTTTGGCATCATTCTTCCTAGTCGCCCTATCCTTTAGCCAATTAGTCATGTAGTTAGTGACCACAATAATGTAGCATGCTTCAGAATATTGGGAAGAAAGGTTGATTGGTTCTATAAAGTCTATTTGCTAGTTCTTGAAGGGTTGGTGGGTGATCACACAATTGAGAGTTTCCCACTTCTCAACCTATCAATTTATTTTTGCATCCTAAGAAGATAAATCTCTTGTTGATAAGAAAAATGTGCATAAAACAATAGCTTCCTCTTTGCTACTCAGAATGCCAACCTAATGCTTCCGTTGGCTCTGAAAGGGAGGTAAAATACCAAGACACCTAGTCAGAATACTCCCAGATCACTCCTTCTTCTTCTCCCAGTTTGGAGTGTTGTTTGCTACCTGTAAACTATGATTGTGCCTCGGGCACTCGTGAAAGTGTTTGACAAAAGGGACCATTTCTTTGAAGACACTTTTCCCCCACAACTAGGAGTGTAGAATCTTCATTGCTATGGTGTTTCTATCAAAGTGAACTCTTGCAATCCATATGTGTGTTTCTAATAGTGCACTCTCAATCTCTCCTTGCATGCACATATATGAAAAATACCATCTAGCCCTAGTCGATATAGTTGACCAACAAAGGGTCAAGTCTTGATCAAGACACGAATGAGTCGTTTCTTTTTAATAGGTCACTCAGGCATGCCATTTTCTAGAATCTCACTGATGTCTCTTTGCCCGATGGGTTAAAGGTTTGCCTCAAAGAGTTGAGCCTCTTATTGAATGTGAGACAAATGGGCATTGAGGAGATTGTCATCAATCCCAATTATTTCTTCTCTATACCATCACTAATCCTTCCCATTCTGTTGTGTAGTTCATTTTAGATTTGATGAGTTATGCTCACCCAATTACCACAACACAACTCCAATTACGATTTTGAATGCATTGATATGCATGTGGAAAGTGATTTCCTAATTTAGGGCTTGTAAAATTGTTCGATCATAAGAACCTTCTTCAAAGCTTCATACATTCCCAAACCACTAGCAACTTGTACAATGGCCATGCTATGGATGCATAGTTCAGCATAAAGTAGCAATAATAATGAATATGTCCAAGGAAATATTGGATGTCTTTGTGGTTGATGGACGGTGAGAGAGATCCATTAGTACCTTAATCTTGGCCATATCCATTGCAATGCCCTTTCTAGATACCACATGGCCCAAAATGATGCCATGTTTCACCTAGAATTGGCACTTCAAGGGATTCAAAGATACATGGTATTGCCCACATCACTCAAATAGCTTTTCAAGGTGTTCCTCCCAACAAAATTGGACACAAAGATCATCCACAAATACTTTGAGCCAACATCTTAGCATCTTTAAAGATAGTATATGCAAGTCTCTAGAAGGTGGCAAATACATTAGCCACAAACCAAAAGCTATCACGATAAATTGATGCTTATCTTCTATGTTAAGATCCTTAGCTATATAGACTAGTTTAGGGATTTCCCCTAGTTTAGCAAGGTTAACCTCTTTGACCTTTGCCGCATGCTCCATGGGTTTCTTGGTTTTCCCTTCCCTTTTTAAAAAAATCATGTAAATCATTTTGGGAGATCATGTGGTTTCTTTAGGCTCTTGGTTTTTGACTCATTCTCAAGCTCTTCTCAAGTGTGATGTTTTTAAGGTGCTTTCACCTTTGATGAATGGGTAGTTTTGCTTTGGCCTTGCGAGAGTTGGATGATGACAATACTTCAAGATCTGAATCATTGCTCCCATCCATCTCTAAGCTAGTAGACTTGTCGGTGGAGCATCAAAGGTTGGGTCTTCTTCTTTATCTGCTAAGAGTATTTCAAAAGTGGAAACCAATCCAATGGGTTGATATCCCATATGCTCAAAGTTTAATACCTCTAGGTGCCCCAACCATTCAAGTTTGGATTTTAGTCTATATCTCCATCAATGAAAACCTTTTACATAAGAGGCTTAGGATCAATTAAGATCTACTCCATTTCTTGGCCATTGATGTCATTGTTGATTGAGTTAGTGTTAGTGTCATCGGGTCTTCTTCATTATCTATAAATTTGTCACTTTTTTCCTCAGTGTCAACCCCTTGTTACTGCATTATGTCGACAAAGAAATCATGGTGATAGTCAAATAACACCTAATAAAGGTTCATCCATTGCCATGTGGGGCTAGTGAGCAATCCTTCAGATATTAGGAAAGTTGGTTTAGGTTTGTTACAGAAGGAGGGCCTCCCTAGCTCAAAAACTTGCATAATTCAAGCATGTTTTCAAAATATGATAGCCCTTAAGGAAAACTTGTGGGATTGAGTCAGGGGGGGAAATCATAAAGAGAGGCATTGAAAAACAATCTAATTGAGGTTTGATCATTTGGACCATAGGGTCTCATGCTCCTCGTTGACTCAAATGTTCATGGGCTTCTTTATATTCAAGTTCTTTCATGAATGGCAATTCTAGAGTAGCAAGTACATGCATCTAGTCTTGTTGTCTTCAGGGCATGGAATGTAGTTTGTGAGAGGATGTTGGTTAGGAGAATAGCATGCATCTCCTAGTAGCATGATAGAGATTTGCATCTAGATCCACTAGCAATTTTTCCATGTCTCCATTTTTTAAAGTACTACATCTTTCTTATTTTCAATGAAGACTAGACTGTTGGACTAGCCCTTAATGAGTTGTGTATTGCAATATAAGGATGTCTAAGCACAAGTCATAGTCAACCCCTTTCATGACCCTAAAGTTGACCATTAATGTACTCTGGTAATCTTGATTGGCCAATCTTTTAGCACTCCTTGTGGTGTGACCTTAGATATATCAATGACAATCAAATTGAAATGCATAGGATCAATTGGTGGGTTTTCCCATGAATAAAGCACATCCAAGTTAATTATGCTAATGCCAATTCTTGTATTGATGATTCCTTGTCTAATAAAGCCTCTAAGAACTTCCACTAGGAGGATAGTGTGACACTCTACTCCTTCCCAAAAGGTGTTGACCTCCCAAGCTCCCAAGGCTAATATATTCCTCATCCTATGTTGGCTCCTCAACATAATGGATAGGTGCATCACTTTGGGGATGAGCGACGATTGGGCCTAGTGGTCTAGGAATTTAAAAAGTGTTGATTTCAACTTGTTGGGATATTTGTCTTTACTCTAAGGCAGTTGATAGGGCTAGAGGTTGCAGCTACCTTGGGTAATTAAATCCATGGTTGTACAAAGGATAGCCAAAGTTGGGGTTGGGGCTAGGAAGTCATCATGGAACTCCACAATAGGTTTCTTTATACCCAAAGCACCCACAATTAGTGCATGTGCATACTGGCCTTGAAGATTTGAAAAGGAGCCGGTCTCACAATGGATGCACTGTGTATTTTTTCAATAAGGCCTTAGGTTCTCTACCATTTTTAAAAGCTCTTATTGTTGCTTCTTTATGTTAGCCATGAGGTCTCATGTGTCATTTACTTCAACCTTACCGCAACTTAGTTGAGCTTCTTAATGGCTAGCAATGGCTTTCTTGTCTTCTTTACTTCTCTCTCAGTGTAGGTTATCAACACGAATTGCTTCATCGAGCACATACTTGATACTAGAGTGATCCAAGCTTGAGTTTTCTATAATGGTTTCATAAATATTTTCATTTTGCAGATTCCATTAATGAAAGCTTTGGTCATAGCCTTGAGAGTGGGCCTTTCAATAATTTGTATGCATTTAAAGAGGCTTCTTACCTTGGAGACACAATCTCTTATGCTTTCCTTTTCTTGCTACTTAATGTTCATTAGGCTAACGATGAGGTTGTCACCATAAATGGCCTCTCCAAGGAACCTAATGAAGAGATCCTTGAGCAATATAGATTAGGATTTCTCAATGGCATCTATCTTGACCAAGTTTGCCCTATCTCTTTGAGGCACGGTTCGAAAGTTTGCACCTTCTTAGTGTCACTCATAAGGTTATTTGCTTCTCATACTTACTCAATTTGTTTAATGAAGCTATAAGGGGCATCATGTGCTCAATACTTATCAAGTTTTTTTTCCATTAATGGGATTTTAGCTTGTTCCTTGCTCGTAGTGATGTTGCCCATTCCCATTAATAGACATTGAGAAATATGTGTGCCTACTTATAGCATATTACTGCGATCGAACATGCAACCTTGCACTAAATCCGATAATGAATCTTGTGAGGATTATGCAACTCTAGCATTCAACAACATTTTGCAAATGGTGTTATCCATTTCTACTTGCATGTATCCAAGCTACTATCTTGTGTCATTGTTGATGTTCAATAACCAATTTAGAGTGCTAGTGCTTTGATCCAGTAGCTCCATGAGCTTGTGTTTCATGGCTTGAGGGAGCATATTAGAGACATTGAAATTAGCAACATATTGGAAGGTATCAATGTGGCCTAGAAATCATTTGAGGCTCTTCCCAAATCTTCAACTCATTACATTCTATTGTGTGTGGTATCTCTGGCCTCTAGGTGGACTAGTTGAATGGCTGGGTTGATAAGGTTGGGAATAGGATGTTTTCAATATCTATAGATCTACTAGGACTAGGGTCTCTACTTGTAGTGGGAGTCACAAGATCGCATCTACTCTGCAAATGCATGAAACTACATTGCACATTCCAATTTTAAGTTTCCTTTTCATCCATGAGGTTTGTTGTTTTCTTTGTCATTTGTTATTTCCCTTATTCTGGTTCTTATCCATTTGTTCTTACAGTTGTTTGTTTATCTAGCAAGTAATATTTTCTTAATCTCAGTGTAGATTATACTCATGCATTGTGTGCAAAAAAGATTTCTCTTTTTCTCAAACAACTCGTGAATTCACAAAACAATCAACTTGCAACATCGTAGACAATCTAGAGTCAAGTTGATGATATTGTTTCCATGGGTTCAATTGTTTTTTTATGATGAGTTCCCTTTTGATTCCCTTGGTTCTTATGTTTTGGCTTTTGGTTTATGTTCACTTCTCAAAGTTTATTTTATACAAAGATGTATGTGTGCAATGGTTTGATTCAATCTATATGCTCTATGCCTAGATGTGTGGGTGTTGTATGTGAAGGCGAACACATAGGGATGCACTAGGATGTCTATCCTAGGATAGCAATATGGGTCGATGTGCATGTGTGCCATTGCTAATGTGAGATAACTTACATGTATTTGGGTAGACAAAGGGACAATTACATAAGGGTTATTGTGCAGTTATGCATAGCTACGAGGGTGGTGCACTAGGAGTTAACTACGTGTGCAGTAGTGTGTAATGCAAATGTACTATGGTAGTGTGGCTAAGTAGCGCGCTAATGCAAGTGCACTAGGGTTGAGCAACCATGTCCTAGAATGTAATGGGACGCACTAGGTTCTATGTGGGTAAACCAATGGTTAAGGCTAGTATGCAAGGATGTGACTAGTGCAAGTGTATCTTATGTTGAGTGCAAGAATGGGTTGGTATGTAAGTATAGGTAGGTGCACTAGGATGTAGGGTGCAACATGTGCACTAAGGTATCATGCAAACCAATGCATGTGGAATTCACTAAAAGGAGTGTTCATAGCCAAGATGCATATAATGTCGTGCACTAGGGTTGATGTGCAAGGATGAGATAATTGCACTAGGGTCTCGATACTTGTAGTGCACTAGGGTACTACACTAAGCTTAGTGCACTAAGATGGAAGGCTAAGTGCAGGAGATGATAAGTGATGCAAGTGTGATGTGCACCAGAGTGGTGGGCTAAGTTCAGAAGTATATGTGAATGGAAATGTGTGCCCTAATATGTGGTGATGTCCACTAAGTGTGTGCAAAGATGTGTGATTGTATGGTGTGTCCTAAGGGATTTGTATACTAATTAAATTGCAAGGAGCAACATTGGTTCTAGTGCATGTGTGCACTAATCCATGTGCACTTATGTGTGCATGCAAGGATATGCACATGTACATGCAATGGCAAGGTGGTTCTTGCCCCCAAAATTTTACCCTCACTTTACTTAAGTGGCTCACTCTCTTCAAATAAGAGGCTCATTTTTTTAGTTACAAGTTGTGGATCTCTTATTCATGTCCATCTTTAAATCATGTTTATAATTTGACCTACCTTTTCTCTTTATTTCTTATAGGCTTTTGGGTTCTTTTGGTGAATTCCTATGACCTCAAAGCCAAGCAGAGGTAGGGACAATGCTAAGGATCTCTCTCTCTCTCTCTCTCTCTCTCTCTCTCTCTCTCTCTCTCTCTCTCTCTCTCTCTCTCTCTCTCTCTCTCTCTCTCTCTCTCTCTCTCTCTCTCTCTCTCTCTCTCTCTCTCTCTCTCTCTCTCTCTCTCTCTCTCTCTCTCTCTCTCTCTCTCTCTCTTTGCACCTCCTCTATCATCCCAACAATTGTTGTTGATGAAGGTAATTCTCCTATCTGAGCTACCTATCTCTATTTTATTGCAAGAACTAATAGTCCTAAATTACCTATCTGAGCTACCAATCTCTATTTTCTTGCAAAGAACTAATAGTCCTAGCTTAGAGAGAGAGAGAGAGAGAGAGTGTGTGTGTGTGTGTGTGTGTGTGTGTGAGTGAGTGAGAGAGAGAGAGAGCTTTCAAAGGCAAGAGAGGCCAAGTGAGAAGGAGAGGGTCGTGGGGTTTGGAGATATGAGGTTCTACCAATGCTAGGTGGTCAAGAGAGGCTTGCCGACAACAATGAATGAGCATCCCAATATCTACCAAATGAAGCTCAAGACCACGAATGATACTTCCTTTCAAGAAGCTAAAAAAGATCAAGAAGTCTCATGGCTAGATTCTTACAATCAATTATATATTCGAGAAAAATCCTACCACTATCATAAATTATGGAATTTGGGTTCATTGCCAAAGTAAGGCAAGTTATTGCAACATGTACAAGTAGTATCATGATACCACATTGAATGGTGCTATGGAACAAATATATGATGAGATTGCTTCTCAACATCATGTGGTATCTCCTTGCATTTAGATAATCAAAACTGCAACATCATGTGGTATCTCCTCGCATTTAGATCATCAAAGCTACAACATTGTGTGGTATCTCCTTGCATTTAGATCATCAAAATTGCAACATCATGTGGTACCTCCTTGCATTTAGATCATTAAAAAACTGCAACTATTCCATGAAGCTTTGCAAGAGAGAAAACACCAAGCAATTCCATGACTCAAAATTCAAGTTTCCATTGATCTTTTGTAACATCCACCCTCCAACAAGAAAGTTGAAGATAGCGTACAAGGCCAATAGGCCCAACACATTTGTCTAAGCCTTGCAATAGCAAGCCAACAATTTTGAATAAAGGCAATGCTTTGAGATTTTAAAACTATTTTACTAGCTTTAATTGTAGTCCTCTTATTGCCAAACTATTAGTTTTAGAGAATAATCAAAGTTTTCAGTATTATAGCCATTTAAGTGGAGGAGAGAGAGAGAGAGAGAGAGAGAGAGAGAGTATATTAACGTCTCTAAAAGGCCAATGTGGCCTATGAGACCAAAGCAGTACATACAATGATGGTGTGTTTCTCATCTATGCCTATAAGACTGAAAAGGAAATGAAATAGTGTCCCATAAAAGGGAAACATGTCAGTGATCTGAAAGTGAGAGTAGAGAAAGGAAAACTCTCCATCAATGATATGTCTGTTCTCTAGGGAGGTGTATCTCTGCATAGCTGAGGCGTCTTGGCATCTGTCTCCTGTGGCGCTCAATGATGGTTTTAATTTGTCTGTGGTGTGGATGTCTAGGCCTTCGTCCGGGTGGACGTGGGCGCCTAGACCGGCTAAGTGCCACTGCTCTATCCAAAGGGACACCTACAGAAGATGAGGTCCAATGATGATGTACTCCTGTAGGCTGTGTGGCAGTAGTAGTGGTATCTGCCATACTCTGTCGTGTATCCATGAAAGAGAGAGAGAGAGAGAGAGAGAGAGAGAGAGAGAGAGAGAGAGAGAGAGAGAGAGAGAGAGAGAGAGAGAGAGAGAGAGAGAGAGAGAGAGAGAGAGAGAGAGAGAGAGAGAGTTGAGAATGTGCTTACAATGATGTGATTCTTATGTACTATCAATGTGTCTTCCAAATCGTGCTGTAGTTTAGTAGTGTGTTTTCAATTGACCATAGTTAAGGGGAATACTATCTTCAAGCTCTAGGATCCACACTCACACAACTAATTACCAATGCCATGATGACCCCAAGTGGTGCACAATATGTAAGTATAATTTTGACTAGGGCTATTGTTGGAGAACTAGCTACTATGCAAAGAAGGCCAATCTTTTTTAATAAGATTACAACCATCACAATTGCACCTAAGGAGAAAAAGTAGCATCGACATGTAAGAGAGTAATTGAAGCTACTCTATTAGGATCAAAACTAAAGTAGCAACTGGCAAGTGCCTTTGCCTAGCCAAGCGACTGCAATAGACATGAATGAAACAAAGATGAGTAGTCAAAAGGTAATCTATTGAAGTTGTGTATGATGTTGAGTTAGTAGGTGATAACCAAGGTGACATGAAGGCCAATATACTAGCATCAATAGGAGTCTATCTTATTGAGCTCTTTTGGCACAAGCATGATAGGTTGTTTCTCTTGTCGGCCTCCTCTCTCTCGATCCTAACTCTTGCAACTCTCCCTAGAGGTATGATGCCCTTCTTTTGGGCATTACTAGTTTGTGTCAAATTTTTATCTTTCAAAATTTTGGATATGATCTTGTTGAATTTGATGGTGTTTCTTCCTTCTTACTAAATTAGTATTGTAGCTTTTGTGCTTGAGCCTATTGTTGACATATTGAGAAACCTAAACTTACTAGGATGGTTGTTGCAATGGATCATACAAAAAACATGGTAAAATGTGCAAGAATTCCCACTTACACAAGCACGTGGACTCACATAGTTTTTTTGCAATATAGGTTACGGAATTGGACATGCATGCCCATGCCCACTGCACACATGCATACAAAGATACATCTCTTTTGCAAAATAAGCCATACACAATATACTCATAGCTTTCTTGCAATGCAATCCATGGCTAGTGGACATACATTTAAGTTACAATGTAAGCTCATAGAATGAAGTCCAAAGCCAAAGACTTGTACCCAAACCTTTTTGGTGGAATGTTCTTCTTTTTCTTTTTGGGTGATACTAGTGGCATCCTCTATTTCAATTGTGTGGATGATGCATCCAATAGGGGCATTTTCGGGCCTCGCTTATGGAGTATTTGTGATTCAAATTTATGAAAAAATGTGTTCAACATCTACTCTATCAAATTTCATGCAAATGTACTTTTCACCTACATATGTTTCCCAATACATTACATTCTTGAGAGCCCCAAAGAAGCTTCATCAAGGGGCCTATTGAAGGTTTTAAAGTTTATGCTTTGTATTTCTGTTTCTTTATGAAGGAGTTGCAAATTAACAGCTTGCAATCGATCTTTTTGATTCTTGATGATTCATTGTATACGAATGAATCTTCTTCATATGCAGGCTTGATGGTTGTCTCTTTTAAAACATCAAGTATGTTTTAGCCATAATTGGATTATTCATTCTTTAAAATAAAATAAAGGTTGCAAGATTGTTTAAAGTGTATTTGTAGCTCATTTAGAAGGATTCTTTCAATAGAGGATAGCTCTTTAAATAGAGATGAGGGAGAGGGGAGTAGAATGTGCTAGTGGGATACTTGCAGATGATCAGGTATTCATTATGCCATTTGTGGCCATTTTGAGTTTTACTTTGTTAATCATGTTTTATTTTTTTTACATTGTAGGTGTTACACATTATTTGTGGGCTTTTATCGTGCAATGTCTATTTATTTTAACAATTGCATTTATCCTAAAGGTTAAGCCTCCAATACCCGTCTCTTCCTTTGAAACACATAAACATTTGAGTTGCAAAGCTTCAGTTGTAGAGCTTGATGAAGAAGAGGATTTCCAAGTTCAAAATGAGAACTTGTTACACAAGTCAAATAAAGAGGCCATGATGAGAGAAATTAGTTGTTACTTCAAGAGGGCATATGCATGTTGGCCCTTCGTTTATCTATCCTACAAGCACTTTGAGACAATGGGCTCTCAACATGAACAAGAAAGTAGCAAAGATTTTTGGATTGGGTGTTGGTAGCAACAACAATTGATCAATATGGATGGCAACTATTGTTTTGCATCCCCATTTGCATTTTGGATATTGTACTTTTCAATAGTAATGAATTTTAACATGACCGTTGATGTTACTAGTCAGCAGATGCACTACGATCAACCTGTACTCCACCTAATACTCGTATATAAGTACTAGCATTGGCACTCATCATGTTAAGCTACTTATTAGGAGCTTGTGCACCTATGTAGCCAGAATTGATGGTACACTAAGAAATCACTAGGTTAGCAAGCTGCAATTGATGGTATAGAAAGAGCTACCTTATATACACTTTGTGAGAATATCAAATCTAGTTGAAGCACTAGAAGCAACATATTTGTGTTTGGAGCAACAACATCACTGAGCCTTTGAGGTGGTAGTAGGGCCGATGGGTAGTTTGAGGAGGATCACATGCCAATCAAGAGCGAGTCCAAGGTCTTGCAAAGAGTTCAATTAGCAAATCTCCTTGCATGAGCAAGGGACTTAAAGCTAGCAAAATGATGTGGATGTTGGCACCTTGCCACATTGTTGTAGGAGTTTCTTACAATTGAGAAATCACCTTCTTGAAAAATGTTTTTCCACACAAATGATTCGATTTGAAACAATTAAGGTTGTTCGTGTTAAGGCAACCTATAAGAAAGTATCACAAGTCCATGTGTGAACACAATTGAGATGAACTAGTTTTGTCCCAATTCATGAGGCCTCAAAGTGTGAACAATGCTTTTGGAATAAAGGTTAATAGGCCTTTACAAAGAAAATGGGCAGCCAATTGCAACAAGCAATGCACATTTTTTAGGACAAGATGACTTTTTCTTGCATTCATTCTTGTTGCCTATGTACTTTGGTCTTGGTCGATTGGGCAGATGCTATCAAGCATTAACATAAGTAATCAAGTTAATGTTTGCTTCTTTCTCCCCCTCTCTCTTCTTTTTTTTTTTTTTTTAAGGAAGCCTTATGCTTAGCCACCACAAGCAAGCCCCCAACTTACCAACAAACAAACCCCTTAATTATCCATAACCTGGCCCCTATGAAAAAAACAAGATGCCCTCAAGCTTAAGCAACCCCTATGCTTACATAGATAGGTTACACAGACCAAGACCTCTTCACGAGCATTCCGAAATCAATTTTTTTTGCTGTGAATCCAACCAATATTGATTGTCAATATGTTTCCAAATCGAGATATAAGTCATATAACTTATTCCAAACTCTAAAAGCACCACATTTTGTATCCTTTGCATTAAAATGCACCAACTTAGAGAGAGCAAGCCTAATAGTAGAATGTGCAAATCCATTTGTCCTATCCCATGCATGCACCCTTGTCCATGTCCTCAAGCTTTGCACCATCCAACTCAATTGCCTTGATCTGCCTCTTTTGTACCAATACATTGTAAATCTATTGTTTCGACTCAGGGGGTCACTCACAAATATGTAAGTGCATCATGTGGATTCAAAAAAATAGATTTTGTAAATATATCTTTTACACATTTTTTACACATAGAAGGGTACCACATAAAGGGGTTGTTCACAAACTAAATAGAAAAGAGGAGTGTTCTCCCTAGGAAAAATTCATAGATAAGGCTATCTTTAAATTGGCCTTGAATATAGATGATATAGGAGGCTTACATGCCCCTTCCTCCCCCTCCCCCAAGTCTTTCCAATATAGAAAATATATCCCATCCCATTTCTCAATGTTGAACAATACTTTTTCTAAAGTTGAAGATGAAGCCATAGTCACTACAATGTGTGCCAACCATGAAGCAAACAAGGTATAGTCAATTGCAAGTCCAAATATACAAATATAACTATAACCTACGTATCATTACAACAACCATACAATGGCTAGTGTAAAATCAAAATAGTGCGAAATTGATGGTAAATGAGATCCATGCTATCCTTGACACATATGAGTTTTTTTTTTTTTGACTTTTTTCATGTACAAAAAAACCCCTGAAGAATTGCAAATGAATGGCCCTTTATGTCTCCAATGTAATTAGTTTAATTCCTACAATCAAACATAATACAAGTTAACCAATTTTGCAAAATAACTAGTTCAAGTCTTCAAACAATGTGAAAAGAGTTTAAGCATATAGTCCATAGGATAACTAGCTCCAATTTTGCAGTATGAATGCAAATTTTTTCCACACAAATGGTTCAATTTGAACCAATTTGGGTTTTTAGTGGTGTTAAAGTAGCCTTTAAGAAAATATCCATCTCACAACTCTATGTGTGAACACGATTCAGATCAACCAGTTCTATCCCAATTCATGAGGCCTTCGAGTTTGAGCAATGCTTTTGTAATAGAGGTTGATATCCCTACATAAGGCTTAAAGAAGCCTTTACAAAGAAAATGGGTAACAAATTGCAATAGCAATGCAATTTTTTTAGGACAAGATGACTTGTTGTTGCATTCAATCCCATTGGCTCTGCACTTTGGTTTTCCTAAACTTAAGCAATCAACTTAATCATTGCTTCTTTCTTCCCATGTCTCTTCTAACAAAAAAAGAAGCAAGCCTTCTACTTAGCCACAAGCAAGTCCCCCAACTTAGATCCAACAAGCAGGCCCCTTAGATATCCACAAGCTAACCCCTTGCTTCAGAAAAACATGCTATCCCCAAGCTTAAGCAACCCTTGTGCTTACATACATTAGACATGTAGACCAAAACCTCTTTATGAGCATTCCAAAATAAAAAAATTTGCCTTGAATCCAACCAATATTGGTTGTCAAAATGCTTCCAAATTGAGATATATGTCATATAACTTCTTCCAAACTCTAAAAGCACCACATTCTATATCCTTAGCATTGAAATAACCACCATCCAATTTCTCAATGTTGAACAATACTTTTTATGAAGTTGAAGAAGAAGCATAGTCAATATAATGTGTGCCAACCACCAAGCAATTTAGCCACATTCAATTGCAACTCCAAATAGACAAATATGACCATAATGTGAATGTCACTATAACATCCAAACAATGGTAGTATAACATCAAAATAGTGCAAATTTGGTGTCAAAATGAAGTCCACGCACTCCTTGAAACATATGAATTTTCTATCAAACTTTTGGGAATTTTTTGGCTTTTTTCATGCATTAAATAGCCCCCAAGACAATATGACTTTTTTGTTGCATTCGATCCCGTTGATTGCATGCTTTGGTCTTGGTTGATTGGGTAGAGGCTATCAAGCCCTAACATAAGCAATCAACTTAATTATTGCTTCTTCTCCTCTCTCTCTTCTAACAAAAAAAGAAGCAAGCCTTCAGCTTAGCCACAAGTAGGTCCCTCACCTTAGATCCAACAAGCATGCCCCTTAATTATCCACAACTTGACCCCTTGCTTTAGAAAAACAAGTTGCCAGTGAGCTTAAGTAGCCCCAATGCTTACATACATTGAAAATATGGAGCAAAACCTCTTCCTAAGCATTCCAAAAATCAAATTGTTTTGCCTTGAATCCAATCAATATTGTTTACCAAAATGTGTCCAATATGAGATATGACAACCCCTGAATTGAGCCTCAGTGGCTTCCCAAATCTAAACATCTATTTGACTTAAATAGAGAGCTTGGTAGGGAGATTAGTCTATTTCCAATCTAGATAGCAAGCCCAAATGTCACAAAAGAAGCTCACATCCTTGTGAGATGAAGCTTGACCCCTCGCATTCCTTGTCACTATAACCATAAGCTCCCACAAACACAACTTGATATTAGTTGAGAGGGAAGTAATGGTGGGATGTGGAGTCAAAGCTATGAGAGTCCAAGAGGGTGAGAATGGAAGAAAGCACACAACTTTTCATGGGTACTCAATTGCCCTTACTGTTCATGCATCTGATTGTACAATGTGTACTAACATAAGGGATGCCCATTCAGCCTTTGGGTGTTGGCCTCTTACCTCGAGATGCATCAATGGAAAATTGATGTATCATATACCTATATTATTGTGCAATTTTGATTGCAACAAAGGGAGGCTCCAAAGTAATCTTGGTGTGTAGCAAATTGATTTTATGAAATCTTTGTTTAAGTAAGTCACATTGCAATGTGATCATTATCTTAAAGCTTAACTTTGCCAGCTATTGAAATGTTGTCTATTGTACAATGTACTTTATCAACATGTTGGCATTTAAATATTGCATGTGGGTATGCTTCTCATAATGGAATTTGCATGTGCTTGTACAGTGTTTTAGAAAATTTCTCAAAGCTCACAATGACACTTATGTGTGCTTGTGTAATGTACACAAGGATCTCTCTCTCTCTCTCTCTCTCTCTCTCTCTCTCTCTCTCTCTCTCTCTCTCTCTCTCTCTCTCTCTCTCTCTCTCTCTCTCTCTCTCTCTCTCTCTCTCTCTCTCTCTCTCTCTCTCTCTCTCTCTCTCCACACACACACACACACACACACACACACGTGTGCACACATCACATCTCATCTTTGACTAATAGAGTTGCATAATAATACACATTTCTTTCAATGCAAACCTACACCACACATGCCCTCTTACTTAAAATGTATTATATACTTGCCCAACATAATCACTTTGAATTCTTCCTTCTTTGTATATGTTGAGCACACTACATTAGCTAACGCATCAAGTTTGGTGTCTTAGGGTTTCTTAACTTAATTGATTCATACAATGAGAATTTATTTTACTAACATTATTACAATGTTTGTGAACATGATTTGAGTTGCTTGATTGCTTTCTACAATGATCCATATATTAGACAAACTAATAGACTTGACTTAGAAGTACAATCATGGACCACAAACGCGCACTTAAACTTGTAATGGTCACTAAACGCTACTTGTCTTAAAAAGGGAAGTGCAAACCAGTAAATCCATTGAGGACCCAAGGAAGTCAACCTTGCTAAACCAAGGAAAACCCAAAATTGGTGTAAGTAGCTAAGGATTTCAATGTAAAAAATGAACAATAACTAGTCCATCTACTCATAGAGTATTGCAATGTAGTTGTTGAGATAGTAAGCTCAACACATGTGGGCATTGAGGATGGATTGCTTGGTTGAATGGGTCCACATGTCTATAGTTAGCATGTCAGTGTGGTCATTATAGTCCTCACACATGACCATTGACTTATCATTTATTATATTTGGTTAGTTACATGTATCCACATATTGATATGTACCTAACAATGTATGAGAGAGTTTGTATATGTCCCAATGCTTATTTTACAAAGATGTTGCTTTGGATTTTAATATGGTACAAGCTCTTTATGTGCATTTTCTTATTGTTTTTGTCTATTGGGATCTTATAGAAATAGAAATAACTTTTGCGTATAATTAACAATGTTACTCGCAAGCTCCATCTAAAGGACAAAGAATATAATGTGTAAGACGTTAATGCAACATCAACAAATATGCAAAATTAAAAAAAACGCTCACCTATCTTTTTGATATTATAAGTTCATAGCATAATTAGTTACACACTTATGCTTATGTACCATATGCATATACTTACCTACCACAACCACACATGCAAACATGCCTACACAAACAAATATGAATCATCCCCATTATGGACTACCTAAGCATAACATAACATTTATATATGTAAGGATAAAATAAATCTTATTGCGCATCTTGAATGTACTTTTTCATATAAAACGCCAACATAAACACCAGTTCATACGAATAATGTGGAAGATATATATGGAGTTCAAGCAAGGGAGATATGTACACATCATGGAGAATTTCTAATTTTCTTCACATACATAAATCCTCCCACACCGACTCTAACACATCCACAAAGCATACATGGCATATGCTCTCAATAACCTTAGAACCTATGTCCAAAGCATGATAGTTTTCAAAATTGTCCTTCTACATATAGACTTTTACTCACATTTGCTAAATTGTAAAGCACTTACATGTAGTCACCTACACACACACACACACACACACACACACACTCTCTCTCTCTCTCTCTCTCTCTCTCTCTCTCTCTCTCTCTCTCTCTCTCTCTCCAACTTGCATTATTCATATCTTTTGTATATATTATTGGGAGTTTTTGAGGGGTGCCATGTGGCAAACACTCAAGGGTCCCCCCCACCCCAAAAACCTTGTTTGTGTGTGTGTATGTGTGGCATGTGCACCCAAATATGCATGTCTAATTTGAGCTATAAGTAAAGTGAAATGCACTCTCATCTACCTCTTTATTAAAAGTTTCATTGCTTGTAGCTCCAAAGGTGATAATTGTGTAGAAGAAGTTGTCAAGAAAATTATAAAAGCATGTATGTACACACTTGCATATAGGTGCCGCTTATATTCAATGTTTGCACATTGTCATGCAAGGAAGTGTGACTTTGTGTTGTATGGAGCATGGCCCCTCCTGCACAATTGCACTGCTTTGCTTGCAAAAAGTGCAAATTGAGTGAGGTGTAGCCTTAGAGTTTTACAATGATGCCAATTGTATGAAGCGTAGTTAGTGTGCCTAGGCAGTCAAACTAATAATATATACAATGTCATAAAAGACCAAAAATTGTTACATTTTCTTCATTATCCTCACAATAATTAGTGAATCAAAATAAATTGTGTCCTTAAGTCATTGGAAAGGATTTCATGTCAAGATATCATATAAGCACATTAGCCATTTCAAGAGTTCATGCGTCATTTACCTTTGACAAGGCCCCCATTGTAGCAAGACACACTTTTTAGAGGGAATTGATTAAAAATTCTAGCTCTTTAATTTATGTAGACGTCAACTTTAGTGAGCATGTTCTAAGAAACTCGATTGCAAAAGTATGAAGGGGAGAAATGCACACTTGTTTCTATGTGCATCATCTATTGAGAAGGATCTACTCATTTACAATAAGTTGAGTTATTGCTTTCTTTCCGTTATTCAAACCTTTCTTTTAAATGCAAAAAGAAATCATAATAGATCAATACTGATGTATAGTAGTGCAATATTTATGTATCTTCAAAAGGGGGATTTACCAAAGAAAATTGATGATAAAAATTAGGAACTAACTTTTAAAAGATGCTCATAAGAAGCTTCTTGACTATCTTGAACATTGCACAACCTTCTCTTAGGCTTTTCAAACAAGCAAATATTTCCTACAAGTGGTTTTCAAAGGAATCCTAAATAATTGCTTTCAACCCCTTTATGCTACCTATTTTGATTGCATTCCTTAAACTCCAAATTAGTAGAAGGGCCCTTATTAAACTCCATAATTTGTGCAATTCCACATCGATCGTTCTTCCATGGCCTAGAAGTATTCAATACATATTAAATTTGGAGTGCAAATATGCTTTCTTCATCACTTGCAATATTTTATTCCAAAGAGGACAAATCTTTTGACATTCCCAAATGACATGTACCCAATCCTCTTCCTTTTTGCTAGACGTAAGACACATTTTTTGGTGAGATATTCTTAAACTTTGCCAACATGTCCTTTATTTGCAACTTGTGCACCATTATCCTTCACAATATAAGTTAAGCCTAGCGGAGAGTTCACTCCCCATATTTTTCTTTGGCCTCTTTTTCCAAGCTCTAAATGTATTATTGGGAAAATTGTTTCTTCCATTCTAATAGCTTCTTAGGAATCTAGTAGGGATCCTCTTATTTAGAAACCTTCATTTCCCAAGCTTCATTTGATCCAAAATTGGCATGGGTCATTGCCATTGACACATCATAGAAGGTCAGAGAACATTGATGGTAGCATTCTTATGCATCAATCCATGTGCTTAGACCTTTTGCATTGACTTTTGAATATACCAGGGGCATCCATCTTCGTATGCATCCTTATGCATCGAGATTAAAAGAAGAAGTGAAGATCCACCACTCCTCTTAACCCTATCATTCCACTAATCTTAGTAGGGGCTACCAACATGAAACCCAAGATTACACAAGGGTAAAATCCTTAATCTTAAGAAGACCTCCATTATTCCTTGGTTGTAATTATTTGGTCCCAAGGGATAGTTGATAATTACTTCTTCTGATCCTAGCTTCACACCATTCCGTTGATTACCTTCTCAAACATATCCTTCTTGGTGAAAAGTTATCCTACTTCTTGAGCTCACCTCTAGACTTACCTAAAGCCCATTCAAACCTTTACTTAGAGGTGACCCATACACCAACCAAGGAGTGAATGCCCAAAACTTGCACACTTCTTCACCATTTTAAAGGCTAGACCAAGAGTCCATTTTGGTGGATCATCAAGTCCCAAGTAAATTACCTCACATTTGTGGCAACTAATCATTGTTCCTATAACACAAGCAAGGTCATCATAGACTTTAAAACAATTTTTATAGAGCCATGTTCTGCTTCCAAAACATTCAATTTGTCATTAATAAAGAAACATCTAGGTTGCAATTTGAGAGCCATTAAGTAGTCTCATAGCATTGATAACATTCTCTCTCAGTTTGGCCCTTATGTTCCTCAAGAGTGCCTCAATCATAAGGGCAAATATCAAGCGAGAAATGAGGCATCCCTACCTCACTAAGCTCTTAAGTACAAAATCCACTACAATTAATAGAGACACTTGTTGATAAATTAATTACCAAGGTTGCAATTAAGTTGCAAAAGGTAGTGTCAAAGCTTAGAGACTTCAGGAGCATCGAGATAAACTACCAACTAATGTGGTCCTAAGCCAACACTTTTCTTGGTAAGTGGGTGCCATTGATCTACCCTCTAACCTATCCCTGGATTCATGCGTGAGTTGACAAGCCCCTTGTTTAGGAGATAGGATGCATGCCCTGTATCTCCTACATGATGTAGACCCTATAAAGATCCAAAGAGTAGGTGTCCCACAATACTTGAAAGATTTCTACAAAGAAATCATCATACTTTGCGAACTTTTCCCTCTTCATGTTTGTCACAATCCCCTCCAATTCCTCAACAAAATGGGTCGAGCTAATACAGAGCCTTGTCCACTCTTACTTTATGTCATAGTATCCCTAAAAGATAGAGGCGTGTTGTTCCCAATCTACATCTTCTCATGGCTTTGTTGATACAGGGAGCTCTCTCTCTCTCTCTCTCTCTCTCTCTCTCTCTCTCTCTCTCTCTCTCTCTCTCTCTCTCTCTCTCTCTCTCTCTCTCTCTCTCTCTCTCTCTCTCTCTCTCTCTCTCGCGAGGATGGCTCCATGATGCTGACTTGCAACCTCAATCAGAAGAAATACAATATATTGTAGGCCCCTGCACCCCATCTTCAACATCACCTTGGTAAGCTGATCATGTCCATGTCAAAGGTGACTTCATTGATCACAATGCACATACAATTCTTCATAATAATGATGATCCAAAGTTGCAAGCACCAAATTCCACTTGCATGCCAATTACGAGCTTGAGCTTACCTAGAAGTAGCAAGGATTGTCAAGCTCCTCCTTCCCAGTGCTCCCATCATCCATAAGATGTTGAAGTCATGCACCGTCAAGAAGCTCATGCCATCTAATAAGAGCTAATGTACTCCCACAACATGCTTGTGCTACATGTAGCCTCTATTGTTATCATGGTGGCACTCAGTTGGCATCATAGTAGCAGTAGCAATATCCACATGATCAACTTCTATAGAGAGAATTAGCCAGGCATGGCCGACAACACTAGCTCTAGCCATCCTCGAGCCAAGTTGGAAGAATACATATATGCCAGAAGGAGACCAAGCTTTGGAAGGCTAAAGGTGCACCTATTCATGTGGAATAGGGGCTTGAAAAGGTGGGCCACCCTCTCCTAGCTCCACCACCTCAGCCTTCACCTCCAACCCTCTCTCCCCCTCCCTTTCCTCCTTCATAGCCTCTTTTGTTTGTAACAACCCCCTCTCCACCCAAATCCCCCCTCACTTGCCTCCCTCCCCTCCCTCCAAAATCTCCAGCTCTCCTAGAACTAGCTCTTTGGCACCATCTCATCATCTACCCTTGTTGACTACTATTGAATTGAGTGTGCTCAAGTTGGTTAAGGAAGGATAGTGGGTGGTAGGATGCAATGTTGGGAAGCCAACTCTTATCATTTTGTGTGGATTGGGTTGTGCTTTTGGTTGTATGCTTGCAACTATAACTAAGACTTGCATGAGGATTACATTCTCATCGATAGCATCCTCCAAAAGCAAGAGGCTCTATGTGCTACGCACATTTATATGTGTGCCATGATGCATATGAGTATTAAACTCCAAATACATTGAAATGTGTTAGTCATATGATTATTTTTGTTGAAAGATGTGTTGAATATTGCTTAAAAGATTAAGTGTAGTGCCCTATGGGGAAAATGAGGTTGCAAATGCACGTAGTAGCACGATGGCCTAAGTATAGGTGGTGATATTCAATGACCACCAAAATGTGAGGTGCTAAACTTGCCATCAAACTTTTATGGTCATAAACATCATAGATTTCCCCTAAATGAAAGTAGTACTTGATAAGCATAGTAATGAGAGATAAACAAGGATAATTTGGTGCTCAAAGATTGCAATAGAGAAAATATGATAACATGGCACATTGGACCCAATCCATGGGGATAGGTAAATCATCTCACCTATTGGCTAAAAGTCCATGTATCTACTTATGGGATCTCATTGGATGCTAAGTAAGTGCTTGGGGTTCCTACTAGGCAACCAAAACCTATTCAGTATAAAGGTGAGCTTTCAAAGCATCTACTTTTACAAGAGAATAGCAACTTAGCATGCTTAGATACGGTCAAGTTGGTGTGATGTTACAATTGTTATCAAGAAATTGTTATAAAGGGGAAACTTTAAAATGGTTGCCCACTAACTTTACATATTGGGTGTAATTAATTCCTCATGCCTATGTAGCAAAATTTTCACTTTCTAATGACCTTCATGTGAGGTCAACACTTCAAATCTAGAGTTTATGTTGAACTCATCCTTAGAAACCCTTAGCATATTTATCATTATGTCCAAGCATTGGCAAAGTGGTTATTAACAAATAATGTATTGGTGATGTCAACAATGCATATGGCATCTCACTAACTATTGGACAAAAACATATGTGATGAGAAAGTCAACCTCGCACTCCTTGACCATGAAATTTACATGTATACTTTGAAGCTTATCTAATATGATATTTATTCACAAACATATATCATAAAATATTTGTTGTATTGCAATGCATAGTAAACTCATCCAAGAAAAATGAACCATTCTTTTAAGCTAAACCATTTTTAAGGCCGCTATAGGTTATTCAAAAAAAAAGGTAAATAGTTGTAATGGTATTAGTGAAAACCCAAAAAACCAAAGTCCATGGGGCTTCTTTGATGATATCTAGTTTTTGGTTCTATTAAACTTGAGCATGTGTGTCTACTTATATTGGATACATTTCAAGAGGCTTGACAAGTAAAGTATGCTATTGAAGTGAATACAAAGTCTTATTTTAAAATCTCAACTTATGGGAGTATGTGAGATATTTTGCCAATGCATGAGTCTCGATGTACCAATTCAACATTGAAAATGTGTATGAATATGAGAGCATCATGATGCATATGAAAGTGTGCAAGTCCAAACACATATGCACGTATGAGTGGTGGTGTGATTTTGTTGATAGGGCAAATACATTTTAAACATGTCCCCTTGACCTTAATCTTTATGGGTTGTATATGAGCTTCTATAACTTTGCAAAGTCAATATAAAAGAATATAGATTGCATGACATATCAATACACAAAATCTTATTATGAACCCATTTATGTATGGTAACTTCAAGTTTTCAAACCCATAAAGATAACATGTGTATTGTATCATAGTAGCATCTAGACATACAAGTCATATTGCATAGCATACAATGCTTTGTCTTATCAAGTGAACCACACTTTTCATATTGTTTTCTACATTATAAATTGCTTTGCAAGGCAACTACTCAATCATGTGCTAACTAGATATACATCATTATTCGTGGAGTATGCCATTTGTGGTCCACGAAGCACACATTTTTATTGGGTGAGGAAAGGGAAGCAACCATGTTACCTTGCAAGCTTCACATTGATGCCAATCGTGTGAAGAAGCACGGTTAGTGGGTGTGGCTAGCAATGCCACACTGCCTCCTCTATTTCCTTTCCTTTGCTTTATTTCAATCTTTCTTTGTGAAAGTACAAAATTGGTACAAGTAAGATAGAAACTTGTTCTTTGAAGGTGAATTTGTTAGTAAGCTAGCAAGTAGTCAAGTTTAAAGAAAGGCATTATGTGTGAGTAGATGCATGTGGGTCCCACACATTACAATTTGATGTTAAGTTATAGCCTTTCCATTGACTATCTCTCTTTACAAACTAGATAGCTTGAATGGCATAATTTGCAAAGCTTGGGCTATAACAAGACACATCGACAATACAATATGATAAGGACTTCAAATTAACAAATTATATCTCTAAGGTTTAAAGACTTGACATGACAAAAGGCAAAACATCCTAACACAAAAATTGACACAAGAGATATTAGCAAATTGTCATAATAAGTTATTGCAATTAATGCTCTCGACACAAAGTATATATTGAAAACATTAAAGTTGGTGAGGATGTGGCTTCTTAACACCAGTTCCACACAACCGTACAATTTAATTCAATTTTGAGTGCAAGAAGCATTAATCGAAAGAAGTTAGAGTTGGTGCTAAGCATGGCTCCTCAACACACTATTAGAGCTAACCATACAATTTCATTCGCTTTTGGGTGCAATAAGCAAGTCCTTTTTGGTGGACGGATCTAATTTTTTCTAGCATTAGAAAAAGGAAATTGAAAGCAAAGGGTAGTCATGATGTTTTTGAGAAATATTAACATATTTTTGTTGTTTGCGAGGCATGGCATATGTTAATGCAAGAAGTATGAAAGAGAAGGCAGTCATGGTGTATTGGTTAGTACTAATGCAAGTGGAGGGAATGTGCATACCTTTGCTACATCATGGAGAGAGAGAGAGAGAGAGAGAGAGAGAGAGAGATTGGTGGGTTGACTTATATTTGCCTTTGTTATTAGAACTAGTATAAGACTAGTATGAGAGGCATTTGCTAAGTATCAGAATCACTAGAATCAGCAAAGTCTTAACTATATGCCCATCAACCACCTCTCTCTGTGTCTCTCTCATAAGTGAGCGCGAAGACGCACAGAATTTGATCCGAAGCTCCAGCACTCTCTGTAGATCTGTGACGATGTTAGGGATGTGCTGACGCACAGATATGGCTTCTCTCCTCGTGGATCGCGCCATCGCTGTCGCAGCTGCTCCCAACGGCCATTCCCTATGGCATCCCGTTGACAAGAAACCGGCCAAAGCTATGGCCTCCTCCAAAGACAGAGAGCGTTCTCACTGCTTCCGCCTCCTCAGAGGCATCATCAGCCGCAGGATGGGAATGCTCGCTGCGGTCACCGTCTCCTCCCTCTCCTTGCTCATGCTCATGAGTGCCACGCGCAGTATCACTGGTACCGTTCTCTTTTTTGCTCGCATTTGTATTAGAATCTAGGTCTGTTTTGGCTCGTGATTCGTGCATATTAATGCTTTGATGCGTTTTACTGTATCCTTGCTGTAAGAATTTGGATCTATAGGTCTGTTTTGGCACATGTGAGACGATTCGTGGTGACATTAATGCTTTCTGGAGTTTTACCGTGTTATTGCTGTCAGAATTTGAATGTGGTCTTGCATTCGCATGAAATCTAGCCTTGTTCTGACACACAGTTCACGGTGATATCAACATATTGAGGCGTTTTACAGTGTTATTGCTACCAGAATGACATACATGCAATGACTGAAATCTTCAAGCTTTGAGGCTTTTTACCATGTTGGTCCTGTATCTGTCTCCTGATACGATGATGAAAAATTAAATCTTTGAGGTGTATTGCCACGTTATTTCTGCAAGTATGCGAATCTGGTTGAAGATACAATGACAAAAAAGTAAATCTTTCAGGCATTTTACAGTGTTATTTCTGTAGGAATCTGAAGCTAGTTTTTAAATTTAAGCAAATTTAAAAAATAACTGAGGATCTGACAGAGATCAGACGCTCTATGTGATGCATATATTAGCAGTATAGAAAGCATTCTGAGGTTCTTTTGATAGGTCTATGTAAACTTCTGATCAGTAACATTTCAGGTACTAATATGGGAACTACTGTGCAAGTGAACAACTCAAGCAAGGAAGGTATCAGAGCCCCAATGCCAAGTTCTGGAGTACAGCTCCGGGGATTGAATGAAAGCTTTTTCAGATTATTGTCTAGCAGGAAGGACCATCACAGATTGCTACAGCCTTTTGTGAGTTCTGACTATCCGTTACCAGCTGGGCATCCTTGTCAAGGTTTCACTCTACCTCCTCCCCCAGCTGACAAGAAGCGAACCGGGCCTCGTCGTGAGTACTGAACTCATAGTCCCAATTACGGTAATTGCTCTAATTACTGGAGCTCGTAAGTTGTAGTAATGCAGGATTGTCTTTTCCTACCTATGAACCTAAGCATTATCAACTGTGTTGATGTTAATCTTTGCAGCTTGCCCAGTCTGCTACCTCCCAGTTGAAGAAGCAACTCAGCAGATGCCAGTGCTCAAATCATCTCCAGTACCTAAGCTAACATATGTTGTCGAAACCACAGTTGCTCAACGTGTTCCAGAGACTGAAGGCTCATTATTTGGAGGTCATCCTACTTTGGAGGACCGCTTACAGTCTTTTCAGATACAGGAAACAATGAACATTCATTGTGGGTAGGTGATACTTGAGTAGTTTCACAATATGAATTTCTGGGCTCTAGATATATTTTACTTATGTCCTTGCTATGCACAGATTTGTAAGAGGCAGTGAGCCAGGAGCTGGAACAGGATTTGATATAAACGAAGATGATCGCATGGAGATGGATAAGTGCACTGGCATAGTAGTTGCATCGGCTATATTTGGTAACACACTGAGTGAATGAATACATCATGTCAAAGTCGTGTGTCCTCTATTTGTACCTCTTCTCAGCTTGCTCCTCTTCCTTATCTCTGTTGGCATGGATGATCTATTCATCATCTACAAAGATTGAGAGGAACTTAGCTTGCCATCTAGTTGAGTAGGCTTGTGGAAAATTCACACTTGTGCTTTGCATTGATCGTGACTTAAGTAAGGTTACTAGGATTAGTTTGGTTCTGTGATTAAGGAGGTTCATTTGTTTTGAACATTTTGGCTTTGGTGGGTTTCATAACATGAAACTAATGGTACATGCATGGCATATTACGTTTAACTTCTTTCTGCTATCATCAACTCATTTATGATTGTTTATGCAATACAAAGGGAGCCTCCTTTCAATAACCCTTTTTTTGGGTGTGTGGGTGTGTGTAGGAAATTACGATCAACTGCAGCAGCCCAAGAATATTAGCCAACAGTCTAGAGAGACTGTCTGCTTCTTCATGTTTGTTGATGCAGAAACATACAGTTCTTTGGACCCGAATGAGGTGAAGAATGGCATTTGGAGAGTGGTGGTGGTCGAAAATTTACCTTATACAGATGCTCGTCGAAACGGGAAGGTAAAAACACTCGTGTCTGCTTTATTGCCAGGAGTCTTGTTAATAGCTAGAGCATTCTCACTTGAATCTTGATGCACCCTTCAATTTATTTTAGGAGTTACTCAAGGTACTGATAGAACTCTAGTTGGTGCAGCTGCCCTTAAGGTGAAACCTTTATATGGAGTGCCAACTAAATTTGACTCAAATTTGACACGTTTGGTGTTTCTGCATGGGGCCCGTGGGGGATTTGGTGGGTTTGCAAAATGGGGAGGGCGGGGCCAATGTAGGTGCTGCGGCTCTTTTATGAATTGAGGGTAAAGTGAGGTTCGGTCCTAAGTCCATCTGACTTGCCGGGATCTTTGACGCCATGCATATGATGCTAAAGGCTTGCTAAAGTGAAGGACAAGTCATGTAAGCTTGGTGTTGTGCCCATGCGTCAAAAGTTGTAGTGATGCTGAGATGGCAAAATATAAGAGCAAGGAACCCAAGAGATCACAAGTGTGGGAACAGTAACTTCAATCAGCCATCTTGCTTGTATTTTCACTTTGCAAACACATTATTCATGCACTCTATATTTGGGCAATTGTATCTCACACATTATTCATGCACTCTATATTTGGGCAATTGTATCTCTTCTGTGGTGCTAGTTGATCATGCCCTAGAGAAGTAAGGTTGCTAAGTAGGTGGATCATTGAACTTCAACATTAGATGCCTTGAGGCTTGTTGAAATGATCTTAGGGCATCCTTGGCTCTACTATCACTTCATGATGGTGGAACATGACTCCATTAGTGTCGAAGTGGCAAGGAGTTGTCTTGTACGAAAGGTGGCTTCTACCCTCATGGTGTGTTTTTAGAACAAGAGGATAATGTCCCAAAGGTGATGGCCTAGTGATTCGAACTTGGGCTCATAAGCTCATGTGGATTTCGGATGCAACAATCGGTTGGGCACCTATGTTCACATGTTGTGTTCTTGTAAGTTTGGGCACTTATCCACTCGAACACTCAGTTGGTTCTCCTCCTTGGCCAAGCTTCTCTGTTTAGTTGGCTTGCAAGCTATCTTATTTGCATATGGGAATAATGTGAGTATGACTCATTTGCTCTCATGGCTAGTATTTGGAAGAGAGGCACCCACCTTGTGTGTGTTTTGGTGTGTTCTTACCTCAGAAGATAAAATAGCAAAATTAGGTTTTTCTTTAAATCCATCCATAGAGGAAAACTGTTAATTTTTGAGAGAGCTGAGAGCTTCACTCCCCTTGTTTATATGAGTTGCTCACCATTCATCTTATTGGATTATTTTTGGGTCAAGTTAATTTCAAGGGTGGATTTTGGAACTTTCACCATATTGGACGAGCATGAAAGGGTTCAAGGAGATGATGTGTAGATTGAGAATCTCTTGCAAAGGGTGTGGTTCAAGTGTTTCTATTTGCTTTGGAGCAAGCTTTAGAAGGTAGGATGAGACTATGTAGCTTTGTTTCGGTTGTAGGGCTCTCCATGAACTCATCAATAAAACAAAAATTGTCTACTTGTAGATGAGTTGCTTAATTATTAGTTGGTAGGAATGATACTTTTTAGCAAGTTGGAATTGAAGTTTTGGCATCCTTTAATCTTAGATCATTGGAGGCACTTCCCCTAGAATTGTTTTAGACACTCTTTTGCTTGTAACATTGTGGCCCTGGATGACTTGTTTAATAAGATTAGAGAAGAGCATGGGGTGACCACTGCTTATTGGGAACATATGGTAAACATAAGCCCTAAGAAAGCATGTAGTTTGAAAAATGTGCTCAAGCTAAGCTTATTCTTAGGGGTCCCAGTTTGCTACTATCTACTTGAGGTGGAAAATGCAATTTCGCAATTTGAAGGTGATCTACTACTCATATTAGTGCTTGTATTGTTTAACCCAAGTAAGTCTTTTTGGGGCATATATGATGTTGAACACTACATGCAATTGTGGATTTGATGTTGAGGATGAGCATCTTCTTGAGGAGGAGAATTGAGGTGTGGAGGATGGAGGCTTTGGCTTGAAGCCCTCATCCTTGCAGTGATACTTGTGTAGAGTGGACAACCTTCATGTGGCCGTCTCTACATCTATGCATGCACGCATGTGTGCATCCACATGCACACAATTATTGGTGTGTGTGCTTTTTGATGAGGTTACGGGGGAGGTCTAGTTGTATTTGAAATGACCTTATGTATTGGAATTTGACAAAAAGTGCTTGATGATTAGCATTGTTCTTTTCTTTTGTTATTGTTATTGTGGACTCATGAAGGTTAGGTTTCTTTAAATGCATGTATCATGCCTAAATGTATGAGTGGAGCCACTCTTTTGGATGTAAAGCAACACATGCTAGTTTTTCAAATGGCATTGTTACAAAATATGTGTTTAGAGCAGCAATCTTGTGAGAAATATTGCAAATGCTTTTGTTTAGGAGGTTGGGATTTCACATGGTATTACATAAATCCAAGCTTCTTGGTGGCAATGTTTTTGGGAGAGTGCATCGCGGAAAGGAATGCGAACATGGAGTGAATAGAGAAGGAGATTGAATGAAACGTACAAGATAGAAGGAACAAATTGACCAATGGTTGAAAGACACAAGGCTACAATAGTCAACCCTAATATGTAGCATTGAGCATTAGTGTGGGTGCCAAATGGAAGGAAGGGGATGTGAGAAGAATGAGGAGGGCTGGGTGAACGAGGAGTGATGGGGGTAGGCTACTTATAAATATGCAAACTCATAGGACTTCTAAGATAGGTCGATGGACGATTGAGCAATAGTGACAAGGTGCCAACACCACAAATAGGCACCAATGAAACGTTAGCTATAGTGGCTGGACTTGTAGATGAACGAAGATCTTGGAACCACTTACCTTGAGGAGTCATGTGGCTTGATGCACCATTGTTGATGAGCCAAGGCCTCTCAGAAGATGAGTCAATCAAAGAAGACTTCTCCATTCATGGACATGAAGGAACATTGACTCATGAGTAACATTGAGTGTAGATTGACAAGTAGAGGTAGAGGGAGGCTCCGATAATGTAGCTCCATCCTTCACCCCTGGATGAAGGTGAGGGTATTTCTTCCAACACTTCTTAGGGTGCGAGGCCTTCCCACAGTGAGGCTACTTGGGATATCCTTTGCAATTCCCCTCTAAGTTTTATTAGAGTTTGGAGAGGATTTTGATTTCTTGGACTTCTTCTTTGTCCCTTTCTTTTATTTGGCTTGTCATTTACCTGAAGATGATGTTGCAAAGGCACAACTTTGCACTCTGGCTCCATTGGAATCTCTTTCTTTGTGACATGCATCTTGTCCAAGCACCACGGGGACTAGCTCCTCCCAAGTGAGTGCGTATGAGAGGTGAGGAGATTGGTGTAGGACACATTATACTTTGGTGATGGCAAATGTGAGAGAAGTGCCAAAACAAGGTTCTCCAAAAGCATGATCTTATCGAGGGATGTAGCTTATCTTGGATCTCCATCTTGTTGATGTGATTCTTCATCATAGAGGAATCTATGGACAAATAGCTATTGAAGCCTCAACTTGAGGGATATATGATACCCAAATGTCTTGACTTGTCAAAGGGGTGCCAATCTCCAAGAGTGTACAAAGTGCTCAAGGGCAGAGCAGTGAATGATGTCGGAGAGTGACGTCCACCAAAGATGGATCTTGGGTGCTTTAACCATCAGTCGGAGGTGAGGGAGTGCTGAATAATGAACAACAGCAGGTTGGTCACCAAAACGCAATAGTTTGGAGGTTGGAATTTGGTAAACACAGCAATGCACTAGTCGACAGGCTAAGAACTGATCATTTGAGGCAGAGAATTGTCAAGCGACAGCAAGGGAGGCGTGTGATGTAGGTGGCTTGTTGGACAGCAAAAACGTAAGTATTGCAGCAGTTGCTTGGTGGGAGAGATGGTAGCAGCCTATCACCTAGCACCAGTTGCTGAAAACACAGTTTGATCAAGTGCTCTGATGACATAGTAGATGGACACCTCTAGATGGTAGGGCAATGGTTGGAAACAGGGCTCTTGTTTGGGGTTGGATGGTGATGGGCTATAGTTGTTGATGGCTGGACAATAGATGGTAGGTGGCTAATGGCTGAAATCTGCATGTTAGAGTGAGAAACCTGCACAAAAGAGTGGGTTGAATGGTGGGCAGCTTGTCTATTTATAGATTTAGAAGGATCCTCCCAAACTAGGGTTTTGCTTATGGGACATAGAAACTCTCTAGCATTGCTCACCGTTCAATGAAACTTTTGGTAATTTATATGTTTTGGGCTGTTTTAAAGAGCTGATCAGTTTGTAATGCATTTTTACCTCAACATCGCCTAGCAAGGATTTGATGATGCCTAGTTGCTATAGTGGCCGCTTGTCCAAAACATAGTAAGGAGAGATAGCATGTAGTAATGGGACTGGAAACAAGCCATCCTGATCAAAACTGCTTGAAACATAGGGTCTTTTGTGCTCGAAAATGTCCAAAACATAGAAAGGAGGAGGGGTAGCTTGTGCAAAACATAGGGTGGATAGGGGATGCCCTTGGAAAATGCAGCAGTAATGGGGCTGAAAACAAGCTATCTGTTCAGAATTGGCTGAAATGCAGGGAGTTTGGCGCTAGAAGATGTCATCCAACTAGTTGCAATGTAGACAATAGCTCCCTTTTGTTCGTCTTTGGCTTCCATCAAGGTGAATGATACCATTTGAGAGTGCATAGTGGAAAGGAAAGCGAACATGGGTCAAATAGAGAAGGACATTGAATAAAACACATGAGAAGGGACAAATTGACCGATGGAAAGATACAAGTCTGCAATGGTCAGCCTCAACATGTACCATTTTCATGACACACACTTGCTATCAGTTGTGTATACTACTCAAAGTCTAGATAGCTCACATTCATTTACATTATCATACTCTCTCGGTAAGATCTACTAGCGTACACTAGTTGGTGTCTTGAGCTTATCTAGGGTTGTGTTGGCTACATCTATTGGCTAGGCAAGTCTTTGCCGCAAAGAAAACTAGTCAGGGGTGGGATTGAAGACAATAGAAGATTCCTTTAACTATTTTACGCGAGACACAATTCTTCTCCTTCATCTTTGGCAATATTGGTATATCAAAAATACAAGTTGTTGTGGTCTAGGTTGGAGTAGAAAATAAAATAAAGACAAAGTTGTCTTGGGCTTTACTAGGCCACCACATTTGCAACCATTGGTATTATAATGGAAATTCCTTTATTCTTTTTCATTAGCAAACATATTTGCAAAGCATCATAGTTTTTGCCAAGTGAAGGTTTTCTCTATGAAACCAGCCTTCCTTCTTGGAATGGGTGGTGATAACCTGATTTAAGAGTTAATTACAGCAATAAATAAATGCACATAAAATGAAATACATACTTTACCATAACATTCTTGGACAATAGACACCCTATTGGCCCCAAAATTGGCGCCCCTTGCAGTATTTCTTTAGCTTTCATTCAATTGGAAGGAGTACAACTTGAGATTCTTCAATCTCCTCTTGCTAACCAATTGCTCTTGCTGTCATAAATGTACAGCAAGCCTTTTGGGTCATTTGCCCCTTGTTTCACCCAGGACTTCTTCTCCAATTTGACCCTTGGTTGGCCAAATGCTGCCCCAAATCAATTCGGGATGGGCTGGCTCTTGAAATCCCTTGATAATCTTCAATTATCAGCTGCTGATTTTAGTCCATTGAGCCTTCAATCTCTGGCACGGATCCCAAGGTGGCTGCTAAACCCTAATTTCTGCTGTGAATTAGGGTTTACTGCAGAAATTACAGATCAGCCCACCAAAAATGGCTGAGATCTCCTTCGAATGGCTGAGCATAGGGTGACGGAGATGAGAGAATGCTTTAGAGAGAGAAAATTTTGAGATTTGTCGCGAAGAACTCATCAAAATCAATTGCTGCCCTACCCAATGGATGCACCAACAACAATAGGAGCATCAGAGATTGTGATCTTCAGCAGAAAGTGCATCAACAGCAATTGTCAGCTTCCCAAGGTCAAGAATATGCAATCTCCATCACCAAAATGGTCTCCAATGGCTAGGAATTGGCCCCAAAAGCTGGCAGCAACAGTCCAACACCTCTTTCCAACACCTCCCAAAATGAAAAAACGAGATTTCCCTCTCCCTTCGGCCCTATTTAGCCTTTCCCCCACTTGCATGGGAAAGTTTTGCCAAGTGGTAGCTTTCTTAATCCATTTTCAGCAATTTCTAGTTAATTAATTAATTAATTCTGAAAATTAATTCAGCCCTTAATCCATGCCCAGAAAATTGACCTTGTCCATCCAAAAATTAATTGGCTAGGCCATTTGCAACCCAAAGTGGTCCCATGCATTAATTGACCCTTGGACAAGCATTAATCCATTAATTAATGCCTAGTCCCTAGTGTCACCACTGACACTTAATGGCCAATTAATGGTCCTAGGGGCAAACTGACACCAAAATTCACCTAGAATCTAACAAGTGTAACTTGTTACAACTTTTGCCTTTGACACCTATCTTTTTCACAGGGTCCTTCGCTCTTCAACTGGGAGAAAGTAGCTTTGCACCTCACATGTGCAACACATGTGCATCTTTCAATTGCTGATTTGATTAATCCTTTAATCAAATGTCAATTAAACATAAGCAAAGCATCAAATTTTCACGTCCTTGTGACACTCTAAGCAAGACTATTTTCATTTTATGTTGATTTGGGCATCTTTTTCATTTTGGAGTGATTGTCCATGCTTTATTTTTGATCATGCCAGATTGATCAGCCTTTGTGCCAAAATTTCCCACTCCATTTCTTCACAATAGATTACTTGTAGAACTTAGAAATGTTCTAAATGTGAAAATTTGGATTCTTAGCTGTTTGAAGTGGTATTTGACTAATTAAGGGTGTAAGATTTTAGCCTTTAATCAGAGACTTGTAGGGTTGATAGTTGTCCCTTTACTTCTAGGGCAATTATGAACTTCATGATATTCTTGACAGGCCAACCATCATTACTAAGGTGATAACATTTTGACATACCTTTTTGGGCATTGGCATAAGCATATGCAAAGTATAGACAATCTCCTTAAAGTATAAGTAATTCATTTGATCTAATTGAAGAACTTTGCCTTGGCACATGCTTTAACCAAGAGGGCAATTGTGACAAGAAGTGCCATGACTTGAGTTGTTTGAGGTAATGTGTTCCTATGGGATTGCACAAGGAGGAATAAAGATTCTAATTGAAACTCTTGGCCTAGCAAGATGTGTCTCTGTTTTTTATGTTACATTGATTGTGTTCCTCTATAGTCCTAGTGTGAACACTCCCTTATCCACAAACACTTTTTACCCTCTAGCTAGGGAAAGGTTTTTTAAACCCCATGTGAACACCTGTCAGTGGATGTGGTACTTAGTACCTTAGGGACTGTACTTTCATTATCATTCTCACATGGTGGATGTGAGCTTTCAGCATTCTCTCTTGATGTTCACTTGTTCATTGTGTGAGTGAGTGGTGTGTGTTGTTGAATCCTAATCTA
Source organism: Lygodium microphyllum (assembly GCF_053477565.2). Taxonomy (NCBI): domain Eukaryota; kingdom Viridiplantae; phylum Streptophyta; class Polypodiopsida; order Schizaeales; family Lygodiaceae; genus Lygodium; species Lygodium microphyllum. Next base: position 145,047,485 of record NC_141138.1, read on the forward strand.
ACAGCGATATCAAAGCCATACCTCTTATCAACTACCACTTTACTTATGAGCCACCATCGCCTCTGCCACCATTGAGTCTTGAACATGGCCATTGTTGTTTGTGAGCTATCTGCGTTGTTCGTGAAGCTTCCCACATTGTACAACTTTTTCGTGCTTGCAACCTTCTTGCCAATTGCTCAACTGTCTTTGTGTTAGTTAGCCTAGGCGATCCACATCTCACATTGATAGGTACATTAATGTTGACATGCAGCCTAATAGTCACATTTGGCTTGGATGCTGCTGCTCAATGGTTCCTACCTCTATATTGTTGTTTGACAGTTTGCTCTTCAATTGCCCTATCACGTAGCCTATTTGTTGACATTTATTTGTCTCAATAGTCTCCTTGTTGTCGCCAACATGTCTTGTCTAACTGTTGCTTGTTGAGGATGTTGCTTGACCATTGCCTTGACCGTTGTTGTCTGTCCTGACAAACTGCACGTTTGATATGATAGTTTGGGCCACGTCAATAATTATTACTTATTGCTATTTTACCAAAATTACTCGACATAATTTCCACCATACGAACCCTGTTCACGTATAGCCTCTCCACAGGCACAAAATTTAAGGGGTTTTTGTAGTAGACATCAATTTCGATTCAAATTCTTCAAAAAAATTGGGACTTTGTCTAGAATCCCCAAAATTCACCATAATTTGGGGGATTTTGTGTTTGATGCCTAATATTACCCAATTTCTCGTAAAAAATTTGGTACTTTTCATATGTGAGCCCAAATTTTATCAATTTTCATCAAATAGATTTGGGGATTTTGTGAAATTTATCCAAATTCATCAACATTGGGGCCAATTACACTTTCTACACTGATATTCGTGGACATTGGAGCCTTTTTAGTTTGTAAATTTTTCTTGGACATCATAAATTGTGCCCAAAATTGTAAGTTTTTTGGGCTTTTCCATGCTTTTTCATATTGTTGCACCTACATGTATACATTTGGCAGCTGCTGTTGTGAAAATTCAGTCTCACACAACTAGCAATGGCAAGCCAAATCAACTTGTTAAATATGTTTGGGGATATTGATAAACTAGATGACACAAATTATCCGATGTGGGTATACATGATGAAACATGTTTTAGTTGCCAAACAGATTTGGGAATATGTATTTGGTTCAGATAGGCATGTAGGCCTTGGTACACAATGTTGTAGGTTCATCTAGTTTATCCATTGTCACTAGTGGATCTTCTACTCTAGCCCTTGCTACTCCTATTGTTGATCAATTGAGATGGGATGCCCGGGCACATGCTTTGATTGCACTCTCCCGCAAAAGATGGGCTATCCCACATATTTGTGCACAATGACCAAGGATGCTTGGGATAAACTTGCCTAGTTGTATCAGGTGCACAATGAGGTTGGTGTAGCCTATTTGCGCAAAAAACTTGAGACGGAGCACATGACAAAGGGTGATTCAATGGTTGCCTAGATTACACGTATCAAGGACATAACGGAGTAGCTTGCAAATATTGATGAGATAATGTATGATGCTTCTCTTGTTTCTACAATCTTGGCTAGCCTACTTGACACCTATCAAAGTTTTGCCACTATACTTTACTTGCTTGCAAAAGGAGATACTAATGCATACACATTTGATGCATTTGTGTCATTGTTATTGCAAGAAGTGCGATAACGAGTGAAGTGCTCTAACATAAGTACGGAAAATCAAGCATTTGCAACCAGCTATAGGAACTAAGGGAAGTTATGACAGCCACTTAACTTAAATGGTAAAGGCAAATAAGCTTCTTTCATGGACTCTTCAAGCACCCAAGGATGAGGGTACTAAGAAAAAGAGATGCCATTATTGTAAGAAAAAGGGGAGTGTTATTGAAGAATGCTAAAAGAGGATTGCAAGTGAAACAAGAAAGCAATTGGGCATGATTGTTGCTGAAAATTTAGCAAGTATGAAAAATGCAATGGCACATGTAGTTAGTTTGGACATTAGTCAATGTTATGCTTTTGTTGTGTATTGTTTATATACTCCTTCTTTTCATGTACATGGCTTATCAGTGGCTGAAAATAGCAATACATGGTATTTTGATAGTGGTGTCTTCAAGCACATAACATCCTTTTGTGACTTGTTTGTATCATATGAAAATGTACAAATGGGGGGCATCAGTTGTCTATGCAAATAATGCTTCGTATACAATCCAAGGCATTGGATAGATTCCCATTCTTGCAGTAGATGGGAAAACTACCATGCTTGAAAAGGTTTTGTATGTGCCTGGCATAAAGAAAAACTTGCTTTTAGTTTCAGCCATTGCATGTGTTGGTTTTGTGGTTAAAAAACTACATGGATCAATGCAGTGCCTATGACTGTAGTGATGGGGATGCCCTCACTGTCATTAGCACTTTGTACAATGGCGTATATTAGCTTGATCTATATGAGAGGAGAGCATTAGAGGATGCACGACAGGTTGATGCCACCACTATGGATAACATTGAGTTATGGCATGCTAGATTTGGTCATCTTAATTATGGCAGTTTGCTTCACTTGAGAAGCAAAAATATGGTGCTCGATCTCCATTTGTTGAAAGCACCTGTGCATAATGTATATGAGAGTTGTTTACTTGGCAAAATGCATCGTGCTTCATGTTCCAAAAGTGATGATGAGAATTACAGCTTGTGCATAGTGATGTTTGTGGACCCACGCATGTCAAATCCATTGAAGGATACATGCATTTTATTACCTTCATTGTTGGCATGACCCGTCATTGTTAGGCATATACTTTAAGGCACAAATTAGAAGTGTTTACATGTTTTAAAACCTTCTTGGCCTTGGCTGAAAATAGCAGCGGATGCAAGTTGATTACACTCCATATAGATTGAGGGGGGGAATACATGTCACGAGAATTTAACTCTTTTTTGGTTGAAAGCGGCATTAAACATCAATATACTACACCTAACACCTCAACAAAATGGTTTGGTTGAAAGAAAGAATTGGACTTTGATGGGGATGGTACGTTGTATGCTTTCACACAATAAGTTGCCCCCAAAGTTTTGGCTTGATGCTATTATGTATGCAATATATGTGCTGAATTGCAGCCCGACTAAAATATTGGTTGAATGTATGCCTTATGAGGCTAGGAATGGCCAGAAACTAGTGGTATCACACGAAACCAGGGGCCATCTCAGATTGCATATGAACCAAGGGCTGTCCTTGCTTGAGTGCATAGTTGACAAGAAACCAGTTTCGTAAGGTTAGAAAACTCGTTTCATACTTGGGGGTTTCATAAACATATGAAACACCTATTTTAAACTTTAACAAATGCCATACCCTAAATGTCTTGGGACTTTTGTAATCATTGTTTATCATGGATATATTTAATACGTTGACATGGATAATAGCATTGATTGCTAAAGTTTTGTTTTGATTTGTTATCCATAATGATTGCATATATTGATGGCTCCTTTTACAACTAAAGTTGATGTTGGGCATGGATAGTGGACCATGATATTTGTAAACATTAATCATTAATGGTATGTTGAATGTTCATTTACATTGTATAGAATAATGAATAATGTCAATCTATGTTTCTATGTCACACGAGTCATATAATATATGTATATAAAGCTTTCATACTTTTTTCCATCTCGAATAAAACCGCTTTCTAGCATTTTATGAAATTTCGATGAAATCTGTTTCATACCTCCTGTTTCGGAAACCCTTGGCAACTATGCTTGAGTGTCTGTTACATTAGCCCCCCTTCTAGTGTCGAGTTCCATGAGGGGCGGTGGTGTGCTTTTGAATAGGCCTTGGCTTGGTTGTGTGTTGAAGATGAAATTCACGAACCTTAAATAGGAGCTCTTTGAAGATGTAAAGTTGGTTCCCATGTTCATTCACTTGCATCATAGCCCTTCCAATAGACAAGATACTGTAGTTTGCCTCTTGAAATTCTAGAGTCCAGGATTTTGTCTACTTCATTTTCTTGCTGATCTTGAATTATGATTGGAGGTGATGGCTTTGGTATTCTTCCAAGGAATACATGATGGATTTTCATGGATTGGACCGGACGGCCCACGGGTCATGATTCGGTTTGAAGTAGGCACCTAGGGTATGGTACAAAAAGATACATTCATATTTGATTGCTCTTGGGCTCATTAATTCACACATTGAAAGCATTCTTTATGTTTGTAAAGATGAGGATACGTGCTTGATTCTCATCCTTAATGTGATTCAGTTTAGGGTTTCTCAGTGGTGGGCATGCTTTATACAAAGCCTTGGTACTACACATTGGCAAGTAGTCAAACATGTCTTTCGCTATCTTAAAGGTACTCAAACATTGGGCCTTTTCTACCCCAAAAGTACTTCTCTTTGCTTGCATGCATTCACAGACAGTGATTGGGCTGGTTCTTTTGATAGGGGGTGTCCACTAGTGGTAATTGTTTCATGCTTGGTGATTCATGTATTTCTTGATTGAGCAAGAAGCAATCTACAGTGGCCACATCTAGCTGTGAAGCTGAATACATGGCAACATTTATAGCTACATTTGTGAATGTGTATGGTTCATATGCCTTTTGGTCGATCTTAGTGTGGGACAGTAGTCACCCATTGCTATCTATACTGATAGTCAGAGTGCCACAATAGTTGCAATGAATCTTGTATTTCATGCTTACATGGAGCACATTGATGTGTATTATCATTATGTCAGAGAGAGGCTTTGTGCAAGGGAGATTGACTTGGTTTATGTTCCTACACAGGACAACTTGGCAAATGTGTTTACAAAAGCTCTCTCTAGAGAGAAGTTTGAAGCCTTTCGCAAGGCTCTAGGCGTGATATCCTTTGGGGTTCGATTTGTATATGTTCACATCATTCACTCGAGGGGGGTTTGTTGCACTTATCATGTTTTTTCTTGGAGTGAACACCTGTTAGGGGGTGTGGTACTTAGTATCTTAGGGATTGTACTTTCGTTATTATTCTCACATAGCGGATGTTTTTTCTTGGAGTGAGCACTTGTTAGGGGGTGTGGTACTTAGTATCTTAGGGATTGTATTTTCATTATCATTCTCACATTGCAAATGTGACCTTCCAACACTCTCCTCTCTTGCTGTTCACTTGTTCACTGTTGTGTGCGTGTGTGTCACTGAATCCTTACCTAACATTTGAGTGCATGGTGCATGCATTGCAAGTAGCTCTTTGTTGCAAATGGATCGCTTTTCCTCCTTTGATGTTAGATTCTTGCTTTTATGGGTCATTGGATGACCATCTTGTTGAAGAGACTATGGCATGATTAGTTCTTGGAGGCATCACTACATACCACAAAGGTGAAGCTAGAGAGCACAAAGAAATGTTAGTGCTGTAAATGTTCCACAATTGCTGCATGCTCGATAGGTTCCAAGAGGAAGGGGGAATATGTTAGGGGACTACTGACCTTGGCATAGTGCTCTACAAAGGTACAACTCAAACACTATCGATTCTAGGTAAGTGCAAAGCTTGTTTGATTCGAGGAAAAGGCTACTCTAAGTTACTTTTACTCAGCTGGTCGGAAAGATTATGAGTTCTTCACTATGAAATATTACATACGTCAATCTTGGTTGTGATTAGGTCTTATAACTCATTTCAATGTGTTGTCTACAACTGTTCGCATTTCAAAGATCTTATGCACTTCTCTCTATTTAAAAAAAAAAGGAAATACTTCTTGATTATCACAAAAATTCATGCATGCAATGGGAAAGTATGTAATGAATAAAATTAGACATATGTTACTTTAAAGTAAGTTTCTTTCAAGTGCTACCAAGATATTCAGACAACTTGAAACTCATGTTAACCAATTTTTGAGAAGATGTTCTCTAACTTCATATGCATTGCATTGGATTTTCCAATTAGACAATTTGTGATTTCTACTTTCAATTAATGCACACATTCAAAGCTTCTACTTCATGGATTGTTTGTAATTATCTCTTGGTGTTACTTTGATGGGTTAATGCATAGATTCCAAAGCTTCTACTTCATCGATTATTCCGCAAAGCAAGGTTCTCTTTGTGGATTGATGGAAAACTCGGGCTTGTAGTTGATCCTTACCAGGTTCTGGAAAGGTTGGTAATATTCTATGCGACTTAGTTTTTAATGGACAATGTAAGGCTCGTGGCATTGGGATGATGAATGCTTGTTTAAATGGAAAAAGCATATTTTACATGGGGATTGTTTGTTATGTAGTTAAATACATGGATTTATGAGTAAATTTTACTAGATTGAAATAACATGGGATCAGATTTTTTTTAGTAAATCATTTCCTTGTTTGAATAAATTGATGGTTAAAATGTATATCCCTTTAACTTATGCAGAATCACAAGAAATTTTTGTCAAGTCCAAGACAAAATAATTGCATTTTATAGGAAGGTGACAACATATTTAGATTGAAGCACAAGGGGATACTTAGCTTGTCTCATTAACTAAGATCATCAATAGTACATAGGACAATCTAGAGGAGGATTTGAGTCTTGTAATTGGTAGATGTGGTAGCTCTTAGAAATTATCGAGTTGAAAGACTTTGAGACTCAAAGGATGTGGTGGTGAGGCAAGCCTTTTCGAAGCACGCACTCGTGCACGCACACCAAAGAAACTAACAAAGTGTCGATCCATGGATGCCTCAGCCTTGTGCAAAAACTGGATGTTCGTTGGATGTAGCACAAAGAGGATTCCCAAGGATGAAGCCAACTCATGAATGTCTAGAATCATCTAGGCAAGAGTTGCTCAAAGCTCCAAGAGGGCCATCCAATGTGCAATGTTGGAACATAGAAAATGTTAGAGAAGGCAAAGCATGTTCCAAGCCACAAAAGATGGCCACCTGTGCACATGCACATGCATGCACTAGCATCATCATCTCTAGATGCTCTACTCCTCTTTGGAGCACTAACACTTGTGGTGAGAAGTGAGCCAACTTGCTTGTCTTCTTCTTCGCAGCTCTTATGCATCGCAAGGAGTGCCTACCTTGGCTCAAAGCTTGTAAAACATCAACAAACACAGTTAAGCAATGGTCTAAGTCTTAACCACTTAGATGGGCAAGATAATCCTTGGATTAGGTTACACAACCATCCTCTTGACACAACAAGACTTTATACATGCATGCCTCCATACTTGCTTACAATTCTTGCATGATTCCATGCACCATCTTTAGCTATATGGCTGCTGCAAACAAAGGAAACTAGTTGCAAGTGAGGGTAAGGGCAAATTTTTCAGCCTTGGAATGCTTCACCCCTGAATTGTTTTGTTTCAACGTTCACAATTGACTTGTGGGCAGGTCCTAAGTGAAATGCCTGAATAGTTACATTAAACCATTTTTATCAATTTGGAGCGAAACAGCTAGACGCCAATGTTGCACCTGCACTATGAAACGTTTTCAGCAGTGAAATGCATTTCACGTTTCAGCCCTGTTGAAACACAGCCCCGCAAATAAAGGAAAAGAAAACAAGAGAGAAGTAGGAAAGGAGCAAAATGAAGACTCAAGGTTGAAAAATATTAAAAGCTGAATAGGGCAAACACAAGCTGGAAATGAGAATGCACAAGCTGCAGGAATTGAACACAGGAGGAAAAAATGCGAGAAGTGCATTTATATGAATATTGCCACCTGTTCAGATTCAAGGCATAAGCAGAGGGGATACTTTGGTTGGGTTATTTGAACAAAGATCAGTCACAGAACACAGCACACCCTAGAGGAGGATTTAGGTCTTGTAACTTGGTAGATTTGATAGCTCTTAGAAATGATGGAGCCGAGAGACTCAAAGCTTATGGTGGTAAGGCAAGCCTTGTTAGGAGTATAGTGGGTTCGAGTGAGGTTGAGAGAAAGAGAGCGTTGTCATTGTTAGCAATCATACCCTTTCATGTTCTCTTTTGTGTCTTATCTCCTGGTTGTGGACCTAAGTTTGAGTCAGGCAAGGACTTTTAGAGCTCTGGCACTGGTCATGCTGGTTGGTTATTTCATCCTTGACATGTGAGGTGGAGGCAGTCTAGTCCATTGGGCACCTCATGTTGAGCTAAGAAATGCATTCCATGCTGATTAGGCTCTTAAACAGCCCTAAAACATGCTTATTTAATGAAAAATGCAAAATCGGTGCGTGGTTTAAGAGACTTTTTGTGAAACCCTAGTTTGGGAGGGTCCATCCACATCTAGAAATAGACAAGTTGTCCCCATTTAGTCTTCATCCCTTCTATGCACGTGATCTTTGCCATCAACCTTCCTCCACATGGCTGCCCAATGTTTGTGATTGCTGCCACCATTCCATCAGCTGCTCCAACTCTTGGCGATTGCCCTCCTAGCTGCTGCTTGCTGCCTAACACTTCTTCCATTGCTGCATTTGGCCCCTAACAGCCATCACTAGCCCCAATTGACACCTCTCTTGTTGTGTTTGGTAGTTTCAGCCATTGTCGGCATCCTTGTGCATCTTCATTGTTGTCCCCAGGCATCCTAATGTTTCCGATGATCTGCGTTTGGGTCTTCTACACCCTTTGACACACTTTGATTGGTGGTTCTAGCACTCGGGATCCATCTTTAGTGGACGTCACACTCCGACACTCATCGCTCTACCCTTGGGCATTCTGTACACTCTTACATTCATTTACTACATTGATTCATTCAATTCAAAGTTCTTCTTCTCTCTCTATTTGTGTTTGTGTTTTTGCATTTTTGAGTTTTGACTTTTGCATTTTGTGTTTAGGGTTTGAGTTTTGCACGTCATTGTTTGTGTCTTTGTGTTTCTGTCACGGTCATACACTCTGTGTTTCCTTAGTGCAAACCCTAGCAGTTTCATCACACCTAGTAGTGGCATGTTTGTGCCACCCATATATGCCATTGCCATCTCAGGTGTCATATGACCAATGTGGAATGTCAACAATTTTTGGTCATTTTTATGGTGGATAGTTCAGCCATATCTATAGATCCAACCTGCATTAAATGCAGGTTAGCCAGTTTGTTGTTGGCTACCTATTTATGGTAGTAATTAGTGTTCATTTGGTCTTCATCATTCATCATCATCTCTAGCTAGTCTGTGCTTTCTCTCCTCTCTCCTTATCATCGGCATTCTTCTTCTCTTGCTGCTCTTGTCCAGTGCCTGCTCTTGCTTGCCATTTTGACATTTGTGCATAAGGGCTAGTCGTGTAACATTAGTCTTGTGTTCAGTCTTGGTTTCATTCTCTCAGGTTTTATTTTTTCTTCTCTATGTTCATCTCTCTCTCTCTCTCTCTTTCTCTCTCGCTTGCTTGATCACTCGGCTAAGTTGTGTTCTTGCTTCTGTATGCGCACTCATGTGGTATCGCTGCCAAGAACATGCACTTAGTAAAAGACAATGCAGAGCTGAAACAAGAGCAGTGGGGACAATGTTAAATCATTGATATTTAACACACAAGGGTTACCCGAAATTGAGCCAGCACTGTACAGTTGACAAGTTGAAGTCAAGAGTGAATCAGCTACCAATATTAATGAATCAATGCGTATGGTAGTGCAAATGGGGTTCTTTCATGTAGGCTACAGAATGTAGAAGAGTTGAGAGAGTCAACATGAATGAAGGCTGAGGGGATCTATAATACTTTATGGAGTAGCATATGTACTTCTAGGAACCTCTCTAGATACTCAACAGATGCTAATAATACCAAGGGAGAAAATGATACAAACTAACTAACAAAGTGTTTGAATTGTGGATTTTCTAGTTCTATCTTACCCTCATAAAAAGGACCAAGGTTTGTACTCTTTTTCTTCCACGATCTATATTCCATTAAGTTCATATATCACACACATAGACACACGTGCGTGCGTGCACACAGTCTTTTTGTGAGCTATCGACAGATTAGTATAGATCTATGTTGGTGTGCTTGTGAGGTGAGTAGATAAAGCGAAAAGCTTACATTATCTTCAAACTATTTCTCTTGTGAAATGCACCACTATCATTGAAATCGGAATTTGCATAACTACCGCCAATGAGTTGCTACCCTTGAAATCTAGAATTAGTGTGCTAAGCAGCCATTATTCAGGCTCATGGTAATTGCAAAATGCGTTTTGCTGGCATTGAAACGCGAAAGGGTTGAAATGCTTGAAATGTTTCACTAAAATGTGAAATGCCTAGAGTGAAAAGGTTGATTGAAACAAGATTTTTAAATGGAAACCAATTGTTTTTTTTTGTACTTTTTTTGAGATTTTTTAAACACTTTGCATATATAATAGACATCATTTATTGACATGAAAGTGTTTGCATGGTATAAATGTGTAAGTTACAACTCATAATTTAAAATAAAACTATATCATATATATTGTTCAACCGTTTCACTTGGCGTTTCGCTTGGGACTTGCCCAAATGTGAAACGTTTCGGGGTGAAATGCAACGTTTCAAGGGTAAAATGTTTAGGGGGTGAAACATTTAATGGTTACCTTCTTTAGCCTCTAGAAAGAGGGGGGAGTAGGGCTAAACTGGAATGAGAGGAGGATGCTAGCAAATAAGTTAGCTCATGAGTCTAGGTTTGTTTTAGTAGGCTGGGCATGAGTTTATTTTGTGCATTCTTCAACGTCTGTTTTCGAGGATTAGCCATTATTTCATGGTTGACCAACTTTTATTATTATGCCTTTTGTTGGCTGACTTTTCTTGTTTTGTGGCCTATTTATGGCTTGGGCTCCTTCCTCCTCTGTTAGTTGTCACTTGTAGACTTCCAAAGCAGGTCTTGTTGGAGAGAGAGAGTTGATGCCAATGCTTGCTATTGTATGCGGTTGTCTCATGTCTCCTACCAAAGTAGGTCCTATTGGAGAGAGGGAGGTGGTGACTCACTATTGTATGCGATTGTCTCATGTCTTGGTATATGGATTCCATTCTCGAGCATATCTTTCAGTTCTCCCTTTGCAGTGTTCTTCTGTTTCTCTTTTCACATAGTCACTCTTTCTTCTCTCTTGTGTTGTGAAATCTATTATAGCTGTCTTCTATGCTTCCATTGTTGTACCCACTTCTAACATGGTATTGGATTTTCGTGTTTGGGCTCTAGGTGCTGTTTTCTATTGTGGACAACTTGCCCTCAAACTATTTTACTGTTGGTCAATCTTCCTTTGTCTCCTATAGCTTGGGGGTGACCAGCTTTTGTTAGCAGTTCACATAGCTCATGTGTGAGTTTGACTTATGTCGGGGATGGCTAGGTTATTTAGGCATTTTATTATGGTTATTATGATGCTTATTTGGGGCATTTTATGCTAGACGACCAGTATTAAATGCTGGTTGACCTGCCTCTATTTTGGGATTATTTTATTCTTTATATACCCAGCTCCTTCCTCATTTAGATACATTATCACCTACAGGTTTTGTGGAGAGAGGGAGTTGGTGCTAGTGCCTAGGAGCCAGAGACTCATTGTTGTACACGCCACTCTCATGTTTTGTATATGGATTCCATCTCCCGAGCACATCTTTGAGTTCTCTTTTTCTGTAGTGTTCTTTTGTTTTGTTTCTCTTTTGTCTTGTGTTCAATAGTTTATTTAAGCACTTGTCTACGCTTCCATTGCTTCACCACTTCTGACACGGTATCGGATTGCTTGATTTAGGTTCCTGCTACGATTTTTCTGTTGATTACAGGTATTTCTTTCCCTTGTTGATTAGGCTTGCGTTTTTTAGCCCAACAACTTGCATTTTCAGGCTCTAGCTTGCAATTGTTAGTTAGCTGCATTAAATGCTCAACCAGCTCGCGTTTTTCATTTTCTACCCCTAGCCATGGCTAGGCGATTGCTTGTATAGGTCGTTTTTGCTGTTTTTGGTAGTTTTTGATCAGTTTTTTCTTCATTTTGCAGTAGTTGGCCTGTGTTTTTGATTAGGATTTTGGTCACACTGCACGTGAACTCTCATTTTGTGAAGTCTTTGTTGTTGGTTTGGCTCCATATAGCCTCCATTATCTATCTTCTCTTCTTCTCCTCTCTAGATAGCTCCTTCATGCACTTCTACAAATGATAAGTTACATGGATTTGACTATCTTACATGGAGTGCTATGATGAAAACTTGGTTTGTGCAGAAGGGGATTTGGTTCAGATAGCTCATGTGTGTGTCTGACTTGTAAAGGGCATGGCTAGGTCATCTAGGCATTTTATTATGGTTATTATGATGCTTATTTGGGGCATTTTATGCTGACCGACCTGCCCCTATTTTGGCAATATTTTCTTCTTTGTATACTTGGTTCCCTCCTCATTTAGATACATCATCACCTATAGGTTCTGTGGAGAGACGGAGCCGGTGCCAGTGCCTAGGAGCTAGAGACTTCCTGTTGTACGCGTTATTCTCATGTTTGGTGTATGGATTCCATCTCCCGTGTTTGGGTTCTCTTGTTCTGCAGTGTTCTTCTATTTTCTTTCTCTTCTATCTTGTGTTCAATAGTTTATTTCAGCATTTGTCTATGCTGCCATTGCTGCACCACTTTTGAAAGTTTCTGGGTATTTTCTGCCTGTTTCAAGCCTTCAAACATATGCATTTTTGTGCTGTAGTTTTCATGTAGGGTTTGTGCACTCCATATGGCTGCATTTAATGCTAACTTAGTCCATGTTTTTGTGATCTGCCTCTTGTGTTTTCCGAACTAAATGCTCCTGCAGGCCGGGCAACAATATTTTCAGGCTTGTGACAATGTCTATTGGCTGTACTTTACCCGATTCCTCCTTTTTTGGCCGATTTTCATGTCTAACCTGATTTTTGATTTCCCCTGCATTAGTTGTTTTGTGCTCCTCTTTACATTGTGTGTGAACTCATGATCCATATAGTCTTTGTTGTGTTTGGCTATACTCTCTTTGTTTCTCTTCTTTTCTTTATCTTCTCAACCTATCCTCGCCAAATGGCACCTCCCTAGTTCTCCACGAATGATAAACTTCATGGTCTTGACTACCTAACATGGAGTATTGTTAATGAAAGCATGGTTTGTGACATGTGTAAAAGCTCTTGGTATGTGGTGTGTCATGAGGAGGTGTATTTTTATATGCTTAGCTTTGGCATTACTAAGTTGTGCACATGTGAAAAGCAAGTCAATTAAGTGACAATGAGACCTTAGTAACCTGGTGATTAGTGGGTGACATCGGCAAAAGTTGTACAACGTTATGTCGGACAAGTGCTTGCTTGGTGCGTGATGTCAATGTGGGTCTAGGCCATTAATTGGGCTGTTAAATGTCTAGTGGTGACATTAGAGGGACTAGGCATTAATTAAGAAATTAATGCTAAGTCCAAGGTCAATTAATGTTGGGACATTAAATGTCCCAAGGGGGGTAGCATGATTAATGTGAATGGGCACTACCTAGTTCTTGGGCAGGGTCAAATGGTTAATTAATTAACAAAAACTGGAAATTACTTTTGGAGAGCTGCCAAGTGGCAAAACATGTTGCCACTAGTCAAATCTTTCCATGCAAATTGCAAGAGGGCTGTTTTGTGAGAGTGCGCAACGGAAGAAGAACACGAACACAGAGGAGGAGAGAGAGAAAGCAGGGAATGAAGGAAGAAAATCTGCACTGACTGAAATGAATGCTGAATACACTGAAATGGACTGATCAGTCCCTGCACGCAGCCCGGAGCGTCAGTGAGGGGACCAGATCAGGCTGATGACGATGGCAGCACCACCACGGAGGAAAAGGATGTCGGAGTGTGCACCTGCTGAAGAGGAAGAAGACTGAGAGATGATCTGCCAAGTGTGGGGGGTTGGCTATATATAGCCAAAAGAGCCCAAAACTGGCTGACCTGCCCCAGGAGCCATAAATACTGGACCAACTGCATTTAATGCAGTCCGACTGCATTGCAGTCGCAAAATGCTGACGTGGCACATCTGGGGCCAAAAAATCCCGAAACAGGGGGACAATACCTGGCAGGTGTGGACAGCCTGGGAAATGCAGAAACTGCCCTAAAAATGCACACTGGACCCCGACAAATAAAGGGAATGCATAGAAATGCAAACTGACAGCCAGTCGAGAGTGACTAGCCTCCTCCATCAAAACACATGACAGACATGTCAGAGCTCCTAATGTCCTCGTTTGACTCAGACTGAGGCTCACAAGTAGGAGATGACAAGGCATGACAAACATGACTGCTAACACCCCCTCTCAGATCCTGGATGTGGCTGAAGGCCGAAGAAGAAATGGATCCGGGGATGGCAAGAGGAATGCCAATGTCGATGAAGTCCGTCGAAGTAGACTGCTGCTGAAGGAGCTCCTCACGATCCTGGAAAGCCCCCTCTGAAACACTAGGGGCCAGGGAATCCACAGCCGCATCACCGATATCGTCCCCCTCTAAAAGAGATGGGAGGTACGAGGGAACCACCGGAGGAGAAGGTGGGGGGATGGGAAGGAACCTGTGGAATAGAAGGTGCACAAGCGGGAACGGGTAGCAATAGACTGCCTCGGAGGACCTTGCATCAAAGAAGGGGAATGGAGCCTGTAAAGCCCGCTCTCCTGCCAACCTGTAGATAAGACAGCTCCTATAAAAGAATCCTCAATAACAACGGCATGCTTGGTGAAGATCACTCGTGTGCCAAGCCTCGTAAGACCATAAACTGAGAGGAGGGGAAGGCCCAAATCCGGAACATGTAGGGCCTGGGAAAAGGAGCTCGAAGGTCGGTTGGTAAACAAAGGCAATGTGCCAACACCACTAATAGGCACCGATAAAAAGTCACCAACAGTGACTGAACCCTCTGATGGACGGAGATCCTGTAACAAATCACCTCGGGGAGTCATATGACTCGAAGCACCACTGTCCACTAACCAAGGCTGCGCAGAAGACACTGTAGCCACGGAAGAAGGATCCTCCTCCAAAACATGGATATGAAGGAACACTGACTCATGGATAACAGCGGGTGTAGAGGTAGAAGAAGGCTTCGATGTAGATCCACCCTTCGCTCCCGGACGAAGGTGAGGGTACTTCTTCCAGCATTTCTCCTCGGGATGTGTCCCTTTCCCACAGTGTGGGCACTTCGGTCTCTCTGAATCTGAGTCAGAGCCTGAAGAACTGTCCTTCTTCTTAGCCTTTGACTTCGTCTTCTTCTTCTTCTGTCCTCCCGAACCTGCAACAAAGGCTCTAGTGGAGTCAGATCCACTAGCACTGACCTCTCTGAGTCGCTCGTCATGCTCCAAGGCAAGCTCGGATAGCTCCTCCCATAGAAGCTTCTCACGGACGCGAGCTTTCTCCACACGCCTGCTGCAGTCTTCAACCTGTGAACATGAACAAGGACAGAATCCTGCAAACTCAGAAAGAGGAAAGATCTGGCTTTAGAATTAAGACGATCCCATAAGGCTGCACGATCCATAGATGTCCCATCCGCGGGATCCACTTGAGGCCGGGGAGTAGGAACAGAAACAAGCTCCCAAAGATCGAAGGAGTCCAAGATACACTCCACCTTGCAGGACCATAGAGAAAAGTTGGAGCCATCCAACCGGTCCTCTTTGGGCAGTTGAGGAAGTACGGGTACCTGTACAGGGGGTACCAAAGGCTGCATCTTCGGCCCATTGGAAGGGGTGCGCCGAGATACATGAATAGAAGGGGGACAAGAACGAGGAATAGACTCCGTATGACGATCCTCGCGATAGAAATCACGCCTCCGTTCAGATGAATGCCGAGACAAAAGCTCGTCATCTGAGTCATCAAAGCCCGTAAACTGATGATAAGATATCTTCTAAATCTGCAAAACACCAAACACCAAAGAAAACTGTGCCGATGCCGAAGAATGACCACCAGAAGGGTCACCAACCACTAGAAGAACCACCAAACTCCAGGAAATCAGGTCGCCTATCACCAGGAGGTGAAAACGCAGCTGTGTAGGGCACAAAATCCGGAGGGAAAGTTGCCAAGCACCAAAACGCAGCCAAGAAGAGAAGCGCCAGCTGGAGAGAAGCTACCAGGAGGGAAAACGACCACCTTGGATGCAAAACGCAGCCTGTAGTGGAGTCGCCCAGCTGAAGAGAGGGCCGCCAAGCTGAAAACGCAAGTAGACAGGGGCTGGTTGATGACGTGGCAGCCTCTGGAAGGGGCTGATGCAGCAAACGCAAATGTATAGACCACCTGGAGGGGCCGCCTGGCTGTTGGAGAGAAGGGGGGCAGCAACAGATGATAGGTGTGGTGTCTCTCCAGTCGATGAAGACCTCCGTGCTCTCAGTTTGGCGATGATACCATGTGAGAGTGCGCAACGGAAGAAGAATACGAACACAGAGGAGGAGAGAGAGAAAGCAGGGAATGAAGGAAGAAAATCTGCACTGACTGAAATGAATGCTGAATACACTGAAATGGACTGATCAGTCCCTGCACGCAGCCCGGAGCGTCAGTGAGGGGACCAGATCAGGCTGATGACGATGGCAGCACCACCACGGAGGAAAAGGATGTCAGAGTGTGCACCTGCTGAAGAGGAAGAAGACTGAGAGATGATCTGCCAAGTGTGGGGGGTTGGCTATATATAGCCAAAAGAGCCCAAAACTGGCTGACCTGCCCCAGGAGCCATAAATACTGGACCAACTGCATTTAATGCAGTCCGACTGCATTGCAGTCGCAAAATGCTGACGTGGCACATCTGGGGCCAGAAAATCCCGAAACAGGGGGACAATACCTGGCAGGTGTGGACAGCCTAGGAAATGCAGAAACTGCCCTAAAAATGCACATTGGACCCCGACAAATAAAGGGAATGCATAGAAATGCAAACTGACAGCCAGTCGAGAGTGACTAGCCTCCTCCATCAAAACACATGACAGACATGTTAGAGCTCCTAATGTCCTCGTCTCCTAATGTCCTCGTTTGACTCAGACTGAGGCTCACAAGCAGGAGATGACAAGGCATGACAAACATGACTGCTAACATGTTTGGGGGTTGGCTGAGGGTCATTTCAGCATTCAGAGGTTGAGAGAGGAGGAAGGAGCCATTGGATGAGCTATGAGAGAGGCAACAACTGATCGCACTGGGTGATACGATGGGGGCAGCAAGTTTTCTTCTTTGTCCCAATGAGAGGCAACGGTAGAAGAGGAGGGCTCATCAATTCACTAAGATTTGATCCCCCTTTTGAAGTTGTTGGTGCCAACAGAATTGCCATCAAAGCTACCAATCAAAATATACATTTTTAAATTTGATTTCCTCTTGTCTACCCATCAGCCTTGAGTAGTTCTCTGCCAATTCTAGCTTGGGGTGGAGAGCAATTGCGGAAATTGCTGTTGAAACCCTAATTTACGATAGAAATCAGGGTTTCCATAGCCATCTCAGGTTTTGCACCCGATTATTGAAGTCCTAACACTTGTGTTGTAGCTTAAGGCAAAGAGATTTGCAACTGAACCAAAGGGGTAGCCCATTCATCAATTCTTGTGGTTCGCATGTAAGAGATTGTGATTCAATTTGAGCCTGGATTGTTGTAGTATTAAGGGGCTAATTGTGCCCAAGTGGTGCTGGTCATTTTATGACAGCCAATGTATTGAGGATTGAAGGAGATCAGCTTAGATCTCATTGTACTTGAACTCAGAGCAATACAATATAAAGAAATATCGCAAGGAGTGCTAGTTGTTGGGGTCAATTAGGTGTCTGCTGTCCAAGATCAAGTGGTGAAGTGTGTATTTTCAGATTTGGGTATTTAATGCTTGATGTATTTTGAGTTAAATCAAAATATCACCTCCCTTACTAAGTAGGAATGCTGGTTTTATGGTGTTTGGAGCTATTGTCCATCCTAGTATTCCAAATCCTATTCCAACTGATTGGGATCATGACAATTACAAGAAAGCTATGGTCACATGGGATTTGGATGATGCACATGCCTATTTTGCACTTCTTTGGCGCATTTTTGAAGAGGTCCTTTCGACGGTTACCTCGTACAAGACAACTTCGGAGTGTGGGACAAGTTGCAGATGTTGTATGACGCTTCATTGACCATGCAAGCTGTGACCCTCTATAGTCAGCTCTAGTCAGCTCTAGCAAATGAAGTTCAAACCTAAAGATGCTATGCAATCATTTTTACTTAATGTGACACAAGACTAGCTTCGGCATATGTAGTCTGCTCTTCTAGAGGTGTATCTAGTGGGGACTGTACTCTAAAAACTCCCTTTGGAGTGTGATGGAGTAGCCAATGCTGTGCAATCCTAGAGACATCTTCGCAGCCAGTGAACTTTACTCGTATGTTCTTGATGTTGCTTAAGAATGAGGCGTCTTTGAGGTTATAGGAGAGGCTTTCATCTCGACATGGTGGCCATGATGAGGGATTTGCAGCTTCAGAGAGGGGTGACAAGAAGAAGAAGACGAAGGCCCGTTACTATGCTATCAATGTGGAAAGAAGGGACATTTATCATCTACGTAAGGATTGCAAGGTGCTAACAGCTTCATGGAAGGAGACAAAGAAGAAGCAGGATACAAACTCGTGACAAGTCATTCTCATCCTCCTTTGTCTCCGATTCAGATCCTCTTGCTTTCTGTTTCTCTTTTCTTGCAGTCTCTCCTCTCTTGTGTTGTGCAGTCTATTACAGCAGTCTTGAATGCTTCTATTGCTGCACCCACTTCTGACAAAGGAAACGGCTCAAAAGCACTTAGATTTAAAGGGGATTCTGCTAAATATAAACAAAAAAACAAAACAGTTTAGGGAAAAGCTTAAATGGAATTTAGTATGATTTGTAAATGCCAAATGTGGGACAGCATATAGAGCAGAATGTAGGAAAAACTTGCTTATAATACTCTATATAAGTAGCAGGCCTGAGAAACAAGCAAGCTCTTCTATGCCCTGTTCTAGATAGTGTTGAGTGCAGCAAGTCATGTATCACATCAAGTTAAAACTTTATTGCATTTATTGTCCTTGAATGGCAGCTTTTGTGTTACCAAGTATTAGCATTAGCAAGTTAAAAATGAGGAAATAGTTCAGAAACCTCTAACACACAAAAGTCTCGTCACTAAAAGCCGAAGGATGCCAAGATCTTTCTATGATATGAATACAATCGTGTTTATGCTGCAATATGGTTTTGCAGGTTTCTTTGGAGAAACAATGAAACCTTTGCAATTTCTCGACATTACAAACGCTTTGATGTATTTGAAGAAGCTGAAGCAAATAAGGCAGCTGGGAAATATGACAACAGTACTATTGATGCTCAAGTGAATTTATACAAAAACGAAGGGCTTGCACCTTATGACAGACTAAAATCACCATTTTCTAGTGGTTTGTACCTCCCTCTAATTGTGGATCCTTGCCAGTCTAAAGTACAATTAATCTCTGCACAGGATGTTTTTTTCTGACTTTTTTTCAAATGCAGATGTTCCAGAGGGCTGTGTGATTATACGCGAACATACACCAATAACAAATTTGTTTACGTGCCTTTGGTTCAATGAAGTGGATCGTTTTACATCTAGGGATCAGCTGAGCTATGCTATTGTGCGGAACAAGTTAATGGATAGAATTCCCTGGTGGCCCAGCATGTTTCTTGATTGTGAACGAAGGAACTTTGTGGTGCAGGCAAGTATTGATGCTTCAACCACCTTTCTGATGTTAAGGTTGATTTACATGGTTTTTAAACTCCTTGAAAGGTAGGCTTGTCATAGCTTGATTTTCTTTGGTAATGAATTTTCCTGAATGGCAGGCTTACCATAGAGATCTACTAGAGCAAAGAAAGTCTTCTATGAGCACTCTACCTCAACAAACCAATTCAACAACCAAACTAGATGTGGAGTTGGGCCTTGAGATTCCTGCTATGAACAGGTCAATTGCTCCAAATAGGACAGTTCCAAGATCAAGACGTACACGACATGCTGTATCCCGAAAAGTATCTGGAAGGCAAAGAAGGATATCTGATGCCAGGCATAGAACAGGTTCAAGGATTGGAGAGAAACTGGCCTGAAGGAATGACACACTTTTACTTCAGCAGTTCTATTCCTAATTTCTGTTATTGGAGACTGATGTCAACATTAAGTGGCATCTCCCAGTCTCTGATCTGAGTAGCATTGGGAAAAACCCCCTGAATGCTCCTAGTGACAACTTAGTGGCCCATAGTTTGTGTGTACATTGCCCAGCCTCCCTTTATGCAGCGGGATTGAGTTCACAGTCACAAAGCTCCTTGCTAGCTAGAAGGCTACATTGTGTCATCTTATATGGATGGGAGCACTGAGTTATCCATTTGTTCAATACAGCAGAAGGTATTGTAATCAGCATTCCTTACATACAATTCTTGTACTAGATTGGGACTAAGACTCTTTTCTGGGAGGGATGGAAGGGGATGTTAACTCCCCTTGCAGTTTTGTCACTATATTTGGGTCTGATATATCTAATTGATTATCTCATTGAAAATCCAATCTCTGATTGTCTCAATGGTGCTATCTGAATGGTTTTTAAATGTATTTTTATCCAGGAACGCTACTTGCAATGCAAAACATTGTCTTTGTGATGGTCATCATCACACTTCCAGATGCATATGGAGGCTGAAAGAATTAAAGCTTTCTTCTGCACATTTAGTAGATGATCAATAGTTATTGTAATAATTCCCTAGAGGTAAAGGTTCTTTTGGGCATGGTTTTGAAGGCTGACGACTTGTTTTTTTGGAGTTTAGGTTGTAGTGAGATACATGTCTAAAACATTTCTGGTGACATGTTGTAGTAAAAAGATGGAGGTATGCAATGATTTTTGGCTTCATTGGTCCACTCCTTTATTCTGGGCTCCGTAAATGCTTGCTGATTATGGCCAACATGGGGCTGCCAATAACCAGACATGCAAGTTTTCTTCACCTGTATGTGTCTTTGCTATTTGTGTGTTTGTGTGTTCTTTGTAGGTTTTATTCAGAAGGTGCAGATCTTACGGCCGTCCTACTGAAGCCGAGTAGGAGGCAGTCATCATAGCTACAGTTGAGTGTGTATGGCTCATATAGGCTTGGGGTATTAACTGTGACATTAAAATTAAAGTGATATTTAATGTGACATTAAGGTCACATTAGCTTTGGCAGTTTTGCATGTAGGATATTGAAGTGCCTCATTATCTACTGGATGGATTCTTAGTGAGATATAGCTTGGTCTATGTGCTTACACATGATAACTTAGCATCTTTGTTTCAAAAGCCCTCTCGTGGTAGAAGTTCAAAGCTTTGATTTTGTTATTCTTCCCTGATGAACTGGATATATTCCTATACTTGTTCACATCATTATGCTTGGGGGTATTATAACAGATTCTACGCTAGTGAGGTATGCACATACTCAAGATTGTTGGGTTTTTTGCCCTCCTTACGAGGTTCTTCCCTTGTGCATGTATGCGTCCTATTTTCAGCTCCTAGGATTTTAGTTCATAGGTCCTTCATATGCTCCTGCCTTTTTGAGAGTGGATTTCTATAGCTGTGTCTGCTCGTCCATTGCACGTGTTCTTGTTTTGCCTTCTTACCAGTGATTCTACATTGCTCAATCTGAAAGTCAGTACTTTACATAGAGTTCCTATTTATAATTTCAACCATAAGTGGCAGTTGCGGGACACTTTCTCGTGTAGTTTTTTGAAACTGACATTTGGTAGCCATGCCATTAGGGAAGGGGGTTAGTTGGATACTATTGGTCACCATGATCACTTCTCTCCTTGTTATGGTACTTCTTGTTGTCCAAGCTTCTTGAGCTCATACCTGGATGGTGGTATAAATTTTGTAGGTATTAAAATGAGTAAGAAATGCCAAAGAAAGGAAAGAATAAGGTTTTGTAGAAGAGCTACAAAGTGGTGTATAAAGTAAAGAGGTCAGCTAATAATAACCAGATCAAAATGATTTAATCTGAGAAAAATTAGGGTGAACCTAATAGCTTTCTTTTATGCCACGTGGCCTTGATTATGGTACATGGAAATAAAGCATTTCCACCTTGGGAAGAATTAGTGTGAACCCAAAAGCTTTCTTTTAATGGCCTTGATGTTACATTGTATAGGTAATTTAAGTTGTGTTTCTTTTTGATGATATGTATATCTACAATGACCTTGCTTTTCGTGAGCTCGGTTTTGAAATTGCATATTAGTCAAATAATTACAACATTATTTAGTACGAAGTGACTTGTATGAAGTGGCCTCCACCTCGTGTGTTCTTGAACAGGCCTTGGATGGGGGGGTGATTGTCCCATCCCATGTACGTTAAATGCACCATGAGTACTATATTTTTGCATTGGTAATAATGCATGCTTGAGCTCCTCGGTGGGCTATTATGTGCAATGAGTATTCACAAGAGAGTCAATAGAGTATTCTCAAGAGTCGCCACCTTTGCGAAGTACACCCACATGTTAGTCCTTGCAAAATTTTTTATTTTCATATGCATTGTTGTCTTGATTAGCGGTATACTTAACAAGGTCTTTCTATGAGAGCCCACCTACTTTTGGCACCTCTTGTAATGAAAATTAGGCAAGGAATCTTGAGCTCTCCACTCGTGATTGCTCACAATGGTACTTTTTGTGAACTCTTGCATGTCTTAACATCTTTTACATTTAAATATTTGTCAAATTTGAGACAGTCATCGTAAGTAAAATTGCAAAATATTGGTGGATACATAGGCTAATCCTATAATTGTCCCAATATTATAATACTTGCAATAGACTAGTAACCATAATGAGAATCAGTAGTAGAATCACCTTGGTGATTGCCCCATACATCTCAAGCTTGAATTTAAATGGAAGCTTATTAGTTTAGTTGAACTTAAATACTTTTACTCTGATTATTCTCTTTCATTTTTGTCTTAATGAATCTCCATCTCTCTTACTATTATGCTTTCTATCTTACATCTATAAACATAATTTGGAATGTACTGTATGCATTTAAACATTTCTCTTTTTTAAATCTCTCATGCACACATATCATGTACAAACGCACATGGAAATACATGATCATCACATTAATATCATGCTTAACATTGGCATTGATAATCTCCTACATACATTGAAAAGTCAACCTACCTAGAGAAAGCAAATGACATTTGATGCCAACACCATACTCAAATTTATCTAGTGTTGCATGGAAGATCTGAGAGAGAGAGAGAGAGAGAGAGAGAGAGAGAGAGAGAGAGAGAGAGAGGAGACAAGTGATGGGTGCCTTAAGGGGCTTCCATGGTGGAGCTCTCGGCCCCATCTACATGGGTGAGATGGGGAGAAAACCACACATAGTGGCCTAACCCAATCTACAGAAACATTGACATGCTCATAGAAGCCCCATATTCAATGGTGTAGAGAGGTTGGGGATGTGGCATGGGTCCCCCATCCCATATAGTTAGTGCTAAGAGGGGGGGTTGTGTGAGGCCACACAACATTGTTTGCACTTTGTCAAGGGGTCCTCACCAAGTCTACATATATATCACCAAGGGGCTAATACATCATGGAGGGGAGATGGGCCATAGAGGGATACCTAAGGTTGCCTTTAAGACTGTGCCACACATTGCCTTTAAGATCTAGCCACGTGTTATGATGAATCGTGCAAAATGCAAGAAGAGAGGAAAATGGAATTTACAAGTAGAGATTGTTGCATCATTGTGCAATCTCTTTTAGTGTGCAATGCATATAGAGATGGAAAATATGGACTTTGGGCATCCATTGAAAACCCCAGTTGTTTCCCCATTGCCTTCTTCTTTGCTACCTTTTCTTGACAAAAGATGGGTTGGTTGTGCCATTGCTGTTGGGAAAGGGGAAACAATGGGGGCATCTATGGAAGCCCAAAGTCCCTCTTTACCATCTTCATATGTATTGCACAATGAAAGAGAGCTCACAATGAGGCAACAATTTCTACTTGTAAATTCTATTTCCCTCTCTTCGTGCATTTGGCATGATTCATGGCCGTACATAACTAGATCGTAAAGGCAATGTACGAGTGGTCTTAAAGATAATCTTGCGGGTCCCTTTGCAGCCCAGCTCCACTTATTGATGTATTGGGACGCTTTGTGGAGCCCCCTTGGGGATATCTATGTGGACTTGATGAGGATCTTTGGGGAAGTGTAAATAGTGTTGGCTGGCACCCCCACAATGCCCCTCTGAGCATTGACTACATGGGTGGGGTCCATGTTGTACCACATCCCATATGCACCTTTGAAGATGGGCCTAGGAGCCCATCTATATTTGTGCAGTTGGGGTAGTTTGGGGCATTGCAAGTAGCCCCTCAAGGCCTTTTCTTGTCTTCCTAAGTGTAGATAGGTAGGAGGGAATTCCCTTCTGCTCATCAATGTAGGAGCATAATGGAATGGGGCACATTGTGTAAGACCACTAGTGCCTCCCTTCAAGGTTGTGCACCACCCTTAATGATTTATGGGTGATCTGGTGAGGATCTTTCTAATGATGTGTGGTTGGCATTGCAGGACTCTCCCTTCTCCTCTTGTGGCCCCTTTGTGGTGTCAATTGTGCTTACTCATGACCTCCTTGTGGCATTGAGTGGTCCACATTATGGCATTGATTTGGCCTCGGGAGATTGCATATCATGTTCCCTCCTCTTCTACACCTATGTAGATGGATGACATGAGGGGTTGGGGCCTTGAAGGGCCCCACGTGGTGCTTCTCCACCACCACATTGACTTTTTTCCATACATCACACCTTCCCTTTTGTAGGTTGGTGTCCCATATAGTTGCCCTTTGCCTCTTAGGACAACACATGCTGATCATTCTCTCCATCTATGCCAAGGAAGAGGCACTCCCTCCCACTTGTTTGCATAATAGGAACTTGGAAGGGGCCAGTATAAGGTCTGACATGGAACCCTTGAACCCCATTTACATAGGGGCTTTGGAGAAGGTGACCAGGGGGCATCACATGGTGTCTCTCATCCTCACTTGCATGGGTCCACATGGCCCCTCCTCACCCAATGTGCATTAGTACAAAGGGGAAGGGGAAATTATGGGGAGCCTACATCACATTCCCTTGGCTCGTCACCTGACTAGATAGGATGTAGACAAACCAAGGGTGTTGCAGGCCCCTAGTTCCCACAAACAAGCTTGTCTAGAGGGGAGGCTACGAGGGGGGACCCTTTTGGAAACTAAGCCTTTGGGGGACAAGTGAGATGGCACTCCTTCTTGACCATTTTCTTAGGAGGTCCCTTGATGGCCTTGCACAATGTTATAGATGTGGGAGGGGAGGAGTGTAAGGGTTTTAGGAGTGCCTTATCACATGTACATTCCATGATATGCAAAGTTTTGAAAAATGGCACTATGATTAGAAATTTTTATGATTGGAGGGCCTAATGATAGCAAAGGTTGTGAGGGAGTAAGTAAATTGTCAAGTCAATAGGGCATGATGATTTTGGGCCCAACATTGTTTTGGGCCATACATTGGTAAATTTGTTTTACAAAACATTTTGATATTTGTGAACCTTTTTGAATTCGGGATTGAACAAGGGAATAGGGAGACCAAAAAAGGGAGAGAGACACATTGTGTATTCAATATTAACCCTTTTTAGTTTAAAATTTGGCAATTTGGTTTTTTATGATGTTCAAGATGCGGGGGAGTAAGTGCTTTTTTGAAATTGAATGCTTTTATAATGCAATAGATAAAAGGTAAAAAGGTGGTTAAACAATTGAAGAGGTGTCTTTGGATTTGAAAATTGTCTAGAGGAGGAAGAGGTGGTTGTTGATGTGGAAAAAGAAAATGAGCAATCAATAGCAATGGCATAACACATGAGACATCTTGGTGAGCATTGTCATGTTTGATGTTCTTAGTTCTTTGATTGTGAGGAGAGCAACAAAGCCTCCTACTATTCCTCTTTGTAGGTTTTTTTGGACATGACGTTATTAGGCTTGCTACATAGTAGTGTCCCTTGGTTGATTTCTTCATTTGATAATGTTTCCTACATAGAGAGAATGGGGAAGGAATGAAACTCATTCAAATGAGTAGACATAGCCATACCTCCATGCAAAGGTCCACAAGCTTCTTCAGATCTAGTACAACTAAGATGCAAGACTTTGCTTGTCATAAAGATAAAAAATCTTTTTCCATAATGCATAAGTACCGCTTTTAGTGTCAATGTCATTAAAATACACCTACTTTGATAATGACAGAATGACATGTTCAAATAGGGGAAGAGACATATAAAGGATGGAGCTGTCAAGTCAGAGGGTAGTGAATCCTCATAATCTTCATTAGCCCATTCATTCAGTGTAACCCACACTAAAAGTAAGTCACACATACAATTGAAGAGATATGTCACTAATTTACCTCACACAAACACACCGACTCATTTATTATGTCACACACATGACATACCAGGTAAGCTACAATTGTACTACACAATGTCGGTGTATGCTACTGAGCTTGATTCTCAACACTTACCCTCAAGCTCAAGTCAATAGTTGTGCTCCAAGTAGCTTCCTAAAGTAAATGAACTTATCTCTACCGAGTGAAATCTATCTTTCCTACAAGCATAATCTCCTTGAAAAAGTGATAGTAGACTTCTATGTGTTTGGATCTGGCATGGTGAACTAGATTGCTAGCCAAAAGCACACTACTCATGTTGTCACAATGCAATGTGACCTTCTTGTTCATCTGTATGTTCAAGTCATTTAGCAATTTCAAGAGCCAAACTGCTTGACATGCAACAACTAAGGTTGCATCCTTATACTTACCCTTTTGCTAGAGAAAGCAACTATAGGCTACTTTTTGCTGCTCCAACTGAGCATACTACTTTCAAGACTGAAGGCATATCTACTAGGTAATTGTTTATCATATGAATAACCAACCCAATCAACAACAATGTATCTTGTCAATGTGAGTGGCTTTCTGAACGCATAAAATAGCCCATAATGAGAGGTACCCTTAAAATACCGCATAATCCTCCTGATTGCATCCAAGTGATGTGTATGCATATGTTGTGACCCCATGGTCGATTGCTACTCCTCGTTCTCACACCGGTTCCAGATAGGGTGGCTCAAGTGGATGTTGTGGAGGCACCGATGTGGTGTCCGCGTCTCATCAATCTAGTGGACACTTATCACCTCCAGGGTTTGTCACACCTGTAGGGATGTCTACTCTTGTGACTCTAGGTTTTGCTCAACCGTCCCTGTAGATGGCAACCCTATGGGTGCTACTCCGAGAGATATCACCCCTACATGTGCACCAGATGGACAGGGGTTTGTTGGTTATGCCCACAAGCATGGTCGTAGGTGGGAGAGGGTACACCTTAGACGTAACCCAATAGGGTCCGGATACCTCGTGGATGAGAAAACAGGTGCCATGATCATGAATGATGACGGGAGGAGGGTGGCGGCTCACATGAGAGAGTTGCTGTCAACAAGTATTTAAGCACAATATTTTAGAACATTGGAAAAATATGCTAGAGGGAAGCAAGGACTATGTGGTAGCATCCTTACACGAGGAGTTTTTGGTACCTACGGTGATAGAGAGGTTTTCCATAGGATGGATGATGGATTGTATGTATGCATATATGTCATCTAGATGATCGGTATATCAAAGGTGCAACTTGATTATTTCATATGAGGAGATCCTTACTAAAGGAAACCTTTAAGATCCTTTTCAATTAACTTAAGCATCATCCTAAGGGTTTAATAGACCTAATTGCACATAGATAAATCCATGTAAGTGAATATCTTTAGAGCTTCAACTATATTTTGAAAACACCAATATTTTTTTATGAAGTTTACCAATCCAAAAAAGGTTAGCTAAAACGACCTAGGACATGTAAATTAGAAGTTCCATGGATCAACCCAAGTACCAAAAAGGATTTATATCACTTGAGAGAAAAAAGTTTATCCATAAGCAGCAAGTTCAATGTAAGTACTAGAAATGTCATTTTTTGGACTTGATGTTCTATCCAAGCACTAGTTACATGTTGCCTTACATGTGCTTAACTGTAAAGTGTTTCCAAAAATCTATCTATCTTATTCATGTGTTTGACCCAAAAATTATTTATCATACACACAATTGGGTGATACACATTCTCTAAGAGCTCACAATAACATAGTGTAGAGGATCAAAATTTTATATTTTTTGCCCACATTGGAAGTGTAGGGATGGCTCTCTTAAATTACGAAGCAAGAGGTAAGAGCTACCATCTAATATGCTATACTATTATGGTTTTGTGTCTCACCATACAAGGTCGAATATTGTATCGCAAATTATCAAAAGAATTTGAAACTCAAAGACCAAGTTATGCAAGTGCTAGTGACATCCCAATCCCTTAGAGAACATGAATATCGGCTATTGGCATTCCATTCCCTCGAAGATCTTTAATCGTAATATATAAAGACCTTCATTCAAGTCAACACATTACGTGAAGTACTCATATTATCATCTCGATTGATGTGAGACACAACCTTAAGATCTCTAGGTATGTAGTGTGCTTGAAAATATAAGTTTCTAAGGTTCAACTTCAAGCTCTTAGTTATGATAGATTTATAAATGGGATGCTCATGCCATGTATATAGAAGCATGAGTATTTATGGTTGTACTAATATTAAATTATGAGGATATGATTCATAGTGTGTGAATGCAACCAAATATTTCAAATAATAGTTATATATTAGGTTGGATAGGAGGAGGTGTAGTTCTTGAGAGAGAAAGCCTGGTATATAAATCAATAAGGTGCATCATAGGCTTTTGCATTGTGCATATGAGGCTAGGGTGTTTGCCATTCATGCTATGAAGCACTAAATAATTAATTATGAGTTCCCAAAAATCATGTATGAGCATGGTCCACCATTCATGAAGTAAGTAAAGCATTGATCATCCATATGCGAGGATTGTTCATGGGTATATGTTGAATGAGCAAATGTTTGGAGTATGTTTACCACATGCAGACAAACACCCTTTCGATATTAGATTAATAAGAGTACTTTCATGTACTCTAAAAGAAGGGAAGAGAAATAGCACTAATAAACAATTGAATAAAAAGTAAGATAACAATGAGGATCATCACCAATAGACTATTAGCTTTTAGCATGGCAGAGGATCAAAACTTGCATGAAGGTTGCACATGTTCCATAGCCAAGGTGAGTTTACTGCTAGAAGAGAGCATACATAGCAATCATCTGGACCATATAATAGACTAGAAATACATTTGATAGGTCATGCTTATAGTCAAGGGAATGGAAGATGCCAACCATAACCCATGAATAAAGAGCCATGGTGCCTAGTGGTAGCAAGACAACCTTGATAAAGAGGCACACTGATTTGGCTTCAAATATACTTCAAGCTCCATGTGTTGCCATATAGTAGGAGCATGGACATGCCATGTAAGGGGATATGGGATGACATGATGTGGATGTTAGACAAGGGTTTCTTTGATGCAATGTGTGTGTGTGTGTGTGTGTGCGTGCGCGCGCGCGTGCACGTGTGCGCATGTGTGTGTAAAGCAAAATTCATATATTGTTAGAAGAACACATCCTGTGTGGCTAAACTAGCTATCTATGTATCTAGGCTCAATGGTTCAAATCCAACACAAATCAAAGCATGCTTCCTCGACGTGAATGATAAAAATCAAAACATTTTATGGAAAAGCTTAATAATAATAGATATACTTGAGTATGATCTAATAGATTGAAATACTTTATCACTACGAACAGATCAATCTTTCACTAAGCAACAAATATATTCACAAAAGTTAAAAAATTTTAACAATTGATTTTCAATATAACTATTGATAGATTGAAATACTTCAATACACATAAACAAATAAAATATTAAAGTATTTTATTAGAATGCATTATAAGGAACAAAAATAAAACATGCAATTTAAAAACTGCTATATTTGCTTTTACTTAGGTCACACATGACATTCTTATGTACATAAATAAACTAATGTTAAAAGTTTTTACTTGTTCATGGTATTCATCTTCCATCACAATGCTAAGTACATTAGTGGTTTGTAGGTTTTGAGCTCCTGACCTTCCAATGCTCCAAAGGATACCTTACCATTTTGTGTACAAGCCATTCTCGATGACTGTCCTTCTTGTATTAAACATAACCAACTCATTGTATTAAGGATAGTAAGGGGTAACAAACCTATGCTTTAAATCTAACTTCGTTATCAATTTTTTTGAACTGGTTTATTTTTGAAACTGGGGCCTTGATCTATCAATATTTCCAATGGCATCACAAACCTGTAGCATACATCCTCCATCAGAAATTGGACTATATCCTCTTTCTTACATTTCTGAGTGGCTTTTGCTTTAGGCCATTTGATCATATAATCAACTATAGTAAGCATATAGGACTTTCATGTTTTAGTTTCTAGCAAACATCCAATGAAATCCAAACCCCATTTCTCACATGACCCATAAGCAATAGTAGCTTTTGCAAGTTCCAGAATCAACACCCTCTTAGTGAATGACTAATGAGCATGGAAACTTTTACACCAATGAGTAATATCATCACTCAAACTAGGCCAAGTAAGTCCTACTAACAAGATTTTCCTTTTGGTTAGCTCAAATCCAAATTGACCTCCACATCCTTTTTCATGACAAGAAGATAAACAAGTCAAAATTTCAAAGCTATCCAATACTCTTCTTAGTACATTAATAGTGTGTCTCATATACAGTTGGTTGTTTATGACCATGTATGCCTTGGTATTTTTAACAATTGTAAACGTTTTATCCTTATCAACCAAATATTTTAGCTTGCCAGTTTTTAGGAATTCTTATGAGCCATATATAATATCTACTTTGCATATTTTTTGAGATATTGTTGTGAGCTTTGCAAACTCCTAAAAATAAGGGGAGCAAGTTATGCACCACAAGAATCTTGCAAAGGATTCTGCTGCTTGCTAAAATATGAAAATTTTAAACATAAATTTAGAAGATGAATTAAGTTCATTGGTCACTAAAATCCTTACAAAGCATTCTATTGCTTAAGGATGTTGCCAATGATTAGTAATTGAGTCATTTTATGTCATGACATAAATCAAAATACTAAGATAAATCAAGATGTTATTAGACAACGTAAGTTATTAGTTTGTGTAAGGTATAATAGATTGCTTAGTAGTCCATCCTTGTATCAAGTTGTGGTGGCAATAGTAAAGTGTAAGCAAATGTTTGTATAGTAAGAATTAGCTAACTCTTATTGTTTCTAGCTAAAATTACTAAATAACGTGTCCATGAATTAGCTAAATATCATGTCCAGTCATGGCTCTAATTGTGAGACACATGATCTCACAACTATAGAATTATTGAGAGAAGGCATAAGCCATAATCCTTCCCAAATAGTAGCCAAAACATGTTTGGCCCCTCTCCATGGTCCATTGCACTAGCCTATCAGGGTAGTACTATACCCAAAGGATTCTTAGTGTGCCCATCTAGAATAGAAACCAAGGCTAACTTTCCATTGGGAAATTTAAGTAGGATTTACAATTTGATTGCTATGTGTGGCTATATATATGTGTGTGTGCATGTGTCTCAATCATATAGTGTGTAAATGTGTATGGAAGAAGCAAGTAGAAGTGTGTGTGTGTGCACGCGCATGCATGCACACACACGCATGTGTCCATGTGCCTTGCACACACATGCATGTGTGTGTGCACATATATATATCTAGAAGCCACCTAGTCTAGCTTGTGTGCATGCATGCATGCACACACGCACGTGTGTGTGTGTGTGTGTGTGTGTGTGTGTGTGTGTGTGTGTGTGTGTGTGCGTGCGTGCATGCACGCGTGCATGTGTGTGTGCGTGTGCGTGTGTAGTAAGCGTGCGTGTGCGTGTGCATGCGCGTGTGTGTGCCTATGCACACATGCATGTGTGCATGCATGTACATGCGTGCGCGTGTGCGTGCATATATATATATATATATATATATATATATATATATATATATATATATATATATATATATATATATATATATATATATATAAGCCACTTAATTTGGATTTAGTTACATAAAATATATTCAAAACCTAATAGATACATGTCAATAGTCCTATCATAGCTCCTTTGAGAAGTGATCACCAAATTTCTCATTGTCCCTTCTTATTTGGTCCCATGGACAACATCCTTGATTATCTCTTTATTGCATTGGCTCTATAAATGTAAAAAAAGAAAGACAAGCAATAGCAAAAAATTGCACATTTATGAGTTTAAAAAATGACAACACATTCTAATCACCTCCTCCTGTATTTTGATCCTATCATGTCGACCACTGTTGCTTTGTGATATAGCCCTATTGATAAAAGTGTGTCCATGTATCTAGCCTATTATGTTGGCACTTATACATCGTCTTGCACATAATGGGAGATTGGCATCAAATTGTAAAATAGAAACAACACTTGTATTAGTAAAAATCAATCATAGCATTAAACACATATAAACTTATTGAAGCAATTAAACACTTACAAACTCAACCTTCCATGCCTTGATGCCTCTTGTTCCAAAGTGTGACGATTCATGCCACTCTATTTGGATTCATCATGCCTCCTTGTGTTGTGGGTTGAATATTTTTGCCACCACCCTTCTTTTTTCTTTGATCCACTCATACTTATAAGCATGCAAGCATTTGTAGTGGAGATTTCATTGCTCTTTCCTACTCTTACCTTCTCATGTTCTCTTCTTTAATAAGGACCTCTTGTTTCATAGGATCTGTGTGACCTTTAATCATCCCCAAGTGTTACTAAACCTCATACATTTAGGATTAGGAAACCTGTGGAGCATATCTTGATGGTTTCTTGGGGTAGACTTGCATCTTGCTTAATGCCACCCCTTTCATTTAGCATATAGTATAGTGTACTAATGATGGTGAGATGCTATCCCTATGGCCAAAACAACCTCATAGGCATCTTCTACCTCTTCCACTTTGACCTACCTTGTCCTTCAACATATACAACTTCTACAATCTCCTAGGATGGACTTGTTGAAGGGCATGATGGAGCGGAGTTTGACCTACCTACTTCCTTCAACATGTACAACTTCTACCACTCTCTTAGGATGGAGTTGCTAATGGGGATGATATAGCAAGTAATAAGAGCCAAGGATAGTGTAGCAGATGCAATAAGAGCAAGATATGCTATACTAGATGGTAGTTATGGCCTAAATAAGAAGGATATAGGACTTCCTTGTGGACTCTATAATGTAGAAGATTCTATCAATGGGTTCTGTGTGGTAGTTTGTCTTATGATAATTAATTTAGTTTTATTTTGATTGAAAATAAGTGGATTTTATTGTTGAATTTATTTTGATATTTTATTCAACTAATTTGACGCATTATAATGACATGTTACATGCTTAAAGGTATAACATCAGTCACATTGTGCTTGACAAATGGTTGAGAATTCAATATTTGTGTATCTTTGGTGACTAGATCATTAGAGATCAAAGAAATGAAGATTTTGTGAATTTTATATTTATCAAGTGAGTGCTTTGGTATCACACAAATAATATTTTTTGATATTCTTATTGTGGGGAATATTACTTATTAGTGCTCTTATCAGCAAGACCATTTGATGTTTTTGTAACCTTCATTTGATAGCCTTATAGTTGGCATTCATTTTATTAAGCCAAATTATTGTTTAGAAATAAGGATTTGATCTAGATATTTGAAAAGGCAAGGCCACTCAAACAAATGAGCATAAAGTGGATACAATACTCTATTTTTAGCACACAAGCTCTCAGAAATACACTAAATACATGTATGAGGGAGGTACTCACTCATGCATGGGGGAGATTGCACCTAATGTTTGTGTCATGCTCTCTCATCTCCATTTCTCTCTCAATTTCTATTTCATTCATCTCAATTGCCTTATGTGTTATTAGTTTGTGGTTTGATAGATTATCCTTAGTCTATAGTTAGCTATGTGTAGCTAGACTATCCTTAGTCTATAGTTAGCCATGTGTAGCCTACACTTTGTCTACCTAGTCAATGTCTAGCCTAGACCTACATTTAGCCTACACATATAGATATGCTTGGTGTACATTAGGTAAACCCCCTCACCTACACCTATGCAACATTTAGCCTATAGTATATCTTACATATAGTATACTACATCTACATCTAGTTAACATGGGCCTACACCTAGCATAGGTATCCATGCCTATGCTTAGTGTACATTAGGTTTATGCCTTCACCTACACCTATGCAACTTTAAGCATGTAGTCTATCTTACATCTATTATACTACATCAACACCTACAGTTGGCATGGGCCTACATGTAAACCTTGAAAGAAAAATCCACACTATGTTTATGACTTAGAAAATTATCACACTCGGAATAAAAGTGTTATGCAGTGACATGATTTATGATGGTGCACAATCAAAAAATTTGAAATAATCATGTGACAATGCATTTCCATGCATGTGAATGTGAGAGTGCACAATGGAAATGAATGAAAACACAAAGACAAAGGAACAAAGAGAGACTGCGAGAAAAGAATAACAAAATCTACACGATACAAATGGAAAAGAAAAAGGAGACTGATCAATCCTTGCATGCATCCCATAGCATCAATGAGGGCATCAGATCAAGTTGATGATGAGGGCATCACCGAAGATGGAGGAAGATGATGGAGTCAAAATGTGCACCTACCAAGAAAGGAGGAAGATGAATGAATGAATGTGCCAATTAAGTGGGGGAGGCTATAAATAGCCAAATATCACCAAATCTAGACCCAAATTTATGGCAAACCAGCATTCAATGCTGGTAAAATGCCAAAAGTGCTCAGAAAAATCTAGAAAATAGTAGACAATGTCGGGTGGGTGAGGAAGATTGATGAATATAAAAACTACTTGGAAAATGCACACAAAATCCCTACTGGAGGAGAAAATGAATTGAAAGGCAATACATTGTGTGCTCTAAAATGAGCTATCTCCTCCGTCAAAACAAGTGATAGACAAGCATGGGAACTTCTCGCTTGACCACCAAGACCCACATATTGCTTATTATTTCAAGCATTTCAAGCCAAGTGTAATGGATACCTCTCACACATAGCCATACGCACTCTCACACCTACGAGTGCAGTGAGCTTACCTTTCAATCGAGTTTCCTCCTCCCTCAAGCACTTCGGTAGCTCCATGATCCAAGGTGTAAGCTCGATCCTCAAGCTCCAAGCTCCAAGCTCCATGCTCCGTTTCTGTGTGTAAGACAAGAGAAGATGAAGAGCTTCTCCACCACGATTCCTCACCCTCACACACTCACCCCCTCTCTTAAGCACAAGCTTAAGCAAGCAACAAGAAGAGGAGGAGGAGGAGGAGGAGAGCTAGTTTTGGCCACACACAAGAATGAGCTTCTTCATTCGCTTTTTGCCTTTTATACAAAACACTAATCCCCCTTGGGCACCCATCCCTTTTTTACATGACTGGCCATTTTAGCCTAGGTCCTCTTTTCCTATTCCCTTCATATTTACATTGTTCCTTCACCCATACTGTCTACATCTACAAATTGCACAAGAGGGAGTCTAGTGCCCTTTTACAAAGATTTAGAGTGTGCTTTTATATTTAAAATGTGCCTTTCTTCTTTTGCACTTGCCCTGAACTTTTAAGGTTGCCCTTTCACTTAGCCTTTTTTCCTCCTATTTCTTCGATTAGGCTGTCTTTTTTTGCTTTCTTTGCAGGATTAACATTACCCCCTCCTAGCTGAGTGCCAATCCCATGGCACTTGCGAGCAATTGTTGATGAGGGCTCAGGTGGTTGAAGGGTTGCCATGTGGGTTAGTAATAGGGCTTCGTGGAGATTGGACGAGAAGAAGAAGCATCACAAAATGGATGTGAGATTGGGAAGTTCGAGGGTAGATTGAGTGGGTAGCGGGGGCCTCCGAAGTCGGTGGGTTGATCGTGGATTGTCGAATGTACCTAAAAATAAAAAGGAAGTGCACTATCTAGGGGATTTGCCTACCTCACCATGCAATGCGGGGTGTCCATGCAAGTGAAACTGGGAGAACCTCAGGGAAGCTTGTAGTATTGTCCCACACTTGAGGACCCAGTTTGTATACAAGGGGAGGTGTTGTGGGTGTAACTTAGAGAGACTTGTTTAATTGTAGGTGAGCACAAAATTCCCTAGGCGTGTCCTACCCCTCTTGATGTGCCCTGACTGTGAAGTGGGAGAACAAGGAGGGATGGGAGGTTAGGCACAGAGCCGGCCCCAACTGAGGCCACTAGACGCACCTAACTTGAGAACCCTAAGTGAGTTGTTTGTGGCACTCCAATGTTACATGAGAAGCTCTTTGTTCCTTTTTGTTTGCTTCGTGTGGGTCTTTTTATTTTCTCTTTTCTTTTTCTTTTTCATTGTCCCCCCCCCTTTTGTGAGATACATTGGGAGGGAGCATAGTAGACATCATTGTGATGCTCTTCAATAGCTACATTTTGAGGGGGCCTAAGAGATTTGCTAAGGGATGCATGGCTTTGCATGTAGCCCTTTGCTCTTCTGACTATACTTATGGCTCCAGAGGGGGTTTCTTCATTGGGTGTATGTGCAAATTCTTGGATTTTGCTAACTAAGTATTGCACCCAGTTGCTTTTGTTGACCACCCTTTTGTAGTTCCTTGTGTTGGGGTGATTGTTGGTGTGGCTATGACATGTGGGATTAGGTGCAGCAGGGCTTTACCCTTGCCTGTTAGCACCGTTCTTGGTCCCACTTCTTCAACTACTATGCTCATGCTGCTTGGCACATCGTTTCTTGTTGGGCTTATCATTGCCTATTCCTAAGATCGAGAGGGCTACTCTAGGATCTCCAAATGGCCAAGGCACTCTCCTCCTCCTATTGCCTTGGTCATACTTTCTCCTCTTCTTGCCTCTTCTAGAACTCTTCTTCTAATCTCTTCGATTTCTCCTCCACCCTTTGCAACTCCTTGTTTTTCTCAAAGGTGGATCAAATTCTCCTCACGTTGATTTTGAGAGTGATATTTTTCATCTCCCCTTGGCTTGACAACTTTGAGCCTTATTGCTCATCATTGATTGCCCTCTTGCTCAAGGCTTCTTATTGTTGAGGTGGTTGGTCATTCTCATTTTCATTAGCAACTCCCTCTGTATTGTCCTGTTATTCCTTGTGGACTTCGTCTTCTCCCTGTTCTCCTATTGAAAGAAAGATGGTTGGGCTTGCCAGGGTGGGAGAGTGATGTTGCTCTCAGATAGGTAATAGCTCTAGGGTCTCCTCTACTACTTGTCTTTCTTCCTCCCCCACAGCTTTCTAAATGATGGTAGTTAACACTCCTCAAAATCCTATAGTCAAAACATTGGAGGTAGTTTTTTTTTTTTTGGGACTCCACTGCTGTGGTAGCCAGAGACTCCCCTTCTACCACCCTTGGTGTTGTGGCTAGTGCCTTTGTTGATTCCTATATTGTCTTTTAGATGTAGGCATTCCAATTTACCTCATTCAAGGCATTGGCTGTAAGGCTCTCCAACAATGGTATGCCTATTCTGTTCATAAGAGCATTATATCTTTTGCTTGAGAAAAGGGTGTGAACCATTTTGGCCTGCACTCGAATGGTGGGGTCCAAAATATTGGCTAGGCTAATTCCATCATTAGTATAACCCTTCTTTTTGTCCATTCGCAGTATACTGTACACATCTCTCTTTGGCCTCTTCTTTAGCTTCTCTACTAATCCCAGTGCCTTCTCCACAATTTCTAGATTAAGGGCAACTTCCACCTTTCTAGAGGGTTCACCTTGCTTGATGGTTTACACATCTCTACTTGGCATACTTAGTGGTTTTGATTGCATGTCTCTACTTGGCATTGGTCATAATTTGGTAGCCTTCTTATTCCAATTGGAGATGCAGAGCATACCACTTTTGTAAAAAGGAAGAGTCAGAGTCGACTAACTGCTATAGCTCTTCTAGCTCCTAGCTTATTGTAGAGACTTTTCTCCTGCTATAGGATGTGAGCAACCTCTGTTTGAGAGCTTTCTCCCAAGAAATTTCGCTATCAATCAAGGCTTTGGCCACCTCAAGAATCTTGATAAACACAAACCCATATTCCTCCCAAGTGCATGGCAAGGAGTGTACTTCCATTGCTAATGTCTCATCGAGGAGGCCTAAATCCAACCATTCATAGCTCCTAGCTAGTATGGTGAAGGTAGCGTCCAAGCGTCTGATGCAAGTAACCAGGTCATCCCTCGTGTTCATGGGGAGGTCCAAGGCCAAAAGGATAGATCTATGCTTATAACATGGTCTGAGGCCTACAAGAGGTTGGGGTTTGTGGACTGGATAACTTAGGGACTGATGCCTACATCGTGAACTGGTCAGTAGGGTGTTTAGCAGCCACATGTGATGGGTTGGTCTTGGGGCTCAGATGATGTATTGCCTTTTTCTTGTGGAGTAAACACTAGGAGTGTTAGGTTGAGCTAGTCTAGGGACAACTAGTTTTGGTTTTGGTCGATAAACTTGTTAAGATTCTATGGATTTTGTGCTTTTTAAGTCAATTGGTTTCTCATTCTTGACTGGCTTATCGTTTTGTGGAGATGGGATGGAGGGCCTGGATATTGAGGGGCACACGTGTTGCTCATAGTCTTGGGCAACCAAATCCAATTTTTTCCTTTGTAGTAGCCTTGAACGTGCAATAGGTATTTGGATGCCCATCGTGGCTTGAACATTAGTTTGATTTGATAGTGCCAACTTTGCCTCCTAGGCCTTGAGCGTGAGGCTTTCTGGTTATGGGTTCATACACTTTGGCTTCTAGGTGGCTGCGGTTGTCGTTTGGGCATTCATTTAAGCTATTGACTAGTGGTCTTGGATGTGCCTCCTTTGGGTTGTGAGTGGTTTGTCTTGGCAAGGTGAGACAAGTCATGACCCCCCTCCTTAGACCTTACACTAGGTTCCTCCATCGGTGGCGCTAGAGTTGTGCTGCCCTTGCTAAAAGTCATCACTATTTGAACATTGCCAATGGCAAGGTCAATGCACTGTGAGTCATAGTTGACATCGTAGTGTACTTGTTTATTGAATAATGCATATCCTAGTAGCAATTCCTTAATAGTGACCTTTGTGTTAAGCATTACATAGAAGATCATAGGAAGGCTTTCAATCTTGATAGAGACCACTACTTTGCACTTCCCCAGTTGTGAGTAAGACTGCCCCCCAAACGAACAAAGTTTTGCATTAGTAGGTTGCAACTGGGGTTGACCAATGAGGGTCTTATGATCATGTGTAAGGATATTATAGTCAGATCTCTCTTCAAATGAGTGCATCAAATGCATATGTCATGTGACCAGTGATCGATCCTACTCTTCAATGAGTGCATCAAATGCATATGTCATGTGACCAGTGATCGATCCTACTCTTCACAGCTAAGATGGTGTGACTTTATGGGACTCACCAGCTACCTTAATAGCCTATAAATCCTAGGAAAACAACATTGTGTATCATATGCTTTTCCTGATCCTTTCATGCGTTTAATGGCCACTTTAGCTGGTTCATTTTGGTCTCTACGACGTCCTAGACGTGTGGTTTGAGGAGTAGCTAGTCAATTAGTTTGGGTCTCTATCGAGACATGTGGTGGAGGGTCAATGGGGTTGCAGTCGTTCTCTTTGTCATTAGATCGCAATTCATGAGTTTGGTGGCCCTAGGAGGTGTTCTATGCATTGTTTGAAGGCCTACGGGGGTGTCATCTAGCTTGAGCTGCCACTTGACAGAGAGAGGGAGAAGGTAAGTGCAAGGTGTGTGTGGAAGAGAGAGAGAGAGAGAGAGAGAGAGGGGAGGGGGAGGGGATAAGTGCAAGGCACATGTGGGGTCGAATTGTTCGAGCTGTGGTAGGACTCGGATGACTGTGGATCCACCTGAGTGCAGTGCTGCAAGTTCCAATATGATCTAAATCTTGTCGAATTTCACGCACATCTTGATCAATCTTCCATCGACAACCTTGGGAGCAATCATCCAATACGAGGGCACACTTAGAGCTTACCTATGGGGCTCGAAGTGGTGGTGGTGAAGATTACTAAGCATGGAATGGTTTCAAGCCCTGTATCTCTCTCTCTCTCTCCCCCCCAAGCTCTCTCTTGACTGAATGCACACAAATGAGCTCTTTCCCCCTCTTCCTAGCCTCTTGTACCCCTTCTCTCTTGCCTTGTTACTTTCCCCTTCTCTCTTTTTGCTGTCTTAATGCCCTGAAGCTCTCCTTCCCCTGTTTTTTCTTGTTTTGGGCCTGCTATTATAGTACAAACCGTACAATGTGTTTCTATGTTTTCCTTGTTTTTTCCTCACCTAAATGCATCTAAATCGCAAGCAACCACTTACACTAATCCAATCTACTTACCTAAATCCAAAAAACCAAAAAAACTTACTTGCAAAGGAGATCGAATATCTGTTCGACTCCCTCGCTTTCTACCTATCTCAAGCACCAATTTGGGGCAAACCCTACTTCAATGCTTGATTTGGAGTGTGTAAGCACTCAAAACTTGAATCCGTTGGTCCCAACAAATGGAACCAAAATGTGGGAGCTTCTTGCTCGACTGCCAAGACCCATGGACCGCTTATTGTTTTAAGCATTTCAAGCCAAGTGCAATGGATACCTCTCATATAGCCATATGCACTCTCACACCTGCAACTGTAGTGAGCTTACCTCCATACTCGATTGAGTTGCCTCCTCCCTCAAGCACTCTAGTAGTTCCACAATCCAAGGTGCAAGCTCAAGTAAGCTCGATCCTCAAGCTTCAAGATCCATGCTCCATTGCAGCACACGAGATAAGAGAAGAGAATAGAAGAGAAGAAGATGAGAGGAGAAGATGGAGAGCTTCTCCACCACAGTTCCTCACTCTCACACACTCACTCCCTCTCTTAAGCACAAGCTCAAGCAAGCAAGAATAAGAAGAATAAGAGGAGAGCTAGTTTTGGCCACATAATACAAGAATGAGCTTCTTCATTCACTTTTTATACAAAACCCTAATCCCTTTGGCCACCCATCCCTTTTTTATATGACCAACTATTTTAGCCTAGGTCCTCTTTTCCTATTCCCTTTCTATTTACATTGTTCGTTCACCCATGCTCGTCCACATTTACAAATTGTTGGGGGTAAAGGCGCCTCTGCCTAGCTGCCCGTGTATTACTACACGACAGTACCCGCCACTGCACACTGCAGGTGGTGGACGCCCGTCACCGTCACTTTATTCTTTATTCTTTTTGTGACAGTTTGAATAAAGGAAGGATCTTGCTCCCTCTTGCATTTGGGCACTTAGAGCTTGTTGTGGGCCTCCCTGGGCACCCCCTGGAGCCTTTAACCACTACCATTGAGGCCACGTGGATGCTCAATAGAAGAAAAAGAGATCAACAAATTTGCACCATTTTTTGGCTGATCTGGACAGCACACTACAGCAACTCACCTACTCCTCATTGATGGCTATGTCATGCTTCTTCGGGCTTGGCAATGCACTTGGCAATTATCTCTAACATGTATTAAAGCCTCTTTGATCATTGGCATGAGATTTGGGTCTGATCTATATATTCCCAGGACTGTTTACACAGCAGTCCCATAGTCATGTTATGCAGAAGTAACATTGGCATCTAATGCTATGCTTGTTTGGGCACTTCTACTTAACCGATTCGGTACCTATTGATGCATGATTGTTTGGGGGATGCAAT
Source organism: Lygodium microphyllum (assembly GCF_053477565.2). NCBI lineage: Eukaryota > Viridiplantae > Streptophyta > Polypodiopsida > Schizaeales > Lygodiaceae > Lygodium > Lygodium microphyllum. The sequence continues at coordinate 145,088,846 of NC_141138.1, forward strand.
GCATATGTTATGCCATAATTTTGGACTAATTTTATTGGTGAAAATACTTAGTTTTGAACAGTAAATCACTGATGTACCATAGTGGGTTGAAGCCTATTACCTCATGTTTGGTTATACATACTGGTTTCGGGCTATGTCTTTGGGATATGCAATGAAGTATTGACCTTCAGGGTACGACATCGAGCTTGTCTTTGGTTTTGGATCTTTATTTGAGCTTGAGCTTGGCTTTGGAATGCATTTGATGCTCTGTCTTGGATGTACATATGGCATGTATGTTACCTATGTCTGACCAGTTTTGACATGCTTGGCCTATGCCACTACTACATGCTAGTTACATTGTTTGGAGCCGATTGCTACTAGTGTCTTGTCTTGGTTTGCATCTAGCTTGTGGGAACTTACTTGGGATATTTATTGGCTTTCTAGAGCTGTATTTGGGATATAGTTGATGTCTATGGATGCTATACTTGGAGGCTACAAAGCCTATATGCTCATGATATCTTATTGATGTCTGGTCTTAGATCTTTCATCAGTGGTGATCTCATATGCCTTTCTTGAGCTTCTTGGCTTGATCCATACAACTTTTGTGTCAGTGGGAGCATCATTGGATGTTTGACAGACATTGAGCAGGTGGTTTATGATATTGAGCTTTGAGTCTTCTGAGTTTGGGATTTTCTTCACTTGGATGTTGCATGGTTGATACGCCATAGTCCGTATACATGTACTTGGGCTGATTTCGGCTTTGCACTCCCTGAGCATACACCTCTTTGGGTCAGGTCTTGCTAGTGTTGTGTACACTTTGCCTTATTACACAGGGGGTGTGCCAGCTTACTAACAGATTTGTTTGACATGCTTGGGTGTTTGCTCAATGTGTGTATGACTGTCATTATTGATTTATGCAAGCTTGATGCTAATTATGCTTTGACAGTCCGTGGTTGACTTAGTGCATTGATTTTGCCTATAGTTTGCTCTCATTGTACGTGGCTGTAATTTATTACAGCAAATAGTTATGTATGGAATGATGTGGAATTTTCATGCTGAATCATCCTGATTTTATGTACTTTTGATGATACTTGGTGGGCAACATCATTAGCTATCAGTTCATGGTCATTTTTCCTTGGTTTTGGTGGTATTTTGAATGTTTACAACAGAAAACAGCAAGCAGTTTTAGATTGTCTGCACTATTTTGGACTGCATTATGGACTCATCTTCCATTGACATTACTATCTTCAACATCACTAAACTTGATGGTAATGACGAATGGGATGAGCTTGATGAGTTATGCAAGTCCACCCTCATCTTGTCTCTCATTGAACATGTGCATTACAATCTGGTCGAGGAAGCAGAGAGTGCTTGGCAGCTTTGGGATAAAATTAAGAACCTCTATGACAAGAAAAGTCCAGCAAGTTAGATGTATTGGTTGAAGCAGCTTATGGACCTACTCATGAAGGAGAATATGACAATGTCTGCTCATTTGAGCTAGTTCCATGCTATTCTCAAGAACTTGACTTTGCAGGGATTGCCTTTAATGATGAGGTTACTCCATTGTTTTTGCTTGGGACTCTAAGTGAGTCATGGGATGTATTCCATACTGCCTTATGTGCTCATGCTACTATTTTGAACTTGCATGATGTAGAGAGTGCTCTTCTACGGGAAGAGATTAACCATAAGAACTTAGATGCCTCTCGTGTGTCGCATGCTTTGACTATTAGAGGCAGAGATGGTAATGGCAAGAATGACCGTGGGAATGGCCGTGGTAGAGACTCGCAGAAGTCTAGGTCTAAGTCGCGTGGTAAGTCATGTGGTAAGTCGCGTAGCAAGTCTCATGAGAGAAATGCTAATGTGACATGTCATCATTGCAACAAGAAGGGTCATATACGCCCATAGTGTCATGAATTGCACAATGAGAAGTGCAAAGAGAAAGGGAAAGACAAAGTATAGGAAAAGTCCTCTGATCGCAGCATTGTGCCTGCGAAATTTAGTGTGAAATTTGAGGAGATAAATGTCATGCAAACTGATGACTCCGATGGGGAGTACATACTTGCAACTAGTTCTTGTGATACTACATTGTTGACCGATGTTCACTCTATGTATACACAGTGCTAGCTTTTGGATTCTTGTGCTTCATTTCATATTACACCATGCCATGAATGGTTCCACTCCTACCACACTATCTCTGGTTCAGTTCGCTTGGGTGATGAGAGGTCACTTGCTATTGTTGGCATTGGGGATGTACAACAACAGTTCTCTACTCGCAGTACTTTTCTATTCAGGATGTACGTCATGTACATGCGCTTACACGCAGTCTTATGTCTACAAGGCAGCTTGATAATGATGGGTTTCATGTTTCATTTGGGAATTCTACTTGGAAGATCACCTGTGTCAGACTTGTGCTTGCTAGAGGTGCCAAAGCTGGCAAACTCTATCCTCTTGTAGTTGATGGGTCCTTTGTTGACCATGTTTTGTTTATGGGTTCCATCCCACATGTATCCCTTTGGCATGCCCGTTTGGGCCATATATCCTTAAAGGGAATGAAAATGCTTTTTGGTTTATTGCAGTACTTACCGCCCCTTGACTACACATGTTTTGATCCATGTGAGCATTGCCTTTATGGCAGACAGACTAGGAATATGCACAAGAAATTTGGTAGGACACGCATGAGTGAGCCCCTGGCATTGGTACATTCGGATGTCTGTGGACCCATGCCCTGTCATTCTATGGGTGGTGCAAAGTATTTTGTGACGTTCATTAAGAATTTTTCGCATAAAGTCTGGGCTTACCCCATTAAGCTTAAGTCCGAAGTCTTGGCTGTGTTTCAGAGATGGCTTGTATTGGTTGAGAACCAGACTGGGCATATGTTGAAATGCCTTACGACTGACAATGGGGGAGAATATGTGTCACATGCCTTTGAGCAACTATGTGACGAGAGGGATATTAAGCATTAGTTGATCACCCCCTATACCACACCCTAGAATGGTTTGGCTGAGTGGATGAATAGAACCATCCAAGAGCATGTATGCAATATGCATAGCCATACAGACTTACCATAGAGCTTTTGCACTGAAGCAGTCAGTACAGCTGTGCATGTCATAAATAGATCACCTTTTAGTGGTTTGGATTTCCAGGTTGCAAAGGAGGTATGGACTGGGAAACCTCCATCCTATGCGCATCTACGTGTCTTTGGATGTGAGGCATTCTGCCATGTGCCCAAAGGCAAGCATACTAAGTTGGATCCTAAGAGTATCAAATGAATTTTCCTTGGCTATGGGGATGCAAGCGAGATGGGTTACTGCCTCTGGGATTCACAAGCGTGGAAAGTCATCCGTAGCTATGATGTAGTCTTTCATGAAGACAAGATGCATAGACACCCTGAGAGGGTGGTAGAGATACACAGGGTTATATTCTAGAAGGAGCCCTGTGCTTCTACACAGCTAGTTGGACAGCCTACAGCACCAGTTGATACACATGGCTAGGATGTTGGACCAGCCATAGAGCTTGCCGTGAGATGGTCTACTAGAGCTAGATGTCCACCTAATAGATTTGAGCCCTTGATGCATTATGTCTTAATTACAAATGTAGGAGATCCTCTCACCTATGATGAGGTTATGTGTAGGGATGATAGTCACTCATGGGAGAGGGCTATGCAGTTTGAGATAGACTCCTTGCATAAAAATATAACTTGGGATTTGGTTGCATTGCCTCGGGGAAAGAAGGTTTTGCCATGCAAATAGGTGTACAAGCTGAAAAGTACCATCCGTGGAAACCTGAAGCCGACTTATAAGGCAAGACTTGTCGCTAAGGGCTTTAAACAGGAGCATGGAGTTGACTTTGATGAAGTCTTTTCTCATATGGTCAAGATGACCACCCTACACTTGGTTTTGGCCTTAGTCACACAGCTTGACTTGGACATGTATCAGATGGATGTCAAGACTGCATTCTTGCATGGGGATTTGCATGATGAGATATACATGGAGCAGCCTAAGGGCTTTGCAAAACTTGGTAGGGAGCACTTAGTGTGTAAGTTGAAGAAAAGTCTTTATGGCTTGAAGCAAGAACCTAGGGAGTGGTATCATAAGTTTGATGCCTTTATGCAATCATAGGGCTACAACAGGAGTGCTATGGATCCGTGTCTTTACACGAAGACAGTCCGTTGTCGTGATGCTATGTGGACACAGTGTGAAAAAGCATGGAATGTATCATCATCTAACTTTCCTATTGATCAAGAGAGTCAATGTGATCTGAGTCATTAGTACTAGTGTGAGTTGCATGGATTATCCAGAAATACTAGATTTTTGGATAATTTTAGCATATTTTTAATATTATTTATTGTAAAAAAATCCAAAAAAGTTAGAAAAGCTTCTAGATTAGGATGGCATGCAAAATGCTAGTTGCTTTTTTAGCCAATTATGGAATTTTTATAAAAAAAGACAAATTGACGAAATCACGCACGTCACGATCTTTGTAAACTAGCTGAAAACTGCACTTTGAACTGAAAGAAGAAGAAGGAGTGATCTGGGAGATCCATGAGTAGGTGTCCTAGGGTTTTACCCCCCTTTCGGAGCTAAGGAGCCATCAGATTTGGGTTCTGAGCAGCATAGAGGGAGCAGTAATTTTGATGCACATTTTGTTCTACGAAGAAGCTCTAGGAGATCTAATGCCTGGAGATTGCTTCTGAGTAGTGCAAGGATTCTAGGTTCTTTCAATATATATTGATTCAATTCATTGGGCTTTGTCTTTGTCGTGTTTACCACTTGTGTATTCTCTTTATTCTCTTCTATCTCCTATCTCTACTTCCTTCTACCTCTGATCCCCGGTGGATTCGACCTTTCGACAAAAACCCCTCTGACTTTGGTGAACCCGACGTGAAAGGTCGTCAAAAGAAGGAAATACAAGATGGGAGAACCTTCGAACACAATCTCCAGTGATGTTTTGTAGTGCAAAATATGAATATGCTTATGCAGATACAACAACAACAACAGGTGATGCAAGCTTCTGCTCAAACAGAAAGTGTTGTAATGAATACTTTGCAAGTAGTTAAGCATGAGGTGAAGTTATTCAATGGCAAGAATGTATATGCATATGTACATACCTATGCTCAGAAGATGGAATTCTTTGGGGTGGCTCAACTTGCATGAAGCCGGTATTTTGTATGTGTTACTATACATGAACTGAAAGCACGGATTACTGAATTATACTTGTATGATGCTGACTGGATAGCTTTTAAGAAGACACTAAGGGAAGAATTTTACATTGAATATACTAGTTTGATTACGCACAAGACTTTTCAAGAGTGGGTTTTACAACTAATAAGGGTCTTGTGGCTACATAATTGTTAAGAGAATTTGAAAGTTGATTTGAGCTGTTGGATCTTGCAGAACAGCAAGCTCTTGCAAGCCAGAAAATTGAATTGTTTCTATAGGCAGCTGATCTTGAGCTTCAAGAGAAGCTTGATGATTTGCTGGAGGATCAGACTACAGAGACTTGTTTGAAAACAGGGTAGAGACATGTCAAGGAAGCTATTACTACACTTGTGAAGAAGCATAGAAGAAGAGAAAGACTGCATGTCTCTAGCTTACCCATTGTTACGAGCAAGACAGTTGATGTATCCAATAAGCCACCTACTTCTGTGGCTAACCCTATGGCTATACCTGCTATTGTTCCCTCTGTTAGGGAAGATGTCTTAGATAATTTGGTTAAAGGCATGCAGGATCTTCAATTGAAGGTTGCAAAATTAGATGAAAAAGGACAAGAGGGAAAGGGACAAGCAGTAGCCCCTAAGCCAAGAAAAAGATGTATATGGTGTGACAGTTTGCAGCGTGAGAGAAAGGATTGTGCTGCCTATCAGGAGGCCTTGGCATGACAGCTCATCTTTTGGAAAGATGGCAAGATCCATGCACAAGAAATTGGATTGCCTCTTGCTTTGAATTTCGAAAAGGGAGGTTGCAGAAGTTGTTGGAAGACTTGGCAGTTCAAAATACTAATGTGGCAGTACATGCTTCTACTTTTGATCTACAGTTGGATAGAATGCATGGCCAAGTGATGGTTGGTCCAAAGGCTGAAATATAGACACATGTTTTACATGCAGTTGAAAAGAGAAAGGTTACCGATTGTGAAATGTCTCGTATAGGGCAAGACATTCGTGACATAATTGGTTGGGAATCACCGATAGATGCATATTCAGTGTATGCATATTTAGCAAAGGTACAAAACACGAATGTACTTGTGGAAGAAAAAAGAAAAAGAGATGAAGATAATGCAGGGACATCTAAAAGAATGACAAGAAGAAGTGTGGATCAGCCTAAAGCTGCAAATCAACCACCTCCCAAGCATGTTATGGAAGAGGTCAGTGACGAGCAAAAACAGGATAACAAACAAGAGGGCAAAAAGAAGGGCAAGCAGCCAAGATATAAGTTGCAATCTGACATTGAGACAGCCACAGATCTTAAGAAGGTTCTTGAAAAACGGATCTTAAACTGTCCGGTGGAATTCACCTTGGGAGAGGTGCTTGGCATCGCCAAGCGAGAATTTCATAATGAGATCATTGACATAATTAAGAGGAAGTGTCAATTTCTTGGTGATACCACTAGTGCATTGCTGCAATTTGAAGAGGAAACTAGCTTGTTGGGTATTCGGGCTGAATATGAGCATGAAGTAAGTACTAGATTATCTATGCAAGATGCTACTAATCAGTGGACAACATGTGGAAAAGAGAAGAAAGTGGTTGAAAATGCATTGTCTTGTAGCAATATGCATGGTGGAGTAAGGCAGATGCAACAATATGGGGAAGAGACTCTAGGATTTATTCCTTGAAGTCACTACACAAGAAATCATTGGGCTAGGGCTATCACTTTAACGGTAGTGAAAATAGAGGAACGTGAAACTCCTTGTGTTGCTTTACTTGACCATGAGTCTGAGATAAATGTCATTGAGCGTGGATTCTATGAAAATGGTGCATGGCCTGTAGATACTGATCATGGTTGGCATATGAGTGCTGGAAATAATTCTTCGAGAGAGCTCTATGTTGCATGTCCTAATGTAAAAGTGACAATTGGTGATGTACAAGAAGAGCAACACTTCTTTGTGCAGGATAATTCCTCATATGCAGTGATTTTGGGACAGCCCTATATTACAGGAGTACGTATGGAAACAAAGGTGCTTGATGATGGTTTTGCTTATGCAAGAGTCAGAAGCAAGAATGGGAAGAAAGCAGTCCAATTTCTTACTGTTTGTGTTAATCATTTTAGAATTTGGGATACACTTCGAGAGTCTCCTCTGGCTCCAAATGCAAGGGAATTCAAAGACCTGGATTTTCATTAAGCACTGCTGTAATGCGGGCTACAGTAGTGCTGTTCAGAGAGTGTGCTCGCCTCTTGATGGAATGAAGCATGTATGTTATTCTCAGTTTATAGCAAACAATTCATGTTGGTTTAAGCCTATGGAAGCTATGTGCAAGGCTGAACGCATATCTATGAAATGGCCTACTAAGGAACTGAATGCATTGGGAATGTTAGCTGAAAATGAAGGCATTTCAGGCATCTTTTATGGGCTGAATATTAATAATATTATGGCTGAAATTTCAGCAACTATGCATGCAAAAAATGAGGCTAAAAACAGAGTGTTGTCAGTATGTTCTTTGGATATGTATGATGTTATAGCATTGTTTGCTCAGCAAAGGAAGGATTACAACAGGCTGAAGCACTTGTGGAGACAAAGTATAAGACAGTTGACAAAAAGGTGAAACCAATTGCTTTGCCACTTCCACCAGAGAGTGAGGGTTTGTATGAAAAAGTGTCAAGGCATCTAAGCTTACGGGATCCTAAAGATATAGGTCATCAGTTTACATCTGAAACATTATAAGAATTGAAAGTTGGTGTTGTAGAAGGGTTTCTTTCGCCCATTGAGAGATTGTTTTATGCACATGTTGGCTACATGAAAAGGCATTTGCCAAGTGAAATAGGTTGTGTGGATCCAAATGTTATCTCTCCTATGGTCATATTTATTGTGCCACATGTACCATGGAACTTGAGGCCCATTCCAGTGCCTAAAGCTTACTTACCAAAGCTTATGGATTTGCTAAATGAAAAGATTCGCATGAAGATCTTGGAGCTTTCTTTAGCCCCGTACTCAAATCGTTGGTTTATTGTGCCAAAAAAGAATAGGGCTTTGAGATTTATTCAAGACATGCAACTGGTCAATAAAGTGACCATAAGAAATGTGGGTGCAGGTCCTATGGTTGATGAATTTGCAGAGGCTTTTGCAGGTAGAGCAATCTATTCTTTGGGTGATCTTTACTCAGGGTATGATCAGTTTCAGCTTGCAATTGAAAGCAGGGATATCACAACCATGAAGACTCCCTTGGGGTTAGTATGGATGTGTACTCTCCCATAGGGTGCAACAAACTCAATGGCACACATGACAAATGCTATGGATAGGGTACTCATGGATTTTATACCACAATTGACTATGCCCTTCTTAGATGATGTTCCAATCCAAGGGTGTGTAGTGGATGAAAAGAATGAAGAGATGGATGCTCATGGATGCAGATAGTTTGTTGCAAACCATATTGTGGATTGTGAGAGGATTTTGTTGCGTCTAGAAGAGATGCATTTAACTCTTTCTGGACAAAAGTCTGTCTTTGGAGTTGAAGAGGTTTTGATTGTTGGGCATATGTGTGGTCCTTATGGGCGAAGACCATCACCAGCAAAAATAGATGGGATTGATAGAATGCAAGATGTATGCACGAATGTATCAGAGGTACGTAGATTCTTGGGTGCATGTGTGTTCTATGGATTCCTTACTTTGCACATGTAGCCGATGCTCTTTATCAGCTTCTGAGGAAAGGTCAGAGATTTCATTGGGAGAAGAAGCATTAGAAAGCAATGAAGAAATTGAAGCAACTCTTAAAAGCAACTCCTACATTGAGAAAGGCTGACTATTCACATGGAAAGACTATCATTATTACTGTTGATACAAGCCCAATTGAGATTGGATAGGCAATTAGGCAAGATGATGAGGAAGGGCAAAGATATGTAATACGCTTTGGTGCTAAAGTATTGACTGAATGACAGAGAAGATATCCACATGTAAAAAGAGAATTATGGGGAATTGTGATAGCCCTTAAATGTGATAAGGAGTATTTTGTGGGTGCTCATGTAGTCATTGAGACTGATTGTTTGCGATATTGGGTATGATTACTATTTGTGCTACCTCGGACATTGCTATGCTCTAGTGGATTGCATACATCAAATCTTTGAACCCTGAATTTCAGCATATTGTAGGAAGAGATAACCCAATGGGTAGACATGTTACCTCGAGCATGTTATGAGAATGAAGATGGGATGATGGATGAGAAGGAAGAAGATGACTTTCTTACGGTTGAAAATGATGTTGCAAGAGTGAATTTAGCAATGCAAGGTGTTGCTACAGCATTAACAGAAGCTTGGACAACAAAGAGAAGACACTTTAGATATTTTGCATCTTATATAGAAGTGTTTCTGGAAGACAAATATATAGGAGAGTGGCTAAGAATTAGTCAATACCTCAGTACATTAATAAAGAGAGATGAATGGTCATATGAGGAGTTTAAAAAGATTAAGAGGAAAGCCTATGGGTTTTTCATAAAAGATGGATACTTATGGAAACATGCTAAAAAGAAACAGGGTATGCCATTGCGAGTTTTGGGTGACAAAGCTTCACAAGTAAATGTTATGCAAAAATTTTATGAAAGCTTGTGGGTTGGTCATAGAGGTGTTTGGGGTACTTTTGCAAAGATCAAAGAAAGATATTGGTGGCAGGGTATGAATAAGGATGTTGCTCACTTTGTGGAAACATGTACGATATGATAAATGTATTCATCCGTGAGACATCGGGATGGATTGTAGCCCACATATCCATTGTCTCTTCATTTTAAGTGAGTGGTGGATTTGGTCACAATGCCTATAGGTCTTTGGCAAATGAGGTATCTTGTGCTTGCTCGTGAAGACTTGACTAATCAAGTGGAAGGGAAAGCTTTATGTACTAAGACACCAAATGCTGTGTGTACTTTTCTCTTAGAAGAGATCTTTTGTAGGTATGGCTGTGTGGGAAAAATTACAGCAGATAGGGGTGAGCTGGATGTAGATGAAGTTCATGATTTCTTTGCACGGTTGGGGATAAAGCTTGCTTTAACTTCAGCCTATAACCTTGATGGAAATGGAAAAAGTGAAAGAGGTCATCCACCTATTGTAAAGGCATTGGCAAAATCATGTGGAGAGAAGGTAAAAGAGTGGCCACGATTGCTCCCTTATGCTTTGTGGGCTGATAGAATAACTCATAGTGTTGTTACAGGATATATGCCTGCAGAATTGATGTATGGTCAAAAACCTATCATGCCGATAGAAGAAATGACAGTCACACGGAGTGTGCTACCTTGGGAAGAGGAGTTGAATCGAGATGAGTTATTGGCCTTACGCATTAGACAGTTGAAAAGAAAGTTAGAAGATATATAGGCAACAATGCAAAGTTAAGGCCAGCAAGGATACAAAACAAGAAATGGTTTGACAAAAGACATAGACTGAGACTAAGAACCATAAAAGATGGGGATTGGGTATTGGTTTATGATAGCAGTTTAGACAACCAACATAGTGTCATGCGTAAAGTTTCCAAAAGATGGTTTGGACTCTATGTGGTAAGATAGGTGTTTGATAATGCTATTTATGCATTAAGTGAATTGGATGGGACAGCCATAAAACTTTTGGTAGTAGGAAAAAGAATCAAATTATTCAAGAGGCGGGAATCTACTGCCTATGAGTTGCCAGAATTGGAAGAAAATGGTGGCCATGATACAGGGGATAGCCAAGAAGATATGGAAGATGAAGGAGCAAAGGATATGGTTACAGAGGATGAGGAGGACTCAAATCCGATGACAACTAGGATTTTAGCACATACCAGAGGATGTGCAGGTTCAGAGGGGGTGGATGTCGTGATGTTATGCGGACACAGTGTGAAAAAGCATGGAATGCATCATCATCCGACTTTCTTATTGATCAAGAGAGTCAATGTGATCTGAGTCATTAGTACTAGTGTGAGTTGCATGAATTATCCAAAAATATAAGATTTTTGGATAAATTTAGCCTATTTTTATATTATTTACTGTAAAAAATCTGAAAATTTTAAAAAACCTCTAGATTAGGATGGCATGCAAAAAGCTAGTTGCTTTTTCAGCCAATTATGGGATTTTCATAAAAAAGATAGATTGATGAAATCGCATGTGTCACGATTGCTGTAAATAGGCTGAAAACTGCACTTTGAATTGAAAGAATAAGAAGGAGTGATCTGGGAGATCCGTGAGCAGGTGTCCTATAGTTTACCCCCCTTTCGGAGCCAACGGAGCCATCAGATTTGGGTTTCAAGCAGCAGAGAAGGAGCAGTAATTTTGATGCACGTTTTGTTCTACGAAGAAGCTCGAGGAGATCTATTGCCTGGAGATTGCTTCTGAGTAGTGCAAGGATTCCAGGTTCTTTCAATACATATTGATTCAATTCATTGTGCTTTGTCTTTGTCGTGTTTATCACTTGTGTATTCTCTTTCTTCTCTTCCATCCCCTATCTTTACTTCCTTCTACCTCTGATCCCCGGTGGATTCAATCTTTCAACAAAAACCCCTCCGACACCATGATGGCTCCTTGCTTATTTTGTACTTTATGTGGATGATATGCTGATAGCAAGGAAAGCTTATGATGAGCTGGATGCTCTTAAATCTCAACTAAAGAAGAGCTTTGAGATGAAGGATTTGGAACATGCCTCTCATATTCTTGGTATGTGCATTAAGCGCGACACGCATCAAGGACTACTCTACCTCTCATAGAGAAAGTACATTCATAAAGTCCTTGAGCATTTCCGCATGCATGACAACGTAAAGCCTATTGGTTGTCCATTACCTTCTTATGTGAAGGTTTCACAGGCCGATTGTCCGTAGACAAATGAGCAGAGGGCTGAGATAGCCAAGATCCCTTATGCATCAGCCGTGGACAATTTGATGTATGCCATGATAGCCACTTGTCCAGATATTGCCTTTGCAGTTGGTGTTGTGGCATGCTATATGGCTACACCTGGCAAAAAGCATTGGGATGCCGTAAAGGGTATCATGAGATCCTTGAGGACATAGCAGATATGTGTATTTGCTATGGCAGCCATGATACAGGAGTTGTAGGCTACACATACTCCGATTATGCATGACATGCAGATAGTAGGAAGTTCACTTCCGGCTATGTCTTTACTTATGCTGGAGGTGCTGTTTCTTGGATGTCCAGGGTTCAGAAATGTACGGCTCTCTCTACCATTGAGGCCGAGTATGTTGCAGCCACTAAGGCTTGCAAGGAGGCCATATGGTTGGGCCGTTTGGTTCATGACCTTGGGATTGATACTATCCCTATGCTACACTCGGATTCTATGAGTTCTATTTAGCTAGCCAAGAATCCGGTCTTCCATGCGAAGACGAAACACATTGAGGTGAGGTATCACTTCATATGCGGGGTCGTGGAGGACAAGTCTGTTGACCTTGGCAAGATCTCCACTGATGAAAATCCTACAAATCTGCTCACGAAAAGCCTCACTACTGAGCGCTTTGCCTTCCTCAGGAGATTGATGGGTGTTGGACGAGATGACGTTTTTCCTTATCCTGTTGTACATGTGTACATAATTCACTTCCAAGCAAGCTTCGATCCTTCTCACCTTTCACAAATTGCATAGGAGAGAACCTGGCACTCTTTTACAAAGATTTAGAGTGTGCTTTTATATTTAGAATACGCCTTCTCTCTTTTGTGATTGCCTTGAAATTTTAAGGTTGCCCTTGCGCTTGGCCTTTTTTCCTCCTATTTTTTCGGTCAGCCCACCTTTTTTCGCTTTGCCTTGCGTCTTTTTAATTTTCGTTTTACTTTCCTTGCACTGGGGTTAACAATAAGTCAGAGCTCTTAAAGTCCTCATTTGACTCAAATAAGGCTCACAGGTATAGAAGATGACAAAGCGTGATAAACATGACTGCTAACACCCCCTCTTAGATCTTGGATGTGGTGGACAGCTAAGAGAAGAAATAGATCGTGGTGTGGCAAGAGGAATGCCAAGGTCGATGAAGATTGTTGATGAAGAAGCTCCTCATGATCATATGAAACCCCCTTTGAAACACCAAGGGCTAAGGAATCCATAGCCGCATCACCAAGATTGTCCCCCTCTAAAAGGGATGGGGAGTATGAGGGAACCAAATGAGGGGAGGGTGGGGGATGGGAAGGAACCTGTTGACAAGCGAAAATAGGTATAGCAAGAGATGGAGGACCTTGCATAAGAGAAGGGGAATGGAGCATGTAAAGCATGCTCTCCTGCTAACTTGTCACAATAATAGCCCGTGTAGAAGAATCCTCAATACAAATAGCGTACTTGGTGAAGAAAACTTGGGTACCAAGCCTAGTAAGGAAATAAACTGAGAGGAGGGCCTGTGAAAGGGAGCTCGAGATACAAAGGTAGAGTGCCAACACCACAAATAGGCACTGAAACAATGTCACCAATAGTGATGATACCCTTAGAAGGACATAAATCCTACAACAAATCACCTCATGCAGTCATATGACTAGAAGATCCATTATGAGGCAACCACTGAAGAATGCTCCTCCAACTCAACAATATGAAGGAGCATTGACTCATGGGAATTTCTCCTCTAGATGTGTCCCCTTCCCACAATATGGGTATTGAGGCTTCTCCGAATTAGAGTTAGAGCTTGAAGAAGTCTCCTATCTTTTAACCTTTGACTTCCCTTTCTTCTTCTTCCCCCTCCCAAACCTGCAACAAAAGCTTTGGTGAAGGTGGATCCACTAGCAACCTCTTTGGTGTGCTCATCATGCTCCAAAACAAGTGGGGCAAGCTCCTCCCATAGAAGCTTCTCACGGGTCCATAATGTAAGAAGTCTGGTGTAGAAGACATCAAACCAGAGAGATGGTAGTTGAGTCAAAAGAACCATAGCCATATCCTCTGAAGAGATCATCCTGCCAAGGGACGCGAGCTCATCCCGCATATCCTCTAACCTGTTAATATAATCCTTCATGGAAGGAAAATCATCAATAGTGAGCATCTATAATTTCTTCTTAAGAGTAATTCAGTGGGCAAATGTCTTCAGATGGTATAAAGGAGCAAGCTTTGTCCACTCTTCCATTGCTTTTCGCAACCTACATACATGCACTAGGATAGAATCCTATAAGCTCATAAAGAGGCAAGATTAGGCTCTAGAGTTGAGTTGATCCCATAAGGCCACATGATCCATCAAGATCCAACAATGGTATCCTCCATGAGACACGGAATAGGGTGGGTAACAAACTCCCAAAGATTGAAGGTATCAAGGATACACTCCACCTTGCATTACCAAAGTGAGTAGTTTGGACCATCAAGTTGGTCCTCTTTGGGTAAAGAAGGGAGTATAGGCACCTGAATAGAGGGTGCCATGGATGACATATGGAGGCTAGTAGAACATGCCTTTGTCCTAATGAACTAAGAGTGACAAGTAATACTAGACTAGCCTAAAGAACCCTACGCCTAGAAAGTTGCTAGCCTAAGGGTGGTAGGCCCACCACAAGTCTTTGCCAATGAAACTCATGGTGAGGTGGTGAATTGGTCTTGGGTGGAGGTCAATTAGGAGACCTCGAAATGATGGCTAGAAGTACTTTGGGGGGTGGGGGGTGAAACTAATGTAGAGAGGTTATTAGACCACTCACCCAAACCTTTAAGAATCTCTTAAAGTTGGGGTAGAGGGGGCTATCCATATGCCACATGTTCATTATTGGACCACTGAGGTGGCTGTGCACCAAAAGTAGCAGGTGCAGTGCAACAGTTGGAGGGGAATCCCCTCTTAACTCTATAAGGGGAGTACCACACGTAGATGTAATTGGAGTCTACTATGGAATTTTAGTAGGAAGACCTTGGGGCATAGTACAAGATTCCTTGTCTACATGGCCCAAGTGCTAGCAATGCATGCAAAAACTATTCTTTTTAGAGAGTTACTACTAGATGGGTTTAGTTTCTTTGGTTCCAACCAAGGAAGAGGTGTTACCCTTGTTTTGGGTTGCGAACCCATCTTGAGATTTCTTGCAACCTCTCGATTTCCCTTGAGAGTTATTGTTGGAATTTCTCTAAAACTTCTTGTGCTAGCTATTTGCCAGGTATACATATATATAGACGATAAAAAGCAAAAGTGAAATAATTTAAAAGAAGCTTAACTTCATATAGTCAAGAAAATTTGAAGTCAGAATTCCTTTTTCCCCCGCGTGTATTTTCATCTCTCGTCGCCATGAACAAGTTCAATCATCCCCAGCGTAACCTGCTCAAGGAACGGCGCGCCAGGCGAGCAAACCTGCGTCGTCTTCGCTCAGGAAATCCCAATCTGAAGATGTCCCCCGCCCCCCCTGCGAAGCCCGTCTCCGGGAAGCAGAAAAGGAAGCTGCTCAAAAAATGGCGCAGGGTATGTGGGTGATTAGATTATTCTTCTTTGTTGATTATGGTTTTACTGCTTCGGAGTGCGGTCTCTTAAACTTGGCTGAGCGTTCTTGTCATCATGGTGAGAGTTTGTGACTCTCGAGGGAAACCCTTAGGTTTTGGTAAGGCGTTTGGTAGTTATGGAACGATTTAGATATTCCAAATTCATGATATTGTGGCTACAGGATTGTGAATGTTGAGAGAGAGAGAGAGAGAGAGAGAGAGAGAGAGAGAGAGAGAGAGAGAGTCTCTGAAACATTGATCGACCCCCAAACTAATAACCTGGATGTGTACACGGTTGAGGACTTTTTTGCTGTCCATGAGGAACATTTTGCACATTATTTTCCAAGGATGATAATGCTGCTGAACTTGAGTTCCTTGCCCATTTGGGATTACAGGTGCCAGCATATGCAATACTTTTGGCTGAAAAGATTGCCCATGAGCCTCACTTGGCTGTTTAGAATGCGAAGCAACCTTTTACCCTTTTACGTTGGGAATTGTTTGCATAATTCCAATAGCTGCAAGCTTATCACAACACTTGCCAGCTATGACCTTTGAACATTGCATTTGCTTCCTAAGCACCTTGGACTTGTGGAATTGCATGAGATTGAGCTGCATGCTCACCAATCACATTTGTTGCTCACTATCTTGAAGCCTTTTTAGCATTCAGTGTCTCTAAACCATGTGTTGAGTGCCTTTCAGGAAGAGATTCCTGTTTCTCACTCCTATTACCCACTGCTTTGTGACACCTCTTATTGTTTGGCCCTTGCTGTATAATATTTTTAGTGGTTATAAATCTTGCTGTAACTGAATTACAACAAACCAAAATGCATGTGTTTGCACCTCTGATGACCATAAGCTCACCTCTTTTAGAAAATATGGTGATTTCGTGGAAACAAAACCATGACATTGGCCTTTGGAAGCCCAAAGGTCAATAGACCACATTTTAGCAAACATTTAGTTCAACTTAACAGTACATATAGTAGGAAAAATCCTCACACAATTGGCGCTAGAATGCTCTTGCACTACACAAGACCTGTTGGCCCCAAAGATTGGCATCCCTTTCGGTATTTCTTTAGAGTACTAATATATGCTCAACATTGGTTACAAATGTGAATATACATTAGGGTTTGGCTTGTGGGGCATAGGAACTCTCTAGGAGCGTGTTTCTTTTGTAATGAAAGTTTTGGTAATTACATATGTTGAGGCTGTCCAAAGAGCTAATCAATTTGTAATGTATTTTTAGCTCAATACCCCCTCTGAAGCCCGAAACTAGAACAAAAAAGGGACTATAAGAAAAGCTTAAGTCCATTTTTACCCCAAGGTGTTGCACGTCAAAGCACCCTGGCGTAGTCCCACTTGTTTGTCCACTGGGAGTGGAGACAAATATAGCTCATTGTGATTTCTTAGTTGGGAGACCTTGGGCCTTTGTACAACACTCCTTGTCTACATGGTCCGCTCTCTAGCAGTGTAAAAAATCTATTCTTTTTTAGAGAGTTTTTGCCAGATGGATTTGGTTTCTTTGTTGTCTTTAGTTCCTTTTGAGGAAGAGGTATTACCCTTGGTTTGAGTTGCCTTCATGACTTGAGAGTCTTGTCACCTTTGGTGTTCCCCTTCCTAGAAGTGGTTAGTAGAGTCCCTTTGAATAGGAAAATGGGGTCTTTTTGTGGACTTAGTTATGCAGCCTCTCTAAACGCAAGAACTAGCATTCAAACTCATAGAAGGTCGGGAATTGAGGTGACAAAATGATATGATGTATAAAGTGGAAGAAATTAGAAGACAACTTTACATCTTTTGACATTGTATCAAAGCTGGATATGCTCAAGCCTCAAACAACGGCAAAGATCCTCCACTCCAGTGAAGGCAAAGACCGATGGTCGGTTTGGCATCCACTTCTTTTCTTCCGCTGGATCAACATCCTAATTGGCGGTTGGTCCCTCTTGCATTTGTTGTTTTTCAGCTTGCGTTTAGGGCTGTTGTTGCTATCTCCACCTCCTTGCTGCTAGCGGCTCAACCAAATTGTTGGCGGCTCTTCTTTGCTGGTGGTGGTTGTTCTCTGTAACGTGGCTGCAGATTTTCTCTCTCCTCAGCTTGTTGCAATAGATTTTCTCTCCTCCCTGTTGTCGTAGCTGTTTTTCTCTCTCCTCAGCCTGATGTAGTAGATTTTCTCTCTCCTCAGCCTGTCACAACATATTTTCTCTCCACCTCCTTGTTGCTAGCGGCTCAGCCAAATTGTTGGCGGCTCTTCCTTGCTGCTGGTAGCTGTTCTCTGCAAACTGGCTCTGCAGATTTTCTCTCTCCTCAGCTTGTTGCAATAGATATTCTCTCCTCCCTGTTGTCGTAGCTGTTTTTCTCTCTCCTCAGCCTGATGTAGTAGATTTTCTCTCTTAGCTTGTCACAACAGATTTTCTCTCCACTGTCTGCGTTTGCTATTTTCTCTCTCGTGTAGCCTGTGTTTTTAGTATTTCTCTCTCCTCACTTGTATTTTTAGTATTTCTCTCTCCTCATCTGCGTTTTCCTACTGGTTGTAACCTCTTACTGTTGGTCGTATCCTCCTTCCATTGGCAATTCACTTCCAGCCCTTCCATTGCCCTCTTAGCTCTTGAGGCGGACATTGCAGTTCATGGTTTGTGGTTGACCTCTTCCTTCTTCAGCAAGGCACACTGGTACCCATGGCTTCTTTACCAACAGATGACTAGACTACTGGGTGCTCCTATTGTGGCATCACCGAACACATCACCGATGCTTGCTGACTTCGGCCTTTGCTCCCCACTCCCCCGGAGTATATGCGTCTTCCACCAAGCACTCCTTGTGCCACCTCTCCTTTTTGGGCCATACAGATTGTTCTGCATTGGCTATCAGAGTACTATGCTCAAGGCAATAAGACGCATTCAATACGCACTAAGTCCTTTCGAGTATATGGAGGATCGATTGGCGTTACGATCTTCTAGAGAGATCGTTGCAATGCGAGCGGCAGTCTTCTTTCATCTATTTTTGGGTACAGTAGCTACAATGGCCTACGGTTCTACAGTCCGCTTCATCAAGAGACAGTGATTGTTTGATATAGTCTCCTCGTCAGTTTGCTCCTTTGAGAGACAGTGGTTGCTCAACTCTTTCCTTTTCTTCGGCTTCCTGGTCCACTCCATTGAGAAGCAACGATTGTTGCCTACTCATTGCTCAGTCTGAGCTCCACCCTTTACCCTCGCCTATTGAGGTTCGAGAGGCCACCTCTAGGAGTTCTTCACCACCCCAGATACCTTCTTCGGTACGACTAGCGATACTTCATTCATTCTCAGAAATTTCATAGTTCGCGATCCATGAGTTTTTGGATTCTCTATCTACCTCAGAGGGGGATTCAGAGGGGAATGATCTTTCTTTGCCCTCCGAGGGGGCATCTACATCTACTGCAACTTCAAAGGAAACTCCTATTCCTCCAATTTTAAAGGGGGTGCCTACCCTCCGCTCAATCCTTCATACACCTTGGCGGAGGCCTTTTACCTTGTTTTTCTATCCTTGGATGGGGTGGCTTTTTTCGAGCAGTCATCTCACCTATTGATACCCAGGATCTTGAGGATCTACCTAGATCAGGGGCTTGGAGATTTAGCCACGACTTGGTGACGAGGCCTTTGTATTTCTTCTTGCATGGATACACGGAGCTAGTGGCTTTTTCCGAGGTTGAGTTTCGGGTTCTTCAGTTCACTCTGTCTATTGTTCTTTACTGCAGGTTACCTTTGAGGTGGAAATCTTGGATCTTAGGGATCTTCTACATCTTCTTCCTCCCCTTTTTTTTGCCTTGGTCACTTGGTCAGTATGGAGCCAACTCCCGAGATCGAGTACGGGCATATCCTTATGATTCTTGGCACCACACAAAGTCCGACATTCCTCCTTTGCATTGCATGTTTTCATCATCTTTGTACTAGGGCACTTGGGCAAGTGAACAATTTCCCTACGAGGGACAGTGCCCAAGTGGCACGTGTTGCATGAGCATTCTTTAGCATGCAGCATTCCATCTCCATCTCACTCTTCTCTTCTCCTTTTTGGGGCTAAAAGGGGGTGTTGAGAAACCCTTCACCCTTCATCCGTAGTTTGCGTTTTTGCGTTTTGCGTTTAGGGTTTGCGTCTAGGGTTTGTAGCCCCAAAAAGGGGCGCTACCTAGACTGACTATGTCTATTTATAGGCCACTCTCTCACTTATTCTTGACGGTTGATTCATTTAGTTCGTCACCTCTTCTCTCCAACCTCTGCACTGCCCTCACACCCCTTTAGGAGGACATTGTGGTTCGTGGTTCGTGGTTTGTGGTTGTCATCATGATCTTCCTTATGCGACGACACCCTTGTTTCCTTGTATCACATTCACTCCATGATTCAAAACTTCTTCATTCCATTTATTAGAGTTTCTTCTCTCTTCTCTTCTCTTCTCAGTGTTTATCGAGTTCACTCCGTGTTCCTCCTCGCAAACCCTTCTATCTCGATGGTACGTCATCTTCTGATAGTGAGCTACATAGGGTATGAGTGGGAAGGCACATCCGCGGATGCATATGCATACCGGAGCTTTGAAAAAAAAAGCATCCATAGAGGCTTAATTAGAGCCCTTGAAGGAGACATGGGTATCGATGCCTCTGCCCTTAGGTCTTATCATCACAAGAGCTTTCATTTGGGAGCACATGTGATATGTCATCATGGATGTAGGAGTCCAAAATGTGGTATAGGTAGTGACAGATAATGGAAGCAATTGTTTGTTTATGGGATGTATACTTGAGGAGAAGTTTCCTAGCATAGTATAGACCCCATGTGTATCCCATTGCCTTGACTTGCTTATTAAAGATAGACAAATATCTTGGGTGGATGACATTTTCAAGACGACGACAAGCATGATAGGATTTGTGAAGAAGTGGCCATCCGTTTCGATGCCCTGAGAAATAATCTGACTGGCCAATAATTAAATTGGCTAGGCAACTTCCATTCCTGAGTGTCTTTGTGCTATCTTTGACCATCAAATTGGTGTTAGGTACCATTAAACGCCACTTCTCTAGTTTCACCAATTGACACTTATGGCCAAATGAATGACCTAGGCTAACAACTGGCAGTAGATACCACCAAGTACATGTGCGGCATAACTTATAGCAACTTTTGCCTTTGACATCTCGTGATTTTCTCAGGTCTCAGGCTCGTAAATTTACTTTAATCCGAGTTGCACCTCACATGTGTAACATTTAATCATGTGATTAAAAATTATTCCACATGTTAAGTGAGGTTTCAAAAATACATTCCCTCATGACAGTAGGCATTGATATATTTGCATACCCACGTAATACGGTATTTATTTTAGTGTACAATCTGAAACACCATTTCCCTCTTTCCAAAGTTTGGACGAAACTGCGAAACTTCGATTTTTTCCGTTTCTGTTTTTGTTGTTTCCAAAATTTCTCCGTACTATGGTACATGAGTAAAGAACACTTGAGAATCAACCCTAGAGTGCCCACCACACATGTGGGATCTGTGCACAGTGGATCCAAAAGTGGGTATAGGCTGACTAGGTATGCCGCATAGGCATGGTAGCTGCATGTGTAACCCAAGGAGGGATAGGGACATAATAGGTAGAGGATGGAAATCCTTGCGTGGAAGTGACCCATGGAGGGTGACCGTGCATCATAGGAAGAGAATGGAAATCCTTGCATTAGAGAGACTAATAGACGGGGTGGTGAGTGTCCAAGGGGAGTGAGGGGGATACCCATCACAACTGTCCCAAAATAGACAAGGTGTATATGGCACAATGTGAAAAGGTGGCATTCTTACTAATGATATATGAGGGTGCAAAGTGGCGTTCACCTGTGGGTAGCTAATATGTGGAGGAATGGAAGGGGTTTGAGAATATTTACTACCAACTCTATGCTTAGATGAAAAAGATATGTTAGATATACTTGTGGAAGCATGTTTGCTTTGAGAGCCTTCTCTATTAACATTTATATACTCAAACTGTTGATGATCCAAATCTTGCACACCAAAAGGAAAAATGAGGGAGGGTTTTGATTCATATGACTCAAAAGGGCTATACAAACTTGACATCAGGCTTGGTGGTGATGAAGAGGATGGATTGCCAATTGTCCCAAATACCATACACTCTTCATGATCACCTTATCAACCGATTTGGATGTATTAGGAGCAAGGTTTTTAAGAGTTATAGAGCAATAGTTGCGATACTTGATACACAAGTATTCTTGGAGTAACTTGTCTATTATGAAATGTGTATTTAGCCAAGTAAAAGAAGAAGAAGAAGTTGAAGTGTTGTCTTCCTTGTCTAGTTTGTCATGCCTCCTCAAATTCTCCAATGATGGAGAAGCCTGATAAGACATAGTAGTTTTTCGAGGAGGAGGAGTAGTTTGAGACATTTTTAATTGGTCATGTGTCATTTGTATATCTCGCACAAAACCAAGCTATCCACGATAGCCCCACATGATACTCTTTACAAGAGCACTTGCTCTAATACCATGTGAAGATATGCTAGGGTTTGGCTTATGGGACACAAACTCTATAGTAATGCGTTTCCTTTTAATGGAAGTGTAAGTAATTATATTTTTTGGGGTTGTTTAAAAGAGCTAACTAGTTTGTAATTCATTTTTAGCTCAACAACAAATGGTTGTATTTCAACAATTTCTTGTGGCGACACAAGTAATCCACAACTACACGATGACCTTGTTACCTTAAATGTTGGCCTCCAAACAAGTGTAGAGTGCTAAAAAATGCAAATGGATACTTCAACTTGCAAAACCCTAAAAATTATAATCAACATTTGAACCCAAATTTGTGGAGAATTTAGCTAGACAATTGTCTTCCATAGTTCCCATGCGATCTCACGCTGTTTTGCTCACAAACAAAGGGATTTCTCACAATGATACTATAAGAACTATAACAAAGTTGCTCAGAAAATGCACTAGGCTTGAGATGTAAGAGAAGAAGTGAGGACATCAGCCCACAGTGTTGTGATAACTTGTTTTTTTGATATGTATATAAAAAATAGCGGCATGCCTTGCTGTAAATGGAGTTACAAGATTGCCCAATGAAATCCCCATGCCAAGAAGAGAAGATTGGTTGCTATCCATATTTCATCCATGTTGTTTGCTTATATTCCATGGTTGAAACTTGCAATTTCTACAAGCAAAGAAAAAAAGAATGGCTGTTTATAAATTTGGGCTACTCAAATAGAGAGGAGCCCCAAATAACCAATATAAGCTTTCTAAATGAGTAACCAATTTCTTTTTAATTGGATCTCATTTTTGGTTAAGGGATAAATAATAACTTACTCATCAATCATAAGTGAGCTGCTTATTGAACCAGACTTAAGCTTAGGGCCTGCTTTATAACTCAAGTGTCCTAAGTGAGCTACTTGGTGAAACTTTCAATGTAACTTAATTTTAAGGTGCAAACTTTCAAGTTAATAAAAATTTCACATTGCACTTCGTTATATTTGCCTTGCTCTTATACCATATAGCTTATACGCTTATCCACTACATGCCCAATGTCAAATCTTTCATTGTTTGTGTAATGGTTACCATGCCAAGAGTTAGAGTTATCAAATGTAATGTTTATTTTAATAAAAAATCATCGTAAAGTTTAATCAAATCATTAAGTTTATTCCTTATTTTGGCGACATGTCCTTTGAACTTCCCCTTTGAATCTCTAATCAGAGTAACTGTCTGTGTATTCATTACACTGACAGTACTCGCAAACCTGTACACTGCAGGTGGCAGGCGCCCATCATTGTCACTCCATTATTTATTCTTTCAGTGACATTTGAATAAAGGAAAGCTAGTTACACATTGTGATTGTTAGAGTTCCCATATCTTGTGTCTCTTGCTCTTGTTCTCTTGCTTCCTCCACTATAGCTTTTGCTTTCACTCATGGGCTCCCATTCAGGGCTTCCTCCCTTGAAGTTTGATATCAGAGCAGAGATCAAGGAGCTCTTCCCTTTAGTTTACTTTAGCCCAGATTTGAAAAGCTTTAGCTCTTCATCAATAGCAGCCATGGTTCCTTCACCTTGAGGTATGCATTGAGTTCTACCCTCTACCCGGCTTGTTCCCTCCACTTGAGGCTTGTTCCATGGCTTCATTGAGACCTATTGGGGCTCCCCTTGTACCTCACGTTGGTCAACATTGGTAGGAGACACCTGCAGCAGCTTAGTGTGAATTGTGCCTGTTTCAAGCCTGGTCTTCCTTGCTTCTCTTGTAGACATTGGTAGACCTCTTCTGGCTCTTGTGGCACTTGGCATTTAGTAGGCATTGTTCGCCTTTCTCCCCGGCATTGATACTCAGTTTGGAGTATTGGTTTTTAGCTTGAATGCTTCAGCTATTCATTGTTTAAACAAGGCAGCATGCTGTCATAAAATAGAAATAGCTATTACTTCATTGTTTGAGCTCCACTGATGCTCATACACTTATGCCTTGATACTGGGATATTTGGCAAATGTCTTGTGGTGCTAATGGTTGGATTGTAGCTTGCATTGGCTCAGTTTTAGCAGAGATTTAATTGTCATAATATAGTGGACAGCAAGCTTTTATCAAGGAAAACTAAATGCCTATTACTCTTGGATGTCATTCGGGTGCTTCATATCAATGTAGTGATGCTTAGCCTTGGTCTACATACTTGAATGTGCTATTGAAAGCTTTTGAGCTTGGTAACATTTATCTTGGCTATGGCTATATGTCTTTGGTACTTTAGTGGCTTATGTAGTTACGGGTTTAAAAAATCTATTGGGTTTTATGCTCTCGGCTTAGGAAGTATACATGTACTTTCTTTGATGATATTTTGGTTCATTCAAAAGATAAAAAAGAGCATAAGTAACACTTGAAAATAACGTTTCATGAACTCCACAAACGCAAACTTTATGTAAATGACAAAAAGGGTGAATGTTTTTTAGAAGAGATTCACTACTTGGGCTATATTGTATCCAAAGATGGGATTTGGATGGATTTAGAAAAAGTCAAGGCTATTGTAGAATGACCACAATTGAGTAGTATTCATAAAGTTCGAAGTTTCTTGGGATTATGCTTTTATTACAGGAGATTCATTAAATGGTTTGCGGTGGTTGCTGGACCATTGCATGATTGAACCAAGAAAGCAGTGGCATTTCGATGGACCAAACTAGAAAAGTAAGCTTTTGAAGCTCTAAAGCTCTATATCAGCAAAGGACGTGTTTTGATTATACCTAATTTGTCGAAACCTTTCTTTGTGGCATGTGATGCTTTAGGAGATTGCATTGGTGCAGTCTTAAACCACAAAGGGCATACAGTTACTTATGCAAGCAGAATGTTGCAAAATGCAGAAATGAATGCTACTATCTATGAAAATGAGTAAATGACTATCATTCAAGCTTTAAAAGATTGGAGACACTATCTTTTAGATGGAGAATTTCTAATCAAGATGGACCATGACAGTTTGAGATATTTTCTCAACCAACCAAAGATTTTTGAAAAGCATATTCGATGGGCGAATTATTTAGCGCAATTTAACTTTCAAATACTGCATGTTTTTGAAAAGCAAAACAAGATAGCAGATGCCTATCAAGAAGACCTTAGATTCATGTAGTGTCCATGGTTTATCATACAGATTTCACTAATATGAGGAACATGTATGCTTTTGATGAAAATTTTAAAATCATTTAGAATAACTTACAACGGTTGGTGCACTCGAAGGAGCAAATTATTTGGCCACTGGAAAGCTCTTAAAGCTTATCGAGCAGCAATTGGTGGATTGTGACAAAAAGGTTACGACTTCTAGAGCATTGGAGAATTCACAATGCTTTTCATATCTATCTTCTGAAGCTTTATGAAGGGCCTCTACTATTGGAATTTGCAATAGAGGATCCATATGAAGTAGATGAACAAGAATAGATACTTTAACTAGAGCCAATAGTCTTTCATACGATTAGGAAACGAGGAAGAATTTTTTTTAGAAAATTCATTTCGAAATTTAAAAATCACTCTAATTTAGATTCTAAATGGATATCAAAAGAGTATTTTAAGGACTATCGAGAAATACTTGTAGCTTATGAATAAGGTGTAGGATAAAAAATACTTCAAGAAACGTCTTGAGAACAAGGCGGATTTCAAGAGAGAGGAAAATAAACCTTTTGTATATCAATTGTTATCAAGATATATTGGCTCAATGATTTCAAATTTATTTGATGCTTATGTACTTTGAAAGGCGATTTGTATTATTAAGTGTTTTAAAATATGATTAAATGTTCATTTTTCTATTTAAGGGTGACCAATGTCCAAAATGCCCTATAATTATACTTGGATCGTTGTTTATGAGATGGCCAAGAGGAATTAAAAGTTTAATTGGATGGTCAAATTGCCCAAAAAGCTCATATGAGTAAGACTTTTACACTTTGATAGTCACATTGATTACAAGCCTATATAATGAGTGGTTTCAAAAAGTGAAACCAGATGCTCATGATCGACGAAACAAACCATGAATCAATGAACCTATACAATGAAGCTCTCTAAAAGCTAAATTTGGCAACTCCTGAAATTTAGGAGATTATTATTTTTGGAGGTTGCTCAAATTCGCATCAAAGACTTCAGAATTTTACAAGGAACAATTTTGTCTTTAGGAGCCATCTCAAATTCTTAACCATTCGAGAAATTTTTAGAGTAGAAGGGTTGGACGCTTTTTTCTTTAGAAAAGTGACATGTGGCATTTAGAAGAGGACATGCCATTTTGAAGAGACAAGTGTTCTTACACTTGTCATTTTCAACAAGTACTCGTCATTTGTAGCCTCTACTTTTCACTTTTTAGCATCCAAGCTCCCCACACTTATATATTGAAGGCCTCTCTTTTCATTTAAAATAAGCTCTCATGATGAAATTTCAGCTGCATGCTTTATACTCTTCTATCTCATCCAAGAGATACTTTCTACTTAGCTTGATCTAATCAAAGCACTAAAGAAAAAAATCAACTTGTTGGTTGGAGTTTGCAAAAGTTAGGGTTTCAAAACCCTGATTTTCATAATTGGAGCAAATCAGCCCTTTTGTATATGGTTTAGGCACTTGGTGCCGATGGTTTTGTTTTAATAAATTCTTGAAAAGAGGGAGGGACCGGTTTTTCTCTCAACGTGGTGTCGACTCTTCTCTCTCTCTCTCTCTCTCTCTCTCCTAATTTTCATGGTGATAATTGATCAAGTTGGTTAAGTTTAAAGTATTGTCATTCTCACGTTTTTCCTTGCACTTAGATAATAATGGTAGGAGTGGTAATGACCGTTGTAAAAGAGACTCAAAAGTCTCATTCTTAGTCATTTGGCTAGTCTCGTAGTAAGTCCCGTCGTCGCAAGTTTGCATTGAATTGTCACTATTGTGGGAAGGAGGGGCATATTTGGCCACAATGTCATAAAATGTGTGATGATAAGCACAAGGAAAAGGAAAGGGATGAAGTGCAAGAAAAGAATGATGATCGTAGTATTGTCCCTAACATGTCTAACTTCAAGATTGAAGAGATTAATATCATGCAGACTGATTTTGATGATGACTACATACTTGCAGCTTCTTCTCGATGTTTTGTAGTTGATTTGTCTCGTACACCTATACTTAGTGTTGGTTGATTGATTTAGGGGTTTCATTTCATGTCACTCCACATTGAGGATTGTTCCACTCTTACCGCATCATGACAAGATCTGTTAGATTGGATAATGACTTGGCATTGGATATTGTTGGTGTTGTAGATGTCCTTAGCTGCAGATTTCTTCAGGAAGTATGTTTACTTAACATGATGTATGCTATGTTTTGGCTTTGACTAAAAGTCTTCTTTCGGCCGGATAGTTGGATGATGCAAGTTATGTTGTATCTTTTATGAGAGTGCGCAACGAAAGAAGGAACTTCATCACAAAGGAAGAGAGAGAGACAATCTATAAGAAAAGAAGAAAAGAAACATGCACTGAATAAGAAATATATGCTGAATACAGAAGGACTGATCAGTCCTTGTACGCAGCCCATAGTGTCAGTGAGGGCACCAAATCAGTCTGATGATGATGGCAGCATCTCAGATGGAGGAAGATGATGAAGTTAGAGTATGCACTTGCCACGGAAGGAGAGAAGATGATAATATATATGATTGTCAAGTGGGAAATCGCAATAAATAGCCAAATATCCCAAAAACTGACCGACTTGAAACTTAGGGCCAAAAATATGGCCAACTAGCATTTTATTTTGGTAAAAATGCCAGGAATGCTCAGAAAAATCTTGGAAAGGGTGGACAATGTCCAGTAGGTGAGACAAACTAAAGAATGCAGAAACCCCTGGAAGTGCACTGAAGGAAAAAATGCATTGAAATACAATAAATTGAGTGCTCTAGAATGAGCGACCTGCTCTGTCAAAACAAGTGATAGACAGGTCAGAGCTTCTAAAGTCCTCGTCAGACTCAGACTGAGGCTCATAGGCAGGAGATGACAAGGAATGACAAACATGATTGCTAACACCCTCTCTCAGATCTTGGATGTGGTGGAATGCCAAGGAAGAAACGGATCTTGGAGTGGCAAGAGGAATGCCAATGTCGATGAAGTCCGTTGATGAAGATTGCCGATGAAGAAGCTCCTTGTTGTGATCTTGGAAAACTCCTTCTGAAACACTAGGAGCCAGGAAATCCACAGCCACAATATCGAGATTGTTTCTCTATGAAAGGGATGGGGGGTACGAGGAAACCGCCAAAGGAAATGGTGGGAGATGGGAAGGAATCTGTGGAAAAGAGGATGCACAAGCAGGAATAGGTGTAGCAATACACAACTGCCTTGGAGGACCTTGCATAAGAGAAGGTTAATGAAGCCTATAATGCCTACTCTCTTGCCAACTTGTCGCGATAATAGGCCCCTGTAGTAGAATCCTCAATACAAATGGCTTGCTTGGTGAAGACAACCCAGATACAAAGCCTTGTAAGGCCATAAATTAAGAGGAGTGGAAAGCCCAAATCTGGAACATAAACGGCTTGTGAAAGGGAGCTTGACGCGCGGTCAGGAAATAAAGGCCAAGTGTCAACACCACAAATAGACACCGAAAAAGTATCACCAACGGTGACGGAACCCTTAGAAGGGCATAGATGCTGCAACAAATCACCTGATGGAGTCAAATGACTAGAAGCTCCACTATCAACAGCGAAGGCCTCTCAGAAGATGAGGCAACCCTTGAAGAAGGCTCCTCCAAGTCAACAATATGAATGAACATTGACTCATGGGTAATTGCTGGAGTAGAGGTAGAAGGCTCGAACGTTTTAGCTCCATCCTTTGTTCTGGACATAGGTGAGGATACTTCTTCCAACATTTCTCCTTTGGATGTATCCCCTTCTCACAATATGGGCATTTAGGCTTCTTTAAGTCGGAGTCAGAGCCTGAAGAACTCTCCTGTCTTGTAGCCTTTGACTTCCCTTTCTTCTTTGTCCCCCTTGCCTAAACCTGCAACAAAAGCTTTGGTGGAGGTAGATCCATTGGCTACCTCTTTGGCGCGCTTGTCATGCTCCAAAACAAGCCGTGCAAGCTTCTCCTATAGAAGCTTCTTATGGGTCCTTGATGTAAGAAGGTTGGTGTAGAAGACATCAAATCGAGGAGATGGGAGCTGAGTTAAAAGAATCATAGCCATATCCTTTGAAGATATAATCTTGCCAAGGGACGCAAGCTCATCCCTCATATTTTCCAACATGTTGATATTATCCTTCATGGAAGAAGAATCATCAACAATGAGCATCCATAATCTCTTCTTGAGAGTAATCTGGTGGGCAAATGTCTTCTGATGGTACGAAGAAGTAAGCTTTGTCCATACTTCCGTTGCTTCGTGCAACCTATACACATGCACTAGGACAGAATCTTATAAGCTCATAAAGAGGAAAGGTCGGGCTCTAGAGTTGAGCCAATCCCATAAGGTTGCATGATCCATCGATGATCCAATTGTGAGATCCTCCACTGGATGGGGAACAGGGTGCGTAACAAACTCTTGAAGATTGAAGGTATCAAGGATACATTTCAACTTTCACGACCAAAGCGAGTAGTTAGAACCATCAAACCGGTCTTCTTTGGGCAAAGAAGGGAGTATGGGCACCTGCATAAAGGGTGCCATGAAAGGTATATAAAGGACAGGAGAACATGCCTTTTGTGAAACATGGAGAGAACGAGGAGGAAAGAGATCTCGTATAAATGGGCCTTCTGTGAAACATGGAGAGAATGGGGAGCAGAGGGATCTTATATAAACGGGCTAGGTGACCTTCGGTCATTGTGTGAACTAGCACGAAAATCTCTCCATCTCTCAAAGGAAGGAACAAATACCTCATCCTCTGAGTCAGCAAAGAACTGGTGATAAGACATCTTCGATATCCTGTAAGATATCCACAAAAAACTTGCGTTTTGGCGGTAGACAACCTCGAAATAGGAGGAAACAACTACAGGATCACAAGGAAGTTGATGTAGAGGGTTTGGCCTGGGGGAGATAGATTGTCGCTTGTACAAGGACTATGTGCATTTGCTGAGGAGAGCTATTGCTTGACCATGGAACATTGTGTTTGCCACAGAAGACTATCGCCTGACAGAGGAAGCTTGTTGCCTCCAACAAGCGAGGAAGTGAGCAGCAAAACGAATACTTGCCACAAGAAAAGGGGACATCTCCCAAGCGGAAAGTTGCGTTTTCAGCAAAATGCTTGTGGCAAGGCTGTCTAGCAGTCTGGGGTGGTCTCCTCTGCGAGAAGTCAGCTTTGTGTCTCTTTTAGATACCATGCTTTGATACCATGTGAGAGTGCGCAACGGAAGAAGGAACTCGAATACAGAGGAAGAGAGAGAGAATTTGCAAGAAAAGAGAAAAGAAATCTGCACTAAACAAGGAATAAATGCTGAATACATGAGGACTGATCAGTCCTTGCACGCAGCCCGTCGTATTAGTGAGGGCACCAGATTAGACTGATGATGACGACAGCATTGGAGACGGAGGAAGATGACGGATTCTGAAACCAGTCTTCCTTCTTTGAAAGGATAGTAATTCCCTGATCAAGTACTTAATTACAGCCATCAGCAAATGAACATAACTTAAAATGCACAAATTACCTTTATAATCTCGGAGATTGGACACCTTGTTGGTCCCAAAACTAGCGCCTCTTTCGGTATTTCTTTAACTTGATTGCTAATGGAATGAGTACAAGCTAAGATTTACAATCTCCTTTGTTGTTCCAAAAGCGCATTTGTTGTAGGAACAATTAGCAATCAATTCGGGCCTATTGCCCCTTGATTTTTCACCCAAGACTTGCACAAATGGAACCACTAATTGGCCAATTGCTGCCACAAATTACAATGAATGGGCTGGCATCTGAAGTCCTTGACAATTACACAAATTTTAGGTGCTGAATTCAGTGTACGATGCCTTCACCGATTGACACGGTCTTGAGGTGGTTGTCAAACCTTAATTTATGTAGAAATTTAGTGTCTTTGCTGTTCACCAAATTTGGTTGAGATGTGATCAAAATGGTTGAGATCTCGAGAATGGGTTGGAGAAGGTGAGAGAGAGCCATGATGAGATAGAAATTTGATTTTCTTCGTGAGGAAACCCAAATTTTGCCTGCTGCTTGCTCTAACTTGCATTTAACGTAGTCACCTATTACCAAACACCTCCAAAAGATTGTCACCTGATAAAAAATGTTGTTGCTAGTCCTTGGAAGGTGACTCCTTGGTGTCCCTTCCTTGTTGAGGCTCCCGGACGACTGTCTTTTGCAGCAAATTGTTATTCTCTGATCTAAAAATGGACTATTAGCTCTCTCTCTCTCTCTCTCTCTCTTCAAGCTATTAACTAATTGAATGGCTAAGAGACCCAACCCCCAAAAACGTTTTCTCAATTTGCATGAGCATTTTTGCTAAGTGGCAGCCTTCTCTAAATCCAATTTTCAGTATTATCTAGCCATTTAATTAATTTTCAAAATTAAATAATTTTGAAAATTAATTCTAGTCTTTTGACCCTTTCCAAAATTAAATGTGCCCATCTATAAATAAATTGGCTAGGCCATTTGCAACTTGGAGTGGTCTCCAACCTTTGTTGACCCTTAGAGTAGCATTAATTGATTAATTAATACTAGTCCCTAGTGTCAACACTGACACTTATTGGCCAAATCATTGTCCTAGGGTCAAAATTGATACCTACTGACCCCAAAAGTCCAGTCGGCATAACTTATCATAAGTTTTATCTTTGACACTCACTGCATCCTCGAGGTGCTCGGCCTGTTACAATAAAATAACTGCAATGTGCATCACATGTGCTAAATAACCTTGCGCATTTGATTAATAACTTAATCAAATATTATTAGTAAGATTAAAGCATTCCAAAATTTCATGTCCTTGTAATAGAGTCAGAGTATGCACCTGCCAAGAAAGAAGGGAAGATGATAATATATATGATTGCCAAGTGGACAATGGCTATAAATAGCAAAGTATCCCAAAAACTGGCCGACTTGAAATCTGAGGCCAAAGATATAGGCAATTAGTATTTAATGCTAGTAAAAATACTAGAAAATATTGGAAAGGGTAGACAATGTCCAGCAGGTGAGGCGGGTTGAATGATGCAAAAACTACGTGGGAAATGCACATAAAATCTAGATTGGAGGAGAAAATACACTGAAATGCAATAAATTGAGTGCTCTAAAATGAGCTATCTTCTCTATCAAAACAAGTGATAGATAGGTCAGAGCTCCTAAAGTCCTCCTCTGACTTAGATTGAGGCTCACAGGTAGGAGATGACATGGCATGACAAACGTGACTGCTAATATCTTTTGGTGATTTCTCATGGAAGCTTATGGAAATCTTGTTCTAGTACAAGGTGCCAAGTTTGACACTCTTTATCTCTTACTTGTATGTGGGTCTATCGATCATATTTTGGCAGTGGTTGTAGTATCACATGTATCGTTATGGCATCATTGCCTTGGGCACATGTCATTAAAGGGAATGAAAATGCTTATCCGTTTGCACTATCTTTTGTCTCTTGACTATAAGTGTTTTGATTTTTGTGATTATTGTCTTTATGGCAGGTAGACTTGTAACTCGCATAAGAATTCTGGCATTATGTGCATGGGTGAGCCTTTGACTCTTGCTCATTCTGATGTTTGTGGACCTAGACCTTGCAAGTCTTCGGGTGGTGCGAAGTATTTTGTTACTTTCATTGATGATTACACGCATAAGGTCTAGGCATACACCATAAAGCAGAAATCGGAAGTCTTGGCTACATTTCAGCGTTGGCATGCTTTGGTTGAAAACCAATTTGGATATAGGTTAAAATACCTGCAATATGATAACGGGGTCGAGTATGTATCTAAAGCCTTTGAGCAATTTTGTGATGAGATGGGCATTAAGTATTAGTTGATTACCCCATACATCCCATTCTAGAATGGTATGGTTGAGTGCATGAATAGGACGATTCACGAACGAGTTCGTAGTATGCTTAGACATGTAGGTTTATTGCAACACTTTGGATTAAGACAGTTACTGCTGCCGTACATTTGATTAATTAATCCCCATTTACTACTCTTGACTATTAGGTTGCAGAGAAGATATGGTTTGGAAAACTTCTATTATATGCTCATTTGCGTGTCTTTGGTTTTGAGGATTTTTGACATGTTTCCAAGGATAAGGGCAATAAGTTGAATTCTAAGTTCGTGAAATGCATCTTTCTTGGCTATGGGAATGTAGGTGAGATAGGCTATCACATATGGGACCCGTAGGCTTGGAAGGTTATTTGCAGCCATGATGTTATTTTCCATGAGAAGAAAATGCATTAGCAGCCTGAGCAAGTTGTTGAGGTATGCAAGGTAATATTTTAGGAGTAACCTCTTGTTATCGTATCACCAATTAGACATCTTGCAACAACTGATGCTTCGGTGGCTTGAGACCATGATATTAGATAGGAGGTCCTAGCCCCATAGCTTGTTTTGCGGCAGTCTACTAGAGATAGGCGTCAATCTAATTGGTTTGCGTCCTTTATGGATTATGTTATGGTGACGGATGCTAGTAAGGCTTTTACCTATGATAAGGCCATGCATAGAGATGATACTCACTCTTGGGAGAGGGCCATGTAGTCAGAGTATGACTCATTGTATAAAAATCATACGTGGGATTTTGGCTAGTGAAAAGTATGCTTTGCCATGCAAATAGGTGTATAAGTTGAAAAGTACCCCTGGATGTTCCAAGCTAGTCTATAGGGCAAGATTGGGTGCTAAGGATTTTAAACAGGAGCATGTTGTTGACTTTGATGAAGTCTTCTTTTATGTAGTTAAGATAACAACCCTATGCTTGGTATTGGCTTTGGCTATGCTGTTAGATCTAGACCTCTATTAGATGGATGTCAAGATGGTTTTCTTACATGGGGACTTGCATAATGAGATTTATATACAGTAGTGTAAGGGCTTTGAGAAAAAAGGCAAGGAACATCTAGTTTGCAAGTTGAGAAAGAGCATTTATAGCCTTAAGTAGGTGCCTAGGGAATGGTACCACAAGTTTGATACTTTCATGCACTCACAGGGATATACCTGCAATGATATGAATCCGTGGTTATACAGAAGAAGGCTTGTGATGGTAGCCTTATGATTTTGGTACTCTATGTGGATGATATGTTGATTGTTGGGAGTGCTCATGATGAGCTAGATGCCTTAAAAGGGTAGCTCAAGAAGAGCTTTGAGATCAAGGATATGGGTCAGGTCTTACATATTCTTGGGATACGTATCATGCACAATCACTCTAAGGGGCTTTTTTACTTGTCACAGGAGTATTGCTAACCACTCGTTTTGACATAGCATTTGGAGTGGGACTTGTGACATGCTATATAGCTTTACTTGACAAGCGGTATTGGGATGCCGTGAAGGGTATCATGGGATACCGGATACCTTAAGGGCACTGCAGATATGTGCATATGTTATGGTGGCCAGGATATAAGAGTCATGGGTTACACTAACTTTGATTATACAGGATGTACAAATAGTAGGAAGTCCACCTCTGGCTATGTTTTCACCTTTGCTGGAGGTGTTGTTTCTTGGATGTCCAGGGTACAGAAATGCATGACTCTTTTTACTACAAAGTTAGAGTATGTTGTAGCCATTGAGGCTTGCAAGGAGGCTCTCTGGATAGGCCGTTTTGGTGGCAAACCTTGGTATTATTGATGTGGTTTCTCCGCTGCATTCGGATTCTATGAGTGCTATTCAGCTAGCCAAGAATTTGGTTTTCCATGTGAAGACAAAGGACATTGAGGTGCATTACCACTTTATCAGAGATCGTTGAGGACAAGTTTATCGA
This sequence comes from Lygodium microphyllum, assembly GCF_053477565.2. Classification (NCBI taxonomy): domain Eukaryota; kingdom Viridiplantae; phylum Streptophyta; class Polypodiopsida; order Schizaeales; family Lygodiaceae; genus Lygodium; species Lygodium microphyllum. The sequence goes on from NC_141138.1 coordinate 145,123,618, forward strand.
GCTTATCAAGATCTCAATTGATGAAAATCGTGTAGATTTGCTTACAAAAAGTCTCCAAGCGGAGTGTTTTGCCTTCTTAGGAAGTTGATGGACGTTGGATGAGATGACGTATTTCCTCATTTGGTTGTACTTTATGTACATTTATGCTTTGTCACATTTTTCGTGTTCCTTCCTTACTAGGGGCCTTTAAGTGGGAGGAGGTTGGGGGTAAAAGTGTCTATGCCTAACCGCCCTTGTATTCATTACATTGACAGTACCCACACACTTGTACATTGTAGGTGGCGGGTGCCTATCACTGTCACTTCATTCTTTATTCTTTTAGGGACATTTGAGTAAGGGAAGGCTAGTCACACATTGTGACTGTTGGAGTTTCCACATCCTGTCTCTTGCTTCCTCCACCATAGCTCTTGGTTTCACTTGCGGGCTTCCACTCAGGGCTTCCTCCCTTTAAGTTTGGAAGCGACTCTAATTTGTTGGAGTTTATCGTTTTCCCTTTCTTCTACTTGGCTTGTCCTTTCCGCGAAGATGATGTTGCAAAGGCATGGGTTTGTGCATTGGTTTTGCCAGAATCTATCTCAGTGTGACGCGCATCTTGCTCAAGCACCATTGAGACTAGCTCCTTCCAAGTGATAGTGTTCCTCATATGAGAGATGAGAAGATTGGTGTAGAACACATCAATCTTCGCTGATGGGAGATGTGAGGGAAGTGTCACAACTAGATTCTTTGAAGACCGGTTCTTACCAAGGGATGTAAGCTCATCCCAAATCTCCTCCATCTTATTAATGTGGTTCTTCATCGCAAGTGAATTTGTGACAAATAGCTGTTGAAGCTTCAACTTGAGGGATTTGCAATGCTCGAATGTTTGGACTTGGTAAAGAGGTGCCAATCTCTTCTAGACCTCTGCAATAGTGTGGATGTATCTTACAATCACGAGCCCAGAATCTGCCCAACTCAGAAAAAGGAAAGAGTGGGCTTTAGCATTGAGCTGATCCCATAAAGCTGCCAAGTCTGAGATTGTTTCAACATGGAGATCCATAGTAGGTTGGGGAATAGGGATTGCCACAAAATTTCAAAGGTCAAAAGGGTTGAGGATACGTTCATTTTTGCAAAACCATAGAGGGTAGTTTGTCTCATCTGGCTTTTCTGATGTAGGTAGAGAGGGTAGGACAGGCATTTGCACAGGATGTGCCATGATAGACAACTGGGAACTTGTAGCCCTGGAAGATTGAGAAGGGAGAGAATGATAAGATGATGGTTGGGAAGGAACTTAGTCACAGTCTGTCCATGCTTTGCATCACGATCATTGTGTCAATCTCGGTGGTCTAAATGTCGATCCTCACGGTCACCGCTCTGTGAATGGTGGTTTTCACGTTCTTGGTTGACACTTCAATGGTCCTTATGGTCCTGACCCACACAATCCCCCTTGTTGTATTGGTTTTCCATAGATATCCTTCAAGAAACCTGCAGAAAACACAAGAAATGACTGCTGCTCTAGTTGAAAGCTACTGGACGCATCAATGGAAAATAGAGAGTATCCGAGATAGGAGGGGCAAAAAAATGCCAGGACGGAGGGTTGGATTACAAACTCAGGGTCAACAGGGGCAGCAGTCAGTAAACACAAATTGTTAGAGGTTGTAGACTGCATGGATGGCCTGAGAAGTGATGCACTGCTGTAAATGCAGCCGGCCTGCCCTTGGATGATGATGTTAACACTGAAAAATGTGCCACCCTGCAGGAGAAAGTATCACATGGCTGCTGTAGCAGTCATCAGATCAAAACGCAGCAGAGGAGGTTGTCTGCCTGAAAACACAGGTCTGAAAACAGAACGGGCAACCCTGGTCACTGCAGAAGAAAACTAGGGTCTTCAGCTCTTGTAGATGTTGCCCAGCTGGTTCACATGTTGATAGCAGCTCCTTTTCGAAGACTCCGGCTCCCACCAAGGTGAATGATACCATGTGAGAGTGCACAGCGGAAAGGAAAGTGCATACAGAGCGAATAGAGAGTGAATGAAACATAGGAGAGAGAAGAAACAAACTGACTGATGACTGAATGATACAAGGCTGCAAGGGTCAGCCCTAACACGCAGCACTAAGTGTTAGTCTGGGTGTTAGACGGAAGTAGGGGGATGAGAGAAGAATGAGAAGGGCTAGCTGATCTAATGGATCAGCGAGTGAACATAGTGAGGGGGGCAAGCTGCCTGTAATAGGCAAATTGAGGCCACAACTAGCCAAGCCCAAAATGTGGGCATCAAGGTCACCCTGCCCAACTGACTAAGCTCATCCTACCAAATGCACCCGAAGGGGAGGGTGGTTGTATGTGCAAATAATGCTTCTTATGTCTAGAAAGGTGATGACAATTTGCATATTGTGGTAGTGAATGGTAATAGTGAAGGTAAATGGTGATCTTCTCACTCTTAGAGAAGTCTTGTTACAGTCTGTATGGATGGGGTTGAAAAACATATTGGAGCAGGATGCTATGATTGTAAATGCAAATATCGCAAGTCACATTAAGTTGTGGCAGGCTTGTTTTGTTCAGATAAATTTCCACATTTTGCTGTGTTTAGAGGAACATGAGTTGTTGATTTGCGTAAGGTTACAACACCTCAAAAGTCCGTATGACTCAGAGAGAGTTCCTTAGTCTACTTTTTAGAAAAAGTTGTTGGAGAGCCATCTTGCTTTGTAGTAAGCCTATCATGCATCTTTTGGATTATTAGTTTGTGGTTTTGTATTAACGTCTCTTATTTGGACAGGCACAGAAGGATGCTTTAGAAACAGGTTTGGTAAGCATGCAAGATATTGAGATGATTGCTGCTGATAACTCTGGTGAGGGGCACCTGCTTTTCAGTCATTCCTCCAGATCATGTATCATATTGATCAGTGGATAACACTGAAACATCTGGTTGCACAGGTGGCGAACAAGGAGCTCAAGAAGTTGAGCATAAGACACAACACAACTTTCATATAAAAAGACGAGCAAAGTTGAGATTAAAGAAGTCCAGTAAAAGAGGTGGAGTAATGTGTCTTGGAAAAGTCAGGCCATCTTGTTGCAGTCTGCTCATTAATATGCTCTTTGTATGCAGGTAGGCACTCTGTTGCAAAGCCATCAACATTACAGAGTGAAGATGTGATGATGCAATAAACTCAGGGCCACCAGGTTCGGAGCTTTCGATATTGTTAATATCAACAACACTAGTACTGGCTCTCATAACTTGAGAAAATGCTCTTCCTTTTTGTCAAAACAGAACCTAGAGAAAGAAGTGTGATGAAAGGTGATTGCAGTGGTGTGGGGACTCTGTAGTCTTTTCATCTTTATGTGAAGGAGCCGAGAATACTGTTAGAGGAGCAGATAGTAAGGTTGTGAAATGTTTCCTGAAGTTGGCTGAGGCCTTGTTTGTTGAAGGAAGTGAGTGAGGCTTTAAACCACTTGTGCTTGATGTAGTGCAATGACTTTGATGCTGTTTGGAAGTAAAATGATATCATTCGTGTTACTCTTACAAACCACATTGAAAGTTGTTGAAAGAGAGTTACCATCTCTAGCTCTGCTGGTCTAATGACGGCCATGGTTGAAGAGATGGGTGTGGTCGAAGTGGCTAAGAAGTGATTGTTTTATTGCTTGACGTTGCTTGTAACGTGAGGATTTAGTTCCAGAGCAGGAGTAAAGGGGAAGTCCCATGAATTCTCCTAGTTTGAGTCGCAGCTTAAAAAGCCTTCACAAAGAGTAAACGAAAGGTTTGTTTAATGCCTCTACATGCAACATGACACATTGGCATGTGCATTGTGTTCCACTGTCTTTGCTTGAGAGGATCTCACAATTAACTGACAGATGTGAAACAATACTAATTGATTTTACTCATATTCGGTGCGCTTTACGGTATTTAAATTGAGCAAGGCTGCACCCTTATGAAGGGGTCATGCCATCCTTATAAAAGGGTCATGCCATCCTACTCGCTTCCATATCATCTCAGCTAACAATTTTATTCAAAAGTTAGTATTCACTCTAAGTTTCGTTGCTTTCATAACATTTACATTTCTACTCTCATGAGGAGGAAAAATTTTATTCAAAAGTTAGTATTCACTCTAAGTTTAGTGGCTTTCATAACATTTACATTTCTACTCTCATGAGGAGGAAAACGATACCTATTCTAAAATCACTTAGGGTGTTAAAGTAGCATTTGTGAAACGTGTTGTGAACCATTCTCGGGGAGGTGAACTGCCTACAAATGACAACTTGAAAGAACATTATTTCAAAAAGAAACGGTGAATTGAAGTAAAAAGCATACTCTTGTACATGGATGTTTGTGTTTTGGTTGGGTATATCGTGTGATCAATTTATCCTTTCCAAGTGAACTTTGAGCTTTTCAATGCCATGCCACCCTTACGTCTTACAGAGTGCAAATCTACCTAGCATATTCTTGTTCTTCTCACGTAAGTGTTGAGTGTTCTATTGAAAGATCTTGGAAGGTTTATCAATAGAAATCTAATCTCATACAAATAGGCACCTGGGTAAGGTTGAGCTCTTCATTAGTGTGGACTTGTGTGTGCTAGCATCCAAATGATGATGGCATGTTTGATCTCATGGTTGTTACACATGCTTGGTAGCCTAATATGATTTCGAAAAATCTTGCAATCTTGTTGATACAAATGCCAAAGTCATAGGCCTCATTGAAATCCAAATTTTTAAGAGCAAACCAAAAGTGTTTTCTAGCGGGGTAGGTGTAAACTTGTGTGTTCAAAATTAGTTGTATCTAACCCCAAATAGTTAATTTTGCATAGTTGTTTCATTCTCCATAAGCCTCTAGAAGTGCTTCAATATCTCAAATACTTTGCCTTCTTATTTCATGAAATATTACTATACTTGTTTGTTATGATTATGAAAACTTGTAACATGATAATTATAGGTTGTAATAGAAGGTATGCCAGTAGGTCCTTGCACATCAGACTATACCAAATCAAGTGGTAAACTTGCTACATAGCTATGTCAACTATAGTAGGTGTATTTGCGGATTGCATCCATATCGAAGATTGCGAACATAGGTTATCAATCATGTTGATGCATATCAACGGAGTGGACAAATCATCTTAGCTAGTCATTTGTTGAGCTTGCCATTTTAACACTTCCATTTAGCAAGTAGATGCTTGCTTGAACCTTGGCAAATGAGATTGATTCAAAATATGAATGTGAGAGGGTTCAAGATAAGGAAAACCTTTTTTTTTTTTTTTTTGGTCATGTGTATTGCTTTACAAAGGAATCTTATGGTAATTAATAGCATATTAGCATTAGAAATGTATGTTCTCTCAAATATGCAATGAGGCATGACCCCATATTTGGACTATGCATGGCTCCCATAGTGAATCTCTCCAATACTTTGTCTAAGGGCCTTCACTAGGCAAGTGAGCCAAGATTTGTCAAATATAGAAACCTAGAATTAGTCAGTCTTATATTGTCTTCTTGGTTTGCAATTCAAATAAGCAATGAAGGAGTGTAATTAAATCTCATGTTTGGTTTCTTTGATGGCTTCTTGCAAATTATCCATATTTGTAGAAGTATTTATAATTTATTTTTATCACATTTGGTTAGTTGATGTTCTTTGGGAATCAATAATTCAACTTGTTATTATTTAGATAGTTAATGCCATTGTTTGTTAGAATTTTGCTCTACTTGCATGTTCTTTTTATATTAAGACAATTAATGCCATCAATTGTTAGCATTTCACTCTACTTGATGTTCTTTTAATTCACTATTTGTGCATACACATGGGTGATTTCTTGCCTTTGGAAATATGACCTTATTAATGCTATCTTCATCTTGGCCTATATGGTCATTGCAAATATCCTTAAAATAGTTTTTGATGTAGGGATAGAAACTTCAATACTACTTAGATATCTACTTGGTCAAAGACATGTATGTTTTCATCATGTGACTATCTTACCTTGTGAATTTTCATCTTTTATTCAAGTATTCTTGAGTCCCACAGAAAAATCATTTTCAAGCTATACAAAAGTCCACATTTTTGGAGATATATCTATTCCCACTAGATGTGTGAGTTAAGTTTACTAATTCTAATCTTGATGATGTGATTGTGATGTTAGTTTGTAAGGCATGGATATAGACAACCTTAGTTTGTCCTAGTCATGAACAACTCATAAAGTTAGGAGTTTTAGGATCAAGTTGAATAATATGTTACTAGTTTAATAGCTTCTCTTATGTGTTTAGTGTAGGAGTGACTATGTAGATCCTCTAAGATACAACATATATTTATTGTAGGAATTTTTGTGCACAAATGCAACCCCCATGGGTTCATAGGAATGTATATATGTTGGGTGAGTTGTGTGTGTTAAAAATAGCTAATTGGTGCTCCATATGCTCTCACATTTGAAAGGATACATGTGTTCCTTAGTTGCATCAAAGTTGACATTTTAGTTCCAAGCCATGAACTCTTAGTCTTTAACTCAAAATGATGTATCCAATGGTGCTCCCCCTACACCAAATGTACTTGGTATGTAGAAAATGCGTGCTCTTGAAGCATGACACCAACATCAAAGGGAGCTAGGCTCCTTGGTAGTACTACTTGAGGAGGAAAAGAAAGAGAGTATGTACACTTGTCTTGGGTAAACACCTTTACAATACATAGAGGGGGGCAACACATTCTACATAGCTTAGTTCTAGATGTCCAATATACTTCCTTAGGTTTGTGAACTACTATTGGGACTCAAAGCTTATGTATTTGTGCAGTCATGTATGTTGATGGGAAATGGGGGTTGCCATAGCTCTTGTCTTTATAGATGTAAGAGAGAATAATGCCAACTCTCCACTATACAAGTTGTAGTGCAACCCGCCACACACATACATTGCATAGTGGAGAATGGTGCTAGCTCTTCATAAGACATGTTGTATGATATTATTGTTCAATGCACCACACATGCATCACATAGTGTACTTTGCAATTGGTTTTTGAAATTTCTAACTGCTTGCCTTTCATATCTTATGGGGGTTAAACAACAAATGCCATCACAAAAACTTGTCAATCAATGGGTGCTCAAGTTAGTAGCATAACTTGCAAACATTGCTATATATCTTATAAGTCTCGATAGCTATTCACTAAAGAATATATTTGTTTTGTCACATTGTTTTGGCCACAACATCTAAGCAATCACATTTGCAATGATGTGGCCACAATCTAGGGAAAAAAAGATTGCTTAAGTGCATAAAACTTTTGACTTAAAAGAGATGTCATGAGGAGAAAGATGATTAACAATGTTTTTTGTGTGCAATAGCCATATGGCTTGTCTCCTTTCTTTGCAAGCCATTCATTGAAAAGTCTTTTAAAGAAGCCCTCATGAAGGGCAACCAAGCATGACTAGTTTATTTTTGTCAAAAGTTCTCTTTTCTCTCCTAAGAGACTATTCACGCTGAATGATTGGTATGAAGATATGACTTGAGCAATCAAATGGGTTCCAAGAACACAAACATATTAAAGAGAATACAAACATCACTGAACATTATCACTCTATGTAGAAATATCCTTCAAGTCCTTTATGCTTTAGAAGACTATTCATGCTACATAAAGTAGCATACAAGTATGCCATGCATGATCCTATCGATTGATTTATTTAGAGATGCAACACTCTTCCTACAAGATGTTGAATTGTTGCCCCAATGTTTTAATCTTGCTTCATAGTATGTTCCTTCTTTTAACAAAAGTGGAATCATGGTATATTTCCTTGATATTTTATCCACCTAAGGCACTTTTTTTTGTCCAAAACGTCGAGGATTCATGTCAATGAATCACCATTTTTTGCAATCAATTTGTATGTTTTACTTCTTGCAATCAATTTAATGAATTTGAATTTAAAATCAAATTAGTTTCATGTTTGCAAGGTACTTGATGAGGCTAGAATTCAACCAAGTATTCAATGCATGGGATACAACTTTCAAAACATCATGTATTGGGAAAGTCCAAAGGATAGAAGAGAACTGTGGTTTAATTGGAATTTTTCATCTTGTGTCTCTGTTGAGAAAATGTTAATTTGCAAGTTCATATATGAAACCCATATGTCATACATTATACCAATGTTTACAAGATGTTCTAGAGTTCTCTTAAATGAAAGATACAATAAAAGGAACCATTTAGTACTTTTCAAAAAATTAATCATACTATGTGTAGTAAATATGTGGCACAATTATTCTAGAGTTCTATTTATTTCTCTTGCCAATTTTTCCACTAGTGTTTTTATTAAACCAATGTTGTTTTACAAGTTCATACATGTAAACATATATTGTATTATAGTTCTTTTGATTGTAAGATGCAACAAAAGGAACCATGCACTACTTTCACCACATTTAACCATATCATATGTATTGAACATGTGGGATGATTCTTTTAGAGTCCTATCTATTCCTCTTGTCTTACCATTTATATTGAATATGTGGCACAATTCTCCTACAATTCTATCTATCCCTCTTAGTGGTTGTGCCATTCTTGTCGAGATATTTATGAGCATTACCCTTGTGGCTTGTTAAATGGTTGGAGATGTTGGAGTGCTTATTGTCTAGTTGCAAGGTTGCAATGATTATACAACTTGGCATAAATTTTCAAGAAAGCTCGATTTGCATGCATTCAAGTGGTGGAAAGAATATAGAAAATTCTTATACAAAATTAGGAGAAGATATTTGAAAAGGTGTAGTTTAACTAGTTGAAATTCTGACTACTATATGTAGAACATGTTCAAAGATGAATTTCTAGCTACTAGTGTGCCATTTGGGCTAAGTTTCACTTTGTGCAAGGAAATATTTTCCGCATTGGATATATCATCATAAGAAAGAAGGATACATAGATACATTAGAATTACCTTGTTTGTAAAATTATATTAAAGGAGAAGTTGACTCAAATAGGATAGGATAATTGGTCTCACTAATTTTGGCCTTCACAAATTTCAGCCAATATGATGTTAATAGAGTGCACTCTTCAGAGGTCCATGCTATGTTTTATTATTTTATAAGAGTCTTGCTAGTCCAACTTTCTCTTGAGAATCTCGTCTTTTATGGATCCCACTTTGCAACATTTAGGTTCCCCTTCTAGAAGGCACCTCTCTCCCAACACCCTCCCAACCCATATTCTATGTTCAACTTTTGTTCTCCCTCTTCAAGCCATGCTGAAGCTTCTTCTCCACCATTTTTGCTTATTTCTATCTACCATAACTTTCCTCTTGCTTCAACTACTACTCCTTTGGCATATCTTTCACTTTCTTGATTCTTCTTCTCCACCAGTATTGCTACTACTTCTCCAAACATTTGAAGCTCTCCCTCTATTGGTGCTGTTGGTTCTTCTCCACCATAGTTTCCACCTTGACATTGCTTCTTCTCCACTATTGTTGTTGCTTCCTCTCCCATCCATTCAAGCTCTCTTGCTATAATGTGTACCCATTTTGAGTGACAAGAAATACCAAACATGTTGAGATTTTATCGTTTAGGAATTAGTCCTTGCCAAAACCATAACAACAATATTTTTCTCAATGTGGAATATGTTGGATTGTATTGTTAAAAAAGGAAGTAATGCAATTAGTAGCATTACAAAAGTAATTCCTAAAGGCTATGCCTTAGGACATAGTAACAATATTACCAAGTTTATAAATAAAGTACTAAAATCTTTCATGGTGATGCAATAAAAGCTATGATGTAAAAATGTTGAGATGTTGCGCATGATTCAAGGCCTTGTAAAAAATTATAATGCTGTTAGATACCCAATATAAAAAGTGCCAAATGGATGCTACCAATCATCATCTCGGTACCATCAATACAACTGACCATTCTACCATGAAGATTAATGCTACCTTGTCTAAAGATCATCTTGACACCCCCATCCATTGACAGATGTACTAACTCATCAATTCACTTGTCAAATCCGAAATCAATCCTCAACCGAACCTAATTTTTAACTTATCGTAGCCCAAGTTCTATTATTAATATAACTAATGTTCAGAAATCATCCAGATTCAAAGTTCTTTCTTTCATCCTTGGATTTGTGATGCATTGGAAACATTATCTTAATTCTATTCTGGATATTGGTTCTCTTCATTGTGCTTTGGCAACTAGGGAGGGCCATCAATAAGTTGATGTCCCTTTAGCCTTGAATAGAACAACCACCATCGGTGGTGTGGACCGTGTGGTCACAATGAGTAAGCCATGTCTTTGTGAGGTGTGTGATGTCCTCGAAAAATGACATGGTCAAATGCTAGGTTTGGGTAAGGTTACTGACCAACTCATCTTAATGGATACCTAAAATGAGGTATATGATAGTCCCTTTGGGATATACTCAACAACGGACTAGGAAACTAGTTGCACTTTTTGTAAAGATTGTTATATCAATGAAAGTTTATTTAGTTGTTCAGAAAGAGTTGTTTGTGTATATTTGATTGTTTTGTTTGAATGAATTAGTGCTAAAAATGTAACGAAGGAACATGTATGTTAAACACAATGTAGTTAGTAATTAAATAATTAGAGAGCACTATGTGAATGTGTGAAAAGCAAGAGGTGGAGGTCTCAATGACCCCATCCTATGGACAGATTAGTCAAGTGCCTTTTTATACCATTGGTAGCATTAGAGCTAACTTGTGATTATGTCCACCTTCAAGGATAGAACCCAAAGCCAATACTATTTTAGGAAAATAGAGTATGGTAGGTTTCCCAAACCAAATATTAGACGATTGAAGTTCTAGTGAGACAATCTCCTTGCAATAGAAACTTGGGCTCTTTTGATGGATGTATCCTTAAATTAGCTTAACTTGAGTGAGTAGTCTACTTGATGTTGTAGCAAGTGTCCATAAAATTGTCTCCAAGATTAAGGATTTGGAAATTTTAATGGATAGAGATAACCATATCAATTTATAAATATAAATCTTTCAAGAAAAGAGGAAAAAGGGTGCTTTTAGGAGAGAAAATAGCTAAGAGACATCGATTTAGTAAATGATTTCTAAGGATACTTGAGACAAGACAGAGCATCCTTTTGTTCAAAATGTATTGGGTTGATTGGAAAAGAGGGAAATGGAAACAAGTTTATGACGAACTTGACATTGTTGTGTGTGGTTACTAGATAATATAATATTATTAAACTAAGTGACTCACAATAAAGGAAGAGGGTTGGATAAAATTTCCCTATAACAACTCCTATCAACAAAGCAAAAATATGCCACCTTTCAAGGCATTTTATGGTCAAGAATGCTTATCCCCTCTAAACTTATTTGATCCTTTTTTAGGGTGGAAGATTCTTAAAAAATGTTGGAAAGCTTTTCAAGGAGGGAAATATGATTTTTGGAAGTATAGCCTAAAAAGAGTTCAATATTGCTTGGGAAATATGAGAAGTTATGTTGTTAATACCATGGACCTTACAAGGTTATACAATCTCTATGCACTCATGCTTATAAGCTAGAACTGCATTTATTGTATTGGACATACTAAAAAACAAAAGCCTATAAAAAAAAAGAATGACCAATACTAATAATATGTGGTATGGAGGGAGCATTTGTGAATGTGCAGTCAAACGTGCAAGTTGCAAGGTTAAATCCTACATACTTTTTCCTTTTGGCCTTGTACTAGGTCTTATATAATCACTATATTTTAGTTATAAATAAGTATGATATTTTAATTTATTCACATGAATATTGAGGTAGGTGCATACATCAAACATTTCATTGATTATAACATTTGATAAATATGTATTAGTTTATGTAATAGATTTAATATACTATAATTTTCCAAATTCCTCCATATAAATATAATATAAATATTGTTTCCTTTTCTAATGTGATCGGAGTTGAAATATTGGTAGAAGCTATGTCAATAAAATATACACAAATCATTTCTAGTTAATGCACACATATGATACAAAGTGATCAAATTATCGACTGCGATATTCATCTCAAAAGATATAACCTATAGTTTATCTTCAACTACGTCAAGTTGAATCATGTTTGACACCATGAGGTGCCAAACAAAGGCATGTGTAGAGTGACAACACTTCTATGATGTGGGGCATGCTATAGCTACATGACAAGCTGTGCTTCTTGAAATATATTTGGAGCATGGTCATCAACCAATTGAGCATAATCATCATGCTAATGGCAACAATAGCATCCCCAACATTGTAATGTGCCTATCAAATGCTCCCTTGACGACACGATTTGGGTAGCTCAAGTTAAGAGATTGTCCTAGGAGATGCCATCTTGATCTCCATTGGGATATCACATATATTGTTGCTTGGGTTTTCTTGAGTCTACATTGCAAGGAAAGCTTTGCTCCATATCCACAAGGATGAACTTGAATTGGTCCTAAAGAGTACTACAACTACCTATAGTTTATCTACTAGTAGCTTTGGTTGTCGATTAGCTGCTTGTGCAAATCAGCTCAAATCAAAAGTAGACCCATATTGCACTTAGTTCAAAGAAGGTAAGAAACGAGGGGCAATTGATGCGTCAATCCCTTGAGACATGAAAGGTAGAGCCCAAGTGGAAGCACACAAATTGAAGCAAGAGCTATGGCGAGTGAAGCAAGAGAATAAGAGAGAGAGACACCCTATGTGGGAACTCCAATAGTCACCATGTGTGATCGACCTTTTTCTTATTTAAGTGTCATTGTTGAAAGAATAAAGAATGAAGTGATAGTTATGGGTGCATGCCACCTACAATGTTCAGGTGTGCGAGCACTGTTAGTATAATGAATACATGGGCAATTAGGCACAACCACATTTACCCCCAAAAACCTCCCACTTAAAGGAGAATGTGCCCCTAGTGAGGAGAGAACAAGAAAAAAGTGACAAAGGAAAATTGTACATAAAGTACAATAGGATGAGAAAAGATGTCATCTCATCCAATGTCCGTCATTTTCCTAAGCAAGGCAAAATGCTATGTTGAGAGACTTTTAGTGAGCAGATTTGTTGGATTTTGGTCACTTGAGATCTTGACAAGCTCAATGGAACACACCTCAATGTTCTTTGTCTTTTCATGGAAGATTGAATTCTTGGCCAACTAGATAACACTCATAGAATCCAAATGCATGGTAGAGACCAAATCAGTAACAACACCAAGGTGGCTTGGCCTAACCAGAGAGCCTCCTTGCAAACCTTAGTGGCTGCAACGTACTCTGCCTCTGTAGTGGAAAGGGTTGTGCATTTCTGGTCCTCGCATAATATATTCACATATCTGCAATGCCCTTAAGGTACCTCATGCTACTCTTCACAACATCCCAATGCTGCTTGCTAGGTGTAGCTATATAGCGTGCCACAACTCCCACTACAAGTGCTATGCTAGGATGAGTGGCTATCATGGCATACATTAAATTGCCCATCGCAAATGCATAAGGGATATTGGCCATCTCGACCTTCTGCTCACCATCAAACTGTGAACAATCGGCTTGACTAACCTCACATGAGACGGTAAAGGACAACCAATAGGCTTAACATCCTGCATATAAAACAACTCAAGAACCTTCTGGATGTACTTCCGTGAAAAGGAGACTAAGCGATGGTGCATGATGTGCATCCCAAGAATATGTGAGTCCTATCCCATGTATTTTATCTCAAAGCTATTCTTGAGCTGCTTTTTCAAGGCATTTAGGTCATCATGAGTACTACCAACAATCAATATATCATCAACATAAGAGTACCAAAATCACAAGGCTGCCATTACTAGCCTTCTTTGTGTATAAACATAGATCCATATTACTACAGGCATATCCTTGGGAATGCATGAAAACGTCAAACTTATGGTACCATTCCCTAGGTACTTGCTTAAGGCCGTAGAGGCTCTTTCTCAACTTGCACACTAGGTGTTTCCTACATTTTTTCTCAAAGCCCTTAGGATATTGTATATAAATCTCATCATGCAAGTCTCCATGTAAGAAAGTTTTATTGGCATCATTTGATAGAGGTCCAGATCAAGTTGTGTAATCAATGCCAAAACCAAGTGTGGGGCAGTTATCTTGATGATAGGAGAGAAGACTTCATCGAAGTCACCACCATGCTCCTACTTAAAACCCTTAGCAACAACCAATCTAGCCTTATAGGCTGGCTTGGGATATTTAACATATACTCTTAAACTTGTACACCCACTTGCATGGCAAAGCACATTTTCCACTAGGAAAAGAAACCCAATCCCACATATGATTTTTTTGCAATGAGGCATACTTTGACTGCATGGCCCACTGTTAAGAGTGACTATCACCTCTGTGCATGGCCTCATCAGATAAGAGGTTCACTAGCATATCTATCACCATAACATAATCCATAGATGGCGCAAACCAATCAGATTGATGTCTATCTCTAGTAGACCATTGAAAAATAGGTTGTGGGGCATGTATCTCCTACCTAACATCATGGTTTTGGGCCACTGGAGCATCAACTACTGCTATTGCAGGCTGTCTTGCTAGGTGTATAGTAATAGGAGGTTCCACTTGAAAGATTACCCTATGTACCTCAATGACCTACTCAGGCTATTTATGCATTTTCTCCTCATGGAAAACAACATCATAGCTGTGGGTGGGTGAACCTCTTAGTTGATTGAATCCCATAGGCGAGTCCATCTCACTTGTATCCCTATAACCAAGAAATATATATTTCATGGACTTAGGATCTAGCTTATTACGCTTCTCTTTGTTGGGAACATGGAAAAAAGCCTCACAAACAAAGACACTCAAATGAGCATATGATGGAGGTTTTCTAGACCATACCTCCTCTACAACTTGATAGTCAAGAGTAATACATGGAGGTTAATTAATCAAATGTATGGTAGTACTAACTGCCTTAATCCAAAAGTACTACAACCTGATAGTCAAGAGTACTACATGAAGGTTAATTAATCAAATGTATGGTAGTACTAACTGCCTTAATCCAAAAGTGTTAGGAGAAGCTTGCCTGGCTAAGCATACTACAAACTCGCTCTTGAATCATCCTATTTATGCGCTTAGCCATACCATTCTGGGGTGGGGTATATAGAGTAGTCAACTGACGCTTAATACCCCTCGCATCACAAAATTGCTCAAAGGCTTTAGAGACATACTCTCCCCCATTGCCAGAACATAGGCGTTTCAATCTATGCCCAAACTGGTTCTCAACAAAAGCAAGCCAACACTGAAAAGTACCCAAGACTTTTGATTTCTTCTTTATGGGGTATGCCTAGACCTGAGTAGTCACATCAATGAAATTAACAAAATAAATCACGCCACCTAAAGACTTGCCAAGGCTAGGTCCACAAACATTAAAATGAACAAGAGCTAGAGGCTCACCCATGCGTATTATGCCACACTTCTTATGCGAACTACCAGCCTTGAAGACAATGATCACAAGAATCAAAATACTTATAGTCAAGGGGCAAAAGATATTGCAAATGGGTAAGCATTTTCATTCCCTTTAATGACATATGTCCAAGGCGATGATTCCATAACAATACATGTGGTATTGTAGCCACCACTGCCAAAATATGGTCGATAGACCCAGATACAAGTAAGGGATAAAGAGTGCTATACTTAGCACCTTGTGACAGAACAAGATTCCCATGAGTACACTTCCATGAGGAATCACCAAAAGATACAACATAACTTGCATCATCCAATAGCCCAATTGAAAGTAGGCTTTTAGCCAAAGCCAAAACATGGCATACATCATGCAAAATAAATATACTGTCTAAAGGAAACTACAGTTGGACATCTCCAACACCAACAATATCTAAGGCCAAGTCATTACCCAATATGACACATCCTATCATGCTACAATAGGAATGGAACTAATCTCGATGAGAGCTCAATGAGAGGTGACCTGAAATGAAGCTTGTGAATCAATCATCCAACACTAAGCATAGGTGGGGGAGGTATCAATCAATTGCAAAGCATCAAGAGAACAAGCTGCAAGTATGTAATCGTCATCCAAATTAATTTGCACAACATTAATCTCTTCAATCTTGACATTGAACTTGCTAGGAATAATATTGTGATTATCATTCTTTTTCTTGCACTTTATCCTTTTCCTTTTCTTTATGCTTGTCATCATGCATTTTATGGCATTGTGGCCAAATATGACCCTACTTCCCACAATAGTGGCAAGTCAATGTGGACTTACAACCACAGGACTTATTGTGAGATTGTCCACGTGACTTAGAACAAGACTTATGAGAGTCTCTTCCACGGCCGTCATTACCGTTCCTACCATTATTGCCTCCTCTGATTGTCAAATCATGAGAGGTATGGGAAGCATCAACATTCTTTCTGTTAATCTCTTCATTCAAGAGAGAGTACCTTCTATATCCTACAATTTCAACGCATTAGTAGGCATATTTGCACACATAATAGTACTTACGAAATGTGTCCCATGACTTAGGCAAGGTAACCAACAAGAACAAGGGAGGAAGATTGTCCTTGAATTCAATTTCCTGTGAAAACTAGTGGTTGAAAATAGAATGGAAGTAGCGGTTGAAAATAGAATGAAACTCGTTTAAGTGGGCAGACATGGAAGTCCCCTCCTTCATATGAAAGTCCACGAGTTTCTTCAGCCAATACATTTGAGAGCCAAGCAAGGCTTTTCTTATCAGAGACATTACAAATCTTATCCCATAACTGCCACAAGTGATCTACCCACCATTAGAGACAACATTATAGTAGACATGCTTATAGAGTGACAAAATGATTGTAGATTTATATAACTCATCTAGTTTAGGCCAATCTTTTGCATCAAAGCGTTCAACCCTTATACCCTCATGTCTCAATGGATCAATATGCAAATTTTACACTAGAACTTGCTAGATTTTTTTCTTTCAATAGCTGTAATTTATGCCATCCAACTTCTCAATGTTAAAGATAGCAATGTCATTCAACCCACTGGCCATAATGCAAGAGATAAAAGCACAATACAAGACAAATAGGTTGCTATAAATAACAACAAAATAGGCCCAAAATCACAGTCAAATCAAGGGTTGAGCAAGAGCAACTGCCAGAAGGATGAGTTGTCCACCAATTGTAATCAAGTAACTGTCAAATCTAAATGACTACCCTTATATAGAATGCATAAAACTGAAATGATAGGTTGTTGTAATAAATTGTAGAAATATGTCAACAACCAAATGTGAGCAACCAAGAAAGAAAGACCAGGAACAACTAGCATTGAAAGTTATCACAATTGCAGTGTGTTAGTAATCATCAACCATGCGGTAGGCATAGACATCATGCACATAGGAGATCTCAGGGTAAAGAGAAGAGAACTGCTAAATCCATAACCCATTAAGCAAAGCTCAATACATAACCTAGAAGCATATAAATATCACTGACAATACACTAACATACATAAATGCTAGGTCCAAATTAAGTGATCAAATCAGCCCAGTGTCCCATGGTCTCAATGAAAGTAGCTCAAACTCAATTGCATAAATCCAAAGCTCTATGTAAGATCCAAAGTAGTGTAGGTAACTCCCACTAGAAAAAAATTGAATGTCGCTCAAAACATCAAGTACATGACATCTCAGTATCCAAGGTACATGAAACATAAGCCAAGAGCATAAAACCCAATAGATTCTTCAAGCCCATAATTCCATAAGCAACTAAAGTAACCAAGGCATATAACCACAATGAAAATTAATATAATAGAGCCCAAATCTCAGCTTAAACGTATGCCATAGCATATTTGAAAGTGTACATAACAACCAAAGTAGCAATACATCCACTGAGTATCCTATAAATCATCAATGAGCATTAAACATAACCTTTTTATTGATAAATGCTTGTTACCCTGTTATTAGAGAATTGAAATGATAGTGAAATCTGAGCTATTTCAAGCTCAAATCAATCCCAAAATCATAACCATACCATTTGGGCACCAAAATAGCATCCATGAAGTATCAGGCATGCATGATGAAATCTACTATTTATTAGCCAAACCAAAATTGTTCTCTTCTGTGAGTATCTAAATCTATAGCTCTGGTCATGCTCTCCATTTCTAGCTACAAAATGCTAAAATATGATATTGTATGCAAAAGTTATAGCCAAAATATGATAGTGCTATCAAGCTGTTGTAGTAGCTATCCATGACTTCTACAACATGCTCTATATCCACTAAAAATGGATAAAAATGGTTCCTTCTCAGCTCAATATAAGTACTCAACAAGGCTTAATTAAGCCTTGGGAAGCTCCTCAATAAGCATGGAGCAAGCTAGAATAAGTCGGAAGAAGGAAAGACTCAATGCATACCTCGAGAGAAAGAAATAATGGCTACCATGAAACCTTGAGTTGAAGCTTTGAAGCTGGGCTGAAGTAAAGGATGAAGAAGATCCTTGAATGGTTGGCTTTGATACTAGTTGAAAGGTAGAGCATAAGTAAAAGCACACAAATGGAAGCAAGATCAAAGCAAGAGCTATGGTGGGCGGAGCAAGAGAGTAAGAGAAAGAGACACAATATGTAGGAACTCCAATAGTCACCATGTGTAACTAGCCTTGTGCTTATTCAAATATTACTGAAAGAATAAAGAATGAAGTGACAATAATGGGCACCCACCACTTGCAGTGTATAGGTGTGGGAGCTTTCACTCAACTGCCAAGACCCACAGACCGCTTATTGTTTCAAGCGTTCCAAGCCGAGCACTAATGGCTACCTCTCACATAGCCAACGCGCCATCCATATCTACGGGTGTAGTGAGCTTACCTCCATGCCGATCGAGTTACCTCCTCTCCCGCACACTCCGGTAGCTCCACAATTCAAGTGCAAGCTTCAAGCAAGCTCCATCCTCAAGCTCCGCGCTCCAAGCTCCATCACCGCGAGCAAGACAAGAGAAGAGAAGAGAGAGAAGAAGAGAGGAGAAGATGGAGAGCTTCTCCTCCCCGGTCCCTCACCCTCACACACTCACTCCCTTACACTCTCACACTCCCTCTCTCAAGCACAAGTTCAAGCAAGCAAGAAGAAGAAGAAGAAGAAGAAGAAGAGGAGAGCCACTTTTGGCCACACACAAGAATAAGCTTCTCATTCACTTTTCAACTTTATATACAAAACCCTAAATCCCTTTTGGGCAGTCATCCCCTTATCCCCTTTTTTACATGGCTGGCCATGGCCTAGGCCCTTTTTTCCATTGTCCTTCTATCTTCCTAGCTTCCTTTCCACTGCCCGTCTACATTTACAAATTGCACGGGTGAGAGCTCGGCGCTCCTTAAATGCGCTCTTTTACAAAAGTATTGACTTGCGCTTTTCCTTGTGCACCTTTTTCCCTTATTTATGACTTTTTTGCGCTTCTTGTGTTTCTAGATTTTTCTTGGCGTGCCTTCGTCTTTCGTTTCACTTTTGCCTTGGCCTTGTCTTCTACTTCAGCTTTTTCAGATTTTCCACCTTTGTTCGTTTGAGGGTTAACATTACCCCCTCCTAGACGAGTGCCAGTCCCATGGCACTCACCGTCGTAGATAGTAGGCTTTCGCATGCACTGAAGACATGGGTGAAAGGGACATCGATGGTTGCCATGGAGGAGTGTTGCTGGTGGTGTGAAGAAAGGTCGTTGGGGGTACGTTGGTGGCCTAGGTGGCTAGTGGTAGGGTTGTTGGAGTTGGTGGTAGGGCTAATCTTTGTTGGGGATTGCACTGATGACCATCACAATTGTTGGTTTATTGGGGCTTCTGCACATGATGATTCTTGGCAGGCTTGCAGGATGGTAAAGGATAAGAGTTCAGAGTTGGGTGTCAATGAAGAGCGAACGACACTTTCATTGGAGTCCTCAATACCTGCAATTGAAAACCTCTCATAGGTGGTCTCTCCCTAGGGGTAGTGCTAGTCTTCTCTATCGTGCACAAGACATAGTTCAATTAGTTTGGGAGACAGGTCGAACTCTAAGCAAGCTGAGAGTATTGTCCTGCACTTAAGGACCCAAACTGTGTATATATTTTGGTGCAGATATTATGTGAGTGCTCATGCATACGTAGATATTACGTAGTTAGAAAACCGCGGGGTTTAAAAAAGATGGCATTTGGTCTACAATAGCCCAGTTATGGCTTGATTTGCAAGATAATTTAGAGCTATGAATAACCATGGTGTGAAAGAGAGGAGTTGGCGATGATTGTTTATTCCAAAGCAATCGCATGGATGACTAAAGTTGAGAGTTCAAGATGAGTTGAATGCTCAATCTTTGATGGTGAGGCTTCCCAAGGTATAGTGGATTTTCTAAGGAGATAAGGTGATAATTATGCAACGTTGCTGACCCCTCATGAAATAGAGCTAGAGAAAACGAGAGGATGATGATTGAGATGGTGGTTATATTTGCAGTAGTCATGTTATATTCTAAGAAGGAGATGACCTCAGTAAATTAGTCTATGATGGCACTCAAATGATGATGGCATTGAATTGACGTGATGGGGTTGTTTAATCAAGAATATACATTGAGAATTATGAGAAAAAAATGAGTGTATATAAGGTAAATTAAACCTTTGTTTTTATCTCCTTTCATCCTTGGACATGTGGGCTTTAGGGGGATATTACATCCTCTCCCCCTTAGAAGAATTGAGATGTCTGCATCTCAAGAAGAACTTAATGGTTATTGCCTCTATGATAAGTTGTTATTGCATCAAAGATCTATGGGTTAGGACCCACCAAGCTTCTGTTGCACTATTTTGGTTATATACAAACAAACAAACTGCAAAGTGAGACAAAACATCAGGTAGAGATTATTTTGATCAAGCTAGGAATTTTGGTTGTAATAGTTCTAACCATGAAATTTGTATACTTAAGGAAAATATATTTAAGATTCTATACTTAAGGAAAAGATTTGAAAAGCCATCTTTACAATAATTATTGTAGTATGGGTGCCCTAAAATAATAGTTTAAGGAAAATTTGAGTGCAAAAATGACTTGTTAAATATCTCTATGATTTTTTGTTAGATAACAAATCATTGATGCTATCTCTATAACCATTTGTTATTTAACAAATCATTTTTGCACTCAAATTTTCCTTATGTAAAAGTACAAACATATCTTCCTATACATTAATTTGATTTTGCTCTGATACCGCGTGCATTCTTCTAATTGAGTGCAAAAATTATTTGTTAGATAATAAATCATTTTTGTGCTCATTTTTTTGTTAGGTAAAAGTACAAAAAAATCTTCTTATGCATTAATTCGATTTTGCTTTGGGTACCACATGTAACATGAAAGTCAAATGCTACCTTGATGGCATGATTTGGATGTTGCATCAAGAGATTGTTGTAGGTGACACCATTTAAAAATCCATTGGGATTTTTGCCTAGGTTTACTTGAGTCTACCTTGCAAGGGAAGCTCTACTCCATACCCATGACGATCAATCTAAATTGAAGGCTCCTAAAGAGTATTGTGGTCACCTATGGTTTATCTAGCATTGCTTATTGAGTAGTTACTTGTGCAAATCAGCTCAGATCAAAGCAGACTTATGTCACACTTGGTTCAAAGAGGGCGAGAAATGAGGGGGAGCTAACGTTTCAACTCCTCTGCCCATGAGACAAAGTCTCATCCCGGTCCCCTAAAATGACACAAGATTGGGCTCTACAATTTTTCCTAATATACTCATTGTCCAACTCATTCCTTTAAAAACATCAGATTCAAGAGGCTTTAGGAAAGAGGTAGATGATGATTGTCTTAGGAAAAATTATAGATCCCAACCTCATGTCATTCTAGGGGACTGAGGTGAGATTTTGCCTCATGGGAAGAGAGGTTGATGCATTAGCTCCCCCTCATTTCTCACCCTCTTTGAATGAAGTGCAACGTGGATCTACTTTGGTTTGAGTTGATTTGCACAAGAAGCTACTTGACAGCTGATGATAGATAAACCATAGGCAGCCATAGTACTCTTCAAGAGCCTTAAATTTAGGTTGATCCTTGTGGCTATGGAGTAGAACTTTCTCTATGAGGTAGACCCAAGTGAACCTAGGCAACAATGTCTAAAATATCCCAATGAAGTTTCAGAGACCATCGCCTATGACAATCTCTTGATGGCCTACCCAAATTGTGCCATCAAGGGAGTGTTTGATAGGCATGCTACAAACATCAAATTATGCATACTTTAAGCAATGTTAATTAAGTAGATTGGTGTTGCTTATGTGGCACTCACATTTCAAAATCCAATCCCTTTTCTCATTCTTTTCATATTACACTATTTTGAAAGCTCTAGATATGATGTAGGTGCAATCAATCGGCTCTCTTTTTTGTATTGCTCTCAATGAAAACTGGCATTAATAATGGGATTGTAGTAAGGCTGAGATCACACATTGTGAAATCTTTGACATGTAAGATAATATATTTATATTTGATTATGTTTTCTTGTGTACATGTTGAAAGTAGAAAATTAAGATCTCAATGATTTGTTTCGATATGATTTGCTCTTCACTGGTGCCATCCTTATTTTAGAATTGTCTTAACTAATACTATGGTATACCTATGCTAGCTTAATAAATTTTCCTTTTTGGATGTGGATCATTTGCCAATACTTGAAGTATGTAATTTGTGTTTATTTTTTCTAATAATACTTCATAAGCACAAGGTGCCCATCTTGTTTTATGGGTGACAAGAACTTGACAAGGAAACAAACCATCACTAGCATAGATCTCACTAAAATACAAGATGATACATTGATGGAGTGTTGGTATTATTCTTATAATAAGGTTGAATGCAATTCTATATTTCTTGATATAAGGTTGAAGTGCAAGTTTGATGGATAAGGTTGATATTACAAGACAAGACTTTGACTACAAGTCATTGCTCGAGTATAAGTTGTGGACTTGAATAGGATTTGCCATGTAGGAGTCTCACAATTGGCACTAGTAAGATGAAATGTATTTTATCCAAAGAGACCTATTCATACTACATCATGGAGACTTCTAGATAGTGATGATATAAGTGCTAACACAAGATCATAGAGGTGTTGACATAAGCATTAAAATTTTCAGACATGGTCAAAGCTCACAAGGGGTTTGTTAACCTCTTTTTGAAAAATTTTAAGAAAAATAAAACAAAGAATTTAATTAAATAAACGTCTAAGCACTTGAAGCATTGGAAACATGGGCACATTAATTGTTGATTGCACCAACATTATTTTCTAGGTCAAGAATTGTAAGATATTTATTTTGGATGCTTGCAATTTTTTGAAGGACACTATGTTGTAATTATATTTTAAAGAGTTGAATTTTCTCCCATGCAAAGTGTCAAACATTTTTCAAATTAGGATAGCTAATCGAGACAAGCATGAGGTGTTGTGGCCATGGACTTTTGGTTCACTAGGACTAGGAAAGGTTGATTAAAGATAAGAATCCATGCATAGATCAAAGGAGGCCCAATTTCGAGCTAAAAATAAGGGTATAGTGCTCAACCCAAGCCCTATGAAAGTTGAAAAAGGAATGAATAAGCTCATTCTTGTGGTGTGCAATCTTGAGAGAGCTCTCTTCTTGCTTCTAGCTTCTAGCTTGTTGCTTGTGTAGAGAGAGAGAGAGAGAGAGAGAGAGAGAGAGAGAGAGAGAGAGAGAGAGAGAGAGAGAGAGAGAGAGAGAGAGAGAGAGAGAGAGAGAGAGAGAGTGAGTGAGTGTGTGTGTGTGTGTGTAAGGGAGAGTGAGGGATCGGTATATGAAGCTTTTTACATCTTCTTTCTTCTTGTTCTTCTTCTTAGAGCTTGGAGCAATCAAATCTGTGGAGAGAGAGTGTACTCAATGAACATCACTTGAATTTTGGAGCTATTGAGTCTTCAGAGATAGACTACAAGAGAAGGTAAATTGATGAGTTTTCTATGTATTCATAAGAATTTGCAATGGCTATGTGAGAGGTTGCCATAGCTGCTCAACGCTCTTGAAACAATAAGCATTCCAGTAGATTTGGCATTAAGCTTGAGAAAGGTCTATGGAATCTTGCTTACGTGGAGAGAGAGAGAGAGAGAGAGAGAGAGAGAGAGAGAGAGAGAGAGAGAGAGAGAGAGAGAGAGAGAGAGAGAGAGAGAGAGAGAGAGAGAGAGAGAGAGAGAGAGAGAGGAGAGAGAGAGAGAGAAAGCTTTTCACCTCTTCTTTCTTCTTCTTCTTTAGTGAGTGAGCTTGGAGTGGTCAAAGTGATGGAGAGAGAGTGGCCTTAAAGAACATCACTTGAATGATGGAGCCATCAAGGAACATTTGTAGATAGACTACAATGAGAAGGTAAATAGTTCTTGGAGACCTTCAAGAAGATGATCCTGAAATTGATTAATGGAAAAAAGTTCTATACAATGTTACATCTACCTAAGCCCTATTCCACATGATGTAAGGTTAAAACTAAGGTAAATGCTACATGACAAGCCATCCTAGCATGAAAGACTTTTGTCCCCAAAACTGAGACGTTGAGAGTTTACAATAGAAATGTATAGATCCCACTAAAGAAAGATCCAAATGAATATGGTGAAGACCACTTGTTGGAAGGAAAAATAAAAGATCATCCAGTGAATTTCCTATAAAACTATGTGAATAGGGTTGATGGTAGAAAAATGGCCATAAGTTTATGTAGAGAGTTGTGAATGAGACAAATGAAAATTAATGGGGGAGTATACTGGATTCTTGGCCAATTGAATAGCACTCACAGAATCCAAATGTAGTGTATGGACTACATCAATAATGCCAAGGTCTACCACCAGACAACCTAACCAAAGAGCGTCCTTGCAAGCCTCAGTGGTTGCAACATACTCTGCCTCTGTACTAGATAGGGCCGTGCATTCCTACACCCTAGACATCCAAGAAACAACACCTCCAACAAAGGTGAAGACATAGCCAGAGATGAATTTTCTACTATCTACATGTCCTACATAATCAGAGTCAATGTATCCCACGACTTCTATATCCTAGCCACCATAACACATGTACATAGTTGTTATGCCCTTCAGGTATCTCATGATACCCTTGATGGCATTCCAATGCCATCTGCTAGGTGTAGCCATATAGAGTGCCATTGCTCCCACTACAAAGGCTATGCTAGGACAAGTGTCTATCATGGCATACATCAAACTTCCCATTGCAGATGCATAAGGGATCTTTGCCATCTTGGCCTTCTACTCATTAGATTGCGAACAACTACCTTGACTAACCCTTATATAAGAAGGTGAAGGACAGCCAATAACCTTAACATCCTGCACATGAAACCACTCAAGGTCCTTCTGGATGTACTTCTTCTGTGACAAAGTAGAGGAGCCTCTTAGAGCAATTGGACATAATGTGCATCCCAAGAATATGTGAGGCCTACCCCATGTCCTTCATCTCAAAGCTCTTCTTGACTTGACCTTTCAAGGCATCCAACTCATCACGAGCACTCCTAACAATCAGCATATCATCCACATAGAGGATCAAAATCATAAGGTTGCCATCACAAGCCTTCTTCTGTATAAACATGGATCCATATCACTGTGAATGCATAAAGGCATCAAACTTGTGGTACCATTCCCTAGGAACCTGCTTAAAGCCATAAAGGCTCTTCCTCAATCTGCACACTAGGTGTTCCCTACCATGTTCTACAAAGTCCTTAGGTATGTAAATCTCATCATATAAGTCCCCATGAAGAAAAGCCATCTTAACATCCATCTGATAAAGATCCAAGCTGAGCAACCAAAGTCAATACCAAGTGTAGGGTAGTCATCTTCACAATAGGAGAAAAGACTTTATCAAAGTCCACACCATGTTCCTATTTAAAGCCCTTAGCAACCAATTTGGCCTTGTCTCCCGATTTGGTCGTCCAGAGGTACTTTTCAACTTATGCACCCACTTGCACGGCAAAGCATGCTGGCCATCACTAGGCAAAGGAACCAAAGGTCATGTATGATTTTTTTGCAATGAGTCATACTTTACTGCATGGCCCTCTCCCAGGAGTGACTATTACCTCTGTGCTGCATGGCCTCATCATAAGTAAGAGACTCACCAGTATCTGTCACAATAATATAATCCATAGAGGGCTCAAACCACACTGGTTGTTGTCTTTCTCTAATAGACTACATGTACATCCTATGGGGCATCAAGGATCTGGGCCACTGGGGCATCGGCTATTGTTGCAGTTGTCTAGTGGGTTGCACATTAATAGGAGGCTCCTCCTAAAATTTCACCATGTGTACCTCAATAACATGCTCAGGCTTGCATTTTCTCCTCATGAAAAATAACATCATGGCCATGGATAACCTTCTGAGCCTACAGATCCCATCGATGATAGCCCATCTCACCTACATCCCCATAACCAAGAAAGATACCATACCTCCTCTGCAATCTCACCTACATCCAAACCATACCTCCTCTGCAATTTGATAGTCAAGAGTCGTACTACATGGGGGCTGATTTATCATGTATAGGGTAGTAATAGTTGCCTCAGCCCAGAAATATTGTGGTAAGTCTGCCTGGCTAAGCACATTGCAAACTCGTTTGAATTGTCCTATTCATGCGCTCTGCCATACCATTCTGGGCAGGGTGTACGGGGCAATCAATGGATGGTTAATACCCCTCTCATCACAGAACTACTCAAAGGATTTAGAGACATATTCTCCCCCATTATCTGACCTTAGGTATTTCGACCTATACCTAAACTAGTTCTCAATTGAAGCAACTCTACTTTGAATGTAGCCAAGACTTCTGATTTCTGCTTAATAAGATATGCCTAGACCTTATGTGTATAGTCATCGATGAAAGTAACAAAATATTTCATGCCACCTAATGACTTGCAGGGCATGGGACCACATACATCCAAATGAGAAAGAGCCAGAAGCTCAGCCATGCGTGTCATACAAGACTTTTTATGCATATTGCATGTTCGCCTACCATATAAACAATGATCACAAGAGACTCAAAGCACATATAGTCAAGGAGTGGAAGATACTGCAAATAAGAAAATTTTCATTCCTTTCAAGGACATGTGCCTAAGGCAATGATGCTAAAGAGATACATGTGGAACTACATTCACTACCAAAATATGGTCAACTCACCCAGATACAAGTAAGAGGTAGAGAGCATTGGACTTAGCACCACATGAAATGATAAGATTTCCATGGGTAATCTTCTATGAGAAATCACAAAAAAACTAAATAATGTGTATCGTCCAAAGTGCTAGTAGTATAGCAGAAATAAGGCTCCTTGTTAACCCTCAGACAAACAAGGTGAAAAATCTAGAAAATCTAAAGCGGAAGAAAGGGCCAAGGCAAAGGGAAATGGAAGATGAAGGCTCGTTAAGAAAAATATGGAAACACAAGAAGTGCTAAAAAGTTCTAAATCAAGGAGAAAGGCGCACAAGAAAAAGCACAAGTCAATACTTTTGTAAAAGAGCACTGAGCTCTTACCTGTGCAAATTGTAAAAGTAGATGGACAGTAGGAAGGAAGCTAGGAAGATAGGAGGATAATGGGAAAAAGGGCCTAGGCCACGGTTGGCCATGTAAAAAAGGAGATAAGGGGATGACCGCCCAAAAAGGATCTAGGGTTTTGTATATAAAGTTGAAAACTGAATGAGAAGCTCATTCTTGTGTGTGGCCAAAAGTGGCTCTCTTCTTCTTCTTCTTCTTCTTCTTCTTCTTCTTCTTCTTCTTCTTGCTTGCTTGAGCTTGTGCTTGAGAGAAGGAGTGTGAGAGTGTAAGGGAGTGAGTATGTGAGGGTGAGAGACTGTGGTGGAGGAGAAGCTCTCCATCTTCTCCTCACTTCTTCTCTTCTCTTGTCTTGCTCGCGGCAATGGAGCTTGGAGAGTGGAGCTTGAGGATAAAGCTTGCACTTGGATTGTGGAGCTATCGGAGTGCTCGGGAGAGGACACAACTCGATTAGGCATGGAGGTAAGCTCACTACACTCATAGGGATGGATAGCACATCGGCTATGTGAGAGGTAGCTATTAGTGCTCGGCTTGGAATGTTTGAAACAATAAGCGGTCCGTGGGTCTCGGTGGTTGATCGCCTTTAGCTTACACTTGGATTATGGAGCTATCAGAGTGCTCGGGAGAGGAGGCAACTCGATCGGGAATGGAGGTAAGCTCACTACACTCGTAGGGATGGATAGTGTGTCGGATATGTGAGAGATAGCTATTAGTGCTCGGCTTGGAATGCTTGAAACAATAAGCGGTCCGTGGGTCTTGGCAGTTGATCGCCTTTACATTTTGGTTCTATTGCTGGGACCAATGGATTCAAGCCTTAAGCGCTTGCGTGCTTTGAATCAAGCATTGAAGTAGGGTTTTCCCCGAACCAGTGCTTGAGGTAGATAGGTAGGAAGCAAGGGAGTTTGAAGAGGTATTCAATCTCCTTAGCAAGTAGGTTTTTGGTTTTTTGGATTTGGAAAGGTAAGTTGGAGTAGTGTAGGTGTTTGCTTTGTGATCTGGACGCATTAGGATAGGAGAAAAACAAATAAAAAATAAGAAAAATAGGCATTGGGATTTTTGTTGTCATAACATGACAAGAGGGTTTGATTTTTTTGCCAATTTGTGTTTTGGAGTTTATTTGCTATTCCAAGTATACACAATCCTTCGTTAGGGTCCATTCTTACATTTTGGAAGTTTGTGCAACCCCTCATAACTAGAATCATTAAAAACGAGTGATTTTTGTCATCACTTAAAGCTCGTCCGCATGAATCAGACACTGTTACCAGAGTTCGATTCCTAGAATCAGACTTGGACCATGGTCCGATTCCCAGAATCGAACGCCGTTCGATTTTCAGGCTCGAATGGTCCAATTCCTAGAATTGGACCCCGGTCTGATTTTCAAACTCAAAACCCATCCTATCCAATGGGACACAACCTGTCCGATTTTGAAAATCGGACACCCCATAATTGGACGTCCAATTCCCAGAATCGGACTCCTAGAATTGGACACACGAAAATCGGACACACAAGAATCAGACACTCCAAAATCAGACCATCCAGAATCGAACACTCCAAAATCGAATACTTGTCAAATCGGACGTCTGATTCCCAAAATCGAACGCATGAAAATCAGATTGGACCAGCTAAATCGGACCATCCGATCGGCCATCAGACCAATCCAAAATCGGACGTCCGATTTTGATAATCGGACCCTTGAGAATCGGACCTCCGAGAATCGGACAAAAAATTTTCAAAATCGGACAGGTGAATAGACCTAAAACTGACCCAAAGACTATATAGAGTCGAAAGCACGTCATAGATCTATCATCGAGCTGAAATCTAGAGCAAGTAGTTCAAAACTTGGCTACAAATGGTCCTTCAAATCACGCATGGTGTTTAGCGTAATGGCCCTGTGAGTTGGGGAGGACTACCCTCCAGACTCTTGCAGAGGGGGATCTGCCCCCTCTGTACCTCCCCAAGTAGGTTGGAGAGAAAACGTGCATCGTGACAAGTCCTCCAAATTAGATCCTAGTGTAGTAAGGGCTTTGCCCAAGCGTAGATCCTCACTTGCAAAATAGCAACCAAAAGCCCATACCTGAACAAAGAAAACAGAGACCCTAGAACCTCAATGGGCCAATCTAGCCAACAAGGGCAAAAAGTCCATATCACAAAAACATGTATAGGTTGCGTCCGAATTGCATCTAGTCAAGGTAGAATACAACAACATCAAGCCACAACTACGAGGATGACTAGACATGACCATCCTGACGATAGATGCACCTTGAATGGCACTGTACAGACGACCCAAGACATCGATGGAGAATCCACATCTGGTTATGCAGTTAAGGACTCAAAGTCATGCATCAGAAGGCTTAAATCTATAAGCCAAGACCCGAAAGGTGAAGACATAGTACCACTTGCTTATCTTAGGGTCAAACTCACTGCAAAAAGAGAGCACTATGTTGATGCTCTCATCAATGAAGGAGCTGATCTTAATATCTTGCCCTATGAAGCATGGACCCTACTAGGCCAACCAGAGCTCACACCGTGATGCAACTCTTAATCCTTATGGGGGACACCCACAAGCACTTATAGGAAAATGCAAAATCCTTGTAACTATTGAGACTAAAAGCTTGCCTATCCTATTCCATGTTCCTCCAAATAGTGCTAATGTGGAAAGGAAACCCTCCTAGGATGGCCCTTCAAAAGGGTGACAAGTGTGAGGCCGACTATGTAGCACATAGGATACACTTGACACTACCGAGTGTGAGGATGACCATAACCTTTAGTAAGGGTGACCTCATTGAACCTCGAGGGAAAGACAAGGAACATCTCGACATACCAAGCAAGCCTAGTAACGAGAGCAAGGACTTGTTGAAAGAGTTGATACAAGTGCATGTTGAATAGAGAGAACTAGTGAACGAGGCCATGCTTGAAATAAGAAGGTCATGAGACAATGCCAAGGATAGGCTTTGGACTTACAAATATCATATAAGACCACAAAAGAAGCCCAAGCCTTATAGACGAAGGTATCAATGGAGAGCCAACACAATGCGGCGATGGATATCCAAAGTGTTGCTACGTGTTCAAGGGTATTACCTAGGTAACCAATGGATTTGGGTACCAAAACCCCCTGCCAAACCGCCTCTATCAGCTGAAGACTAGACCGTATCAAAAGAAAAGAAGTGCAGGAGGAAATCTAAACAAAAAACCAAGTCTCGAGGCAAGAAACCAAATATGACTCAGCCTAGCATGCCTAACAAGTGGATGTCACGTATAACAGTCGAGTGTGCACAAAGACCACTAGTGCCCAAGGAGCCTTTGACTTCCTAAGAGGAAAATGAACACCACATGCACAATGCTGCTCATGATAAGACTGATTGCTCAACAAAACAAATGGTAGAATCATCTAACAGCCACAAGCAAATCCAGGCAGTGCCAAGTCCACCTAGGAGTCCCAAATCTTGGTGGATGAATATTGTAGCATTGAACACTACATGTTGACATGGTGTCATCTAAATTAATCAAGTTTTCATGCTAAGGCTTATTCAGGCCTTGCTAATATGATTGCTACAAATGATAGACAAGACGTCGTTGATGGGAGAAATGTTGGTAAGTGTATTGTTCTTATGTTCTTCTTTACATGAGGCCCTCAGCACATGCATCAAGTATATCAAGATGACATGGTCATTGTTCATAGTAGGGGTAAACATGCTCTCTTTATAATCTTCATGTATAATCTAAGGTGTGTGGAGATTAGGAATGCTTTGTTGCTTGGTCAGTCGATGCATGATAGGCTCAGACTTAATTATATCAATCTTCATAACAAGCATCTTCATAAAGGAATTCATTTTGGTCATTCCCAAAACTGAGAATGAGATTCAAATTCAATCGTCGCCCACCACAAAATCCCCAAAACATCAACACCTGTGCTAACCCATGAGTGCAACTCCCAACAAAAGCCAGTCCTATCACCAACTTCAACAACCCTATCACCAATCAATCACACCAACAAAGTGCCACCAACCACCTTCACCCGCACCACCAAAACTCCAAGGCAAATCACAACAGTCTCGTCCACCCATGTCTTCAATGCACGCCAAAGCCTGCTACCTACGACAGTGAGTGCCATGGGACTAGCACTCATCTAGGAGAGGGGTAATCTTAACCCTCAGACAAACAAGGTGGAAAATCTAGAAAATCTAAAGTGGAAGACAGGGCCAAGGCAAAGTGAAATGGAAGACGAAGGCGCGCCAAGAAAAATATGGAAACACAAGAAGTGCTAAAAAGTTATAAATCAAGGAGAAAGGTGCACAAGAAAAAGTACAAGTCAATACTTTTGTAAAAGAGCGCAAGGCACACTATGATTTATTTTAAGAGCGTCGGTTGTGCAAATTGTAAAAGTAGATGGGCAGTAGGAAAGAAGCTAGGAAGATATGAGGACAATGGGAAAAAGGGCTTAGGCCATGGCCAGCTATGTAAAAAAAGGATAAGGGGATGACCGCCCAAAAAGGATCAAGGGTTTTGTATATACAGCTGAAAAGTGAATGAGAAGCTCATTCTTGTGTGTGGCCAAAAGTGGCTCTCCTCCTCCTCTTCTTCTTCTTCTTCTTGCTTGCTTGAGCTTGTGCTTGAGAGAGGGAGTGTGAGAGTGTGAGGGAGTGAGTATGTGAGGGTGAGGAACCATGGTGGAGAAGCTCTCCATCTTCTCCTCTCTTCTCTCGTCTTGCTCACGGTAATTGAGCTTGGAGCGTGGAGCTTGAGGATGGAGCTTGCTTGAAGCTTGCACTTGGATCGTGGAGTTACCGGAGTGCTCGGGAGAGGAGGCAACTCAATCGGGCATGGAGTTAAGCTCATTACACTTGTAGGGATGGATAGCGTGTCGGCTATGTGAGAGGTAGCCATTAGTGCTCGGCATGAAATGCTTGAAACAATAAGCAGTCCGTGGGTCTCGGCGGTTACACTCCTTGTGAGAGCCGATACATGATGTACATCATGAAGAGTAAACATGCAACCTGAACCAAATTGCAGTTGGACATCACCAAAACCAACTATCTCCAATGCCAGGTCATTACCCAGATGGAAAAATCTAGGTCAAATTGCAATAGGAGTGCAACCATTCTCTATGAGGGGTCACATGAAAAGAAGCCCCTAAATCTATCAACCAACACTGAGTATACCCTGAAAAAGCATCAGTCAACTATGAAGTATCAAGAGAAAAATCTTCAAGTATGAAATCATCATCTAAATCAGTCTGCACAACATTAATCTCTTCAATCTTAACACTGGACTTGCTGGGGACAATATTGCGATCATAATTTTTGTCCTATGCTTTACTCTTGTCCTTTTCTTTATGCTTGTCTTTGTGCATTTTATGGCATTACAATTGAAAATGCCCTGCTTTTCCATTGTAATGACAAGTCAATGAGCACTTACGGCTTTGGGACTTACTGCAAGACTATCCACCTGGTTGAGAATAAGACTACTAAGAGTCTCTGCCACAATGGTCATTACTACCCCCACCATTATGGCCTCTAACTGTCAAACCATGAGAGGTGCATGAAGTATTGACATTCTTTTTCTTAACCTCTTGAGTCACGAGTGCACCCTCTACATCCTACAACTATAACCCATCAGTAGGTATGTTGGCACACATAGCAATACGAAACGTATCCCATGATTCAGGCAATGTAACTAAGAGAAACAAGGAAAGAAAACTACCCTTGAATTCAATGGGGATTTTATTTTTGCGAGCTTTCCTTTTCATTCTTTTGTAATCAATCCTTTTTTTCGAGCTTTTTTGTGCAACCTACCATGGATTTAATATTTGTAAGCTTTTAGTTTCATGCTTTTGTAAATGTTGAGTGTTTTTTTTAAGCTTTCAAAAATTAATGTTTCCACATGTAAACCTTTTGGTTAAGCTTGTGCCAAATAAATATAAATTAAACCATTAGAAACTCTCATTGAGTGAAGGAGTAGGATTAATTGTTCAAGTAAATTTCTTGATCTTTTTGCAAGTCTTAAGTTTGGTGAAATGCCAAAAGAGTTTTTTGAATTTACAAACATGTGGTGTTTTTTGAAGCATATCAAGAGCTTGCCCCCATGCATAGTTAATAAGCAAAACCACATTGTAGAGAATGACCAAGACTATTTATTGTCTTTTAGAGTGTCCATACTTAAAAAGAGAAATACATACACACAAAACCATAGCTAGAGTAAAATTACTATGACAAAAGAAATGTCTACAATATAGTAAAAGGCCTCAAATCACATGTCCAAAGATAATAGTATGATTCTAAAACTAGTGCATCTCTATATAAGGAACTAGTCCACATGCAATGTTTGAGAGGCACTATTGGTGCAGCAAGTCATCAATCTCCATGCAAAGGAAATGGTAGCCATCCTTGGCATTGGCCTGCCCAAGGCCACCACATCTTGCAAACACATCCAAGACATAATCACATCGCTCTATGAAGGTTGGCGAGTAACCACCTAATGAAAACACAACTTATTAAAATACATTCAATAAACTATTTCCTAACATTCCAAGTATATGAGACATCACCTATCAAACAATAATGATCTCTTCACATCACCCTTAGCAAGAATCCCATGAATCTTCATAGGATAGACAGAGCCATCTAGCACATAGATCTGATGAGCTAGAAAGTGAATTGCATCAATGGCCTTACCAATCTCTTGGTTGTATGACGGTAGTACTCACTTATCGCCTAATGCCACAAGAAAATGGTGAGGTCTAGCACCTGTTTTGGCACTAGAAAAATGAATGTGTGTATATGCAGCAACATAAAGAAACTCACAAAACCAAAGAATAAAAGTAAAGAAAATTCTAAGTTCTTATTGTCTCTCGAGTAATAGGGTGTCTATAGGCTTTTGTAAAGCAAAAAGAAATCCATGTGTGATAAAGGACAAGGCATGTCCTTGCAGCATTTGGAATGAAATCTCCAATGTGCTCTGCTAAGCACATAGAAATCAAGAATCCCTCATCTACAAATCACTCATATGCTAGGTCCATGGTGCCGATCACCAAGTAAAGATATTCCACTTTGGTATAGATATACTCTCTATACATATCAAAACGTGATGACTTGTGAACTTCAAAAGTGGCATGCAACAGATAATATATGCCTAGCATATGACACATGACATAACTCACCCACTGACTCTACATCCAATGCATCCACTAGTAGACTTGTGGTAAAGTCTACAAATATCAATCGTGCAACCTCGTGATGACGTGGTGCCCCATCCATCTTTAATCAATACTCGCCAACACTATGTGTAAT
This sequence comes from Lygodium microphyllum, assembly GCF_053477565.2. Lineage (NCBI taxonomy): Eukaryota > Viridiplantae > Streptophyta > Polypodiopsida > Schizaeales > Lygodiaceae > Lygodium > Lygodium microphyllum. Next base: position 145,158,206 of record NC_141138.1, read on the forward strand.
GGGCCATCTTTCCTAATTAGGATGCCCAATTGCGGACTCAACCATGAAGGATGAGGTTGGATTACTACATTTTTTTTATGACTCAACCAGATGTGTTTGCATGGGCTCAGGAGTCTCACTAGGTGGATCCATCAACTTCTTGCCTTTGCCAATAACAATAAAAATATCATTCAACTGACTCAATAAACCCATAATCAAAGATAACATAAATACAAAGGTGGGAGATTAGGCAAGGGGTAAGATACAAAGGTTCATATATTTATTACCTAGCAGGTCCTGCAAATTTTCAGAAGGAACCACACAACTTGTATCCTAGTTGGTTTGTGTAGCAAGTGCAACATGTGCATTAAGTATTTCAAGCCTAGATGGGTTAGAAACATTGTCAAACTGTGTATCTGTAGTGGAAGCCTTGCTTTGCTTAGCCCATGAATCCTAGAAGAACAACAACATGATTACTTTAACTATCACATCCTCAACTAATCAACCATTTAGTGAACATACTAGACATTTTTAAAATAAACAAGTTAATGTCCTTGCTCGCAAATTCATATCTTGCTTTGGAATAACCCGAAGGGGGTAATCAAGCCATCAAAGATAGAAATTTGCCTCCCATTTTGTGGTCCCATGCTCTTGGATAGCTAGAGATTACATGTTGTTCTCATCTAAGGCTTTTGTAGCCTCTAGAACTTCTTCCTCATTTGTATCCTCATCTTTCACATCAATCCACTCTCTGGTGACTACATACACTACATGAAGCATTTGCTTAGTAATGCAATGCAAGAACCACCTATAACCACAATGTAGCAATCACAATGCAAGTTAGCATATTGTCCAAAAAAAAATAGATAGTCTCCCTTGCTTAGGTATTATATTTCAAATCAAATAAGAGCCACCCACTACCATGGATTTGCATGGAAACAAATCTAAAACAAACCATGCTTCCATGGGTCGTAATAGCCACCAACCAATGATAGAAATATAGGTATACTTGAGTGAAACACCGACATAATACCCATAGAGTAGTCTCTTAGCTGAGAATTCTAACTTAGGCATCTTGTCTTTGGTCTTCATTAGATGGCTTCACTATGTTCAAGAGATGCACATATGCCTACATGAGAAATATGGAAATCCATAAAAGTAGAAAATGCAACCTTTGTTTTCATTAGATTGAAGCAAGTGCAACATTTAGACCACACCAAATAATTTATCTCTTGGGGAATTTCGGAGGTAGTATAACTTGTGGTACAAGTAATCTTCATCATGCTTGGTTCATCCCACTGAATCCCACATAATGCCTTGAAGCTATCTTCTCCAATGGCACAATTGACAATGGAGAGATACTTGTAGCCACGGTCTTTCAATTGTTATTCCTCAGCTGTTATGGCAACTTCAATCTTTTTTGTGTTTCATGTTCTAGCAATCCTTGACCCTTGATTTTTACAGTTCCTTTGGAAATGAATGCATTAAACTCTTCTTGAATTCAACTAGCACATGATTATGAAAACATAAACATGACAAAAATAACAAAGATCTTAAAAACACTCAATGGCACAAAATTGGATACATAGTCATTTTATTTGGAGTATTTCTTCAAAAAAATAAGCTCATCTCTTCAAGAGGATCTTATTATGTGAATTCAGTGTATCAATGAACTTGTAATTATACATAACTGATTTAAAAAACACAAACATCAAAATTTTATGAAAACCCATGGATTTAGGGTAAAATTAGAGAGAGGCTCCTTTCTATTTGGAGCATTTTTTGAAAAAAAATACGATCTCCTCAAGAGGCTTCCACGTGGAATAATTTAAAGTCAACACTATTATTGTGCAATCATGTGGGTTGTGGTGAATACCTTCCAAACAAGCTAAGATATTAGAATACACGGTGTGTTGTACCATGGTGGAGTGTAGTGGTCGAATCTCATCTCAATGGACATCTCCACTTCAACCCACTTTCGTTGTTTAAGTGTGAGGCCAATGTTTAGGGTGACATAGGCTCTTGTAATTCTACATTGAAGGGATAGAATATTCAAGAAACCAAATAACAAAGATCTTGCACAAAAAAGTGAGGGATAAGAAGAGCGCTAATGCATTAGTTGTATCCAACTTAGGCTAGAAGGGCCAAATTTTAGAGGTGGTTTGCCATGGCATACAAGGCTAGGGTGGTACTTCAATCATTCTTAGTTGTAACAAAGGGATTCTTTGACTTCGTCCCAACCTTCGTGGGTTTCAATGTTGAATAAAGATAGATCTTAGGTATGGAAGGAGATATAAAATAAATTTGGTCCAAGTCACCAAATTTATCCCTTAGGAAATATTTCTCCATAAGTCGTCCTGGTTTGAGTCACATTACCATCACTACTTGATTGGTTGTAGGTGAAACCTATCCTTTAGCAAAGGCATTAGGTAGATTCATATATATTCTTAAGGTTGCAAATAGATTTCTAAGAGGTGAAAAGAAGGCCTCTACCTACCTACTATTTGTGTTGTAAAGACATTTGCATTAGGTAGAGTACTAGTAGTAGAGGTAGAGGCATTATAAGTAGAGTCCTATCTTCAATTTGTGTTGCCAAACATGGATGATATGAATATAGATCATGTAATTGAACAAGGGATTGAAGAAATATATCCATTGTGTTCGAGTTAAGAGGTTTATAAGTTGAGATATTGAGTGGAACCATGAGGGATGAATAGGATAAGTTGAGACAATGATGACTTGAAAAGAGAAGTTATATTTGGAGTATTGCACAATGAATGGGCAAAAGAGTGAGAGATACAAGGACATGAGAAACATTTTGATGTGCCAAGGAAATTGTAGCATGAAGACCTCAATGATGAGTTCTTATGTAGAAAGACATGGGTGTGTAAGAGTAATTGTAGCATGAAGACTCTCTAAGTTGTTTGTGAGCATCATTCATATGATTTGGGTTGGTGGCGAAGCCATGAAAGACCCATTTAATTGGTTTTTGCCCCTACTACAATGTGTCAATGGAGTCTTGATAGCTTCTAATGAACCTTGGTGTGTAGAAAAAAAGGGGGATGGCAACCCCCCATCGTTTGAGTGCACACAGATGATGGGGGGCTGCCACCCCCCTTTTTTTCTACGCACCTTGGTAGCTTCTAATGAACCTTAGTGTGTAGAAAAAAAGGGGGGTGGCATCCCCCCCATCATCTGAATGCACTCGGATGATGGGGGGGCTACCACCCCCTTTTTTTCTACACCCCTTGATAGCTTAGCTTGATAGCTTCTAATGAACCTTAGTGTCTAGAAAACAAGGGGGTGGCAGCGCCCCCATCATCCACGTGCACTGAGATGATGGGGGGGGGGGGGGGGGGGGGGGCTACCACCCCCTTTCTTTCTACACACCATGATAGCTTCTAATGAACCTTAGTGTGTAGAAAAAAAGGGGGTGGCAGCCCCCCATCATCCACGTGCACTCGGATGGTGGAGGAGCTGCCACTTCCATTTTTTCTACACACCTTAATAGCTTACCTTAATAGCACCTTGATAGCTTATGTTGATAGCTTTAGCTTCTAACAAACCTCAGTGTGTAGAAAAAAAGGGGTTTGGCATCCTCCCATCATTCGAGTCCACACGGATGATGGAGGGTTGCCACCCCCTTTTTTCTACATACTAAGGCTTATTAAAAGCTATCAAGGTGTGTAGAAAAAAGGGGGGTGGCAGCCCCCCCATCATCTAAGTACACTCGGATAATGGGGGGGCTACCACCCCCTTTTTTTCTACACACTAAGGTTCATCAGAAGCTATCAAGGTGTGTCACATGGATGATGAGGGGGTTGCCACCCCCATTTTTTTCTACACACTAAGGCTCATTAGAAGCTATCAAGATGTGTAGAAAAATAGGGGGCTGCCACCCCTTCTTTTTCTACACACTAAGGTTTATTGTGTAGAAAAAAAGGGGGTGCACTCTGATGATGGGGGGGCTGCCACCCCCCTTTTTTTCTACACACCTTGATAGCTTCTAATGAACCTTAGTGTGTAAAAAAAAAGAGGGGTGGCAACCCCCCCATCATCTAACTGCACGCAAATGATGGGGGAGTTGCCACCCCCCTTTTTTTCTATGCACTAAGGTTTTTCCTAAGGGGATATAATACCCAAAATTGTGAGCATGTTGTTATCATCCATCCATAGAATTTGTTCCCTATGAATTCTATCAATTGTAAGGACATAGTAGAAGATTAAGATATAAGAACATGGGAAAGTAAAGGCATAGTAGGTTCAAACTTGTGTGCATTGTATCATATATAATTAGGTGTGTTACAAATTGTTACATGATATAAAGAGGAGAAATGGGTACTATAAATGGGTGCTATAAATGGGTACCATAATGTATAAGTGGATGCTATAGCTGCACATTGGGTTCCTAGCTTAAAATGCTAGCATAATGTCCATGATAGGGGATATATCTAGAAATTAGAGACCCTAGATTAGAGTGTTATCATAATGTTACGTAATGCATAGATGACACATGGTATGGTATTGTGATCGAGTGAGAAACTTGGTGGTATAACTAGAAATTTGAGCACCTAGGCTAGAATATTGCTAGCATAACATACATGAGAGATAATACATGACAACATTGGAGGCTCCATGATAGAATGCAAGCATAATGTACATTATTTTGGCAGTTAAGGACACTTGGGATGCTAGGATAAGGCACATGATTTTGGTCATTCAAGACACTAGAGGCCTAAAAAGGATGCTAAAATACATGGGATCCATAAATGTGGAATATAATTAAATAAGTTATAAAATTAGAATAAAATTAAAATGCAATTGATAACAAACATTGATAGTATTGATTCACTTTGATCAATCATTGTAACTAAATTCATTACAAACAATGATAATGATAATCAAGAAACACCACACTATTACATGTGAGTCATATCTAGGATTAGTTGAGATATTTTCATGTAGTTTTTTACCATTGTCCCATAGTAGAGAGAAGATGTGTTTGCAAATGCAAATGCAATCGCAGAACAAGCTCCCTCACAAGATATATTCATAAAATTATACCATCGACACTTGAGACTCGTACTTTGTATCTTCAAGATCAAAAACCTTCCATGATATTTTGATGTGGCATTGGCTTGAATCACAAAGTCCATGACCGCATTTAAGGTATTGAAGTTTTTATTGAGATAACTTTATAATGGTTTCAAAATTTTTAGGTCAAAATACATTTGTAAAAGAACTCACAAAATCCAAGCTCTCATATGTATATCAACCATGGGGCATATGATAAAGCTAATGATAGTCAATGACTTCTACAATACATTTGTGGCACACCTCTCCTTGCTTTTCCTGATGATGCTATTGACCATAGATCAATATTGTACACCATCTCTTACATTCTATGTAACCCTATATATCACCTATTACCATTACATTTTACACCCTATGGCATTTACTAACATCACTATTCTTACACTATACCTTTCATCCTCGTACCTTTATAGTGTGCATGTTAAGTGAGTGGACATGTGACCCAATCTCCTTTGAGGATAGAACTTGTCCTATATCCAAATTAATAAAAAACTTAGAATGCAAACATTACAAAATTACTGGACAATTCTTCAATCAACCATAGTGGTGATATCTTAAATACTTACTTTGGTGCTCATGAAATTGCGCACCATATATCTCCCTAGACTTTCCTACAATGGTCTCCACTTCAATTCCATTTAACATAAGGACCTTGGTTTGATGTTTACATATATCCCATGTTTGTGATCAATCATAAGTACAACATACCCAACTACAATCGACATTTTGAACATGGTACCAATGGTAGTCTCTTGTGCAACTCTATATTGAAGCTTAACTTCTATCACCATGAATAAAATTCACATGAAAATCTAGTATTTCTTTAGCTCTTTGAATGGAAATTTCTATGACCTTTAAAACATTAAAGTACTTCTTGAAATCCACATCTTTTAGCATATCTTTTTACCAATAGTATGCATGATAAGAGCAAACCAACTTCTCAATCAACTAGTCGATGTGCTGACCATGCAAGTTGCATTTCTCACTAAGAAAGTGACTCTTCAAATTTGTGAGTGTTAAGACTCAATGCTACCATTTGTCTCTTGATTTTCATGAGGGATAATTCTTGTAGCACATATCCACACTCCTATGATAATAGTACCAATTGGTTTTCATCATGCTCTAGCTTAGTTGGATTTCATATATTAATTGATGATGATGTCTCATTGGTATCCTGCAATTCTTTAACATACTACCCTAATTTCTCTCTTCCAAAATTGGAAATTCCAAGTCAGTCTTGACGATAGCTAAAATCCTCACATCCGTAATCCCCAATTCTTTCTCAACATTCTTTGCCTTGTTGAAACAAAGAGAAAGGGCATCCCCTGCATCAATAAACTTGTCATCTGCAATTTCAATGTCCAGTTTAAATACATCTTCATTGGATTCATTGTCGACATCAACTATGCCATTTACAGCATCAGAAGCCTTTGCAATGATCGCTAAACAATAATCCTCCCTGAGATTAAAGAGTCTTTGGATGTCTAATAATAGCATGTATTTCTTGTCCCTAATAGGAAAAGTTAGAAGAGAAGGAACAATATAGAAATAAGGAGAGTCAAACACAATATCTACATTTGCATGGCTTTCTTCAATAATGGTGCCAGCTGTGAATTGGGCAACAAGCATACAATTGTATATAGGGTTACTATACAAGATGACCATGTATCCTTGAAGTACTTGATGAAGGATGCTTCCTCTTGTATTTTTCATAGAACTTTGATAATAGAGTTTGAGCCTCATCTATCCTAGCATTCTCATGTGAATTAGGTGTACCTTTCATGTTCATAATGTTGCAAAGTACTCTAAACATATCAATACAAACTTGCCATATACATAGATATTTAGGAACACCAAAAACCTCCCTGTGAAAACACAAATGGATAAAACCACTTTGTGGTTAACCATGATGAGAAAATACAACAAATGTAATTGTGGAAAGAAATCTTAAAAAATAGCATTGATTTTAGCTTGAGCATCATCCACCATAAAAGCATTTGGTTCCCATCAATTGTTATAGTCCAAGAATTGATTTCTTATATGCACCTAGCCATGATGTAACTGATGTGGTACAAGAAGAGGTGTAATGGTCCATGCCACAGGTACTCGTGAAAGTAATCAAACACAAAAATTGTATATAAATGGAACTACTTAGAGAAGCTAAAAAATAAAAAAACTTAGGGATAATAGAATTACAAAATTAAAGCTAAGAAAGAATAAGAAATATAGTGCCTTATAGTTATTAGTGCCAAATGTTGCATCCATTGCTAGCAAGCTATTATGACCATACTTATTGAGCATTTGAAGTTGCTATGTTGTTTGGATACCAAGTATCAAAGGTTTATCTCCATTGCCATAAGGTTGATAAAAAAAGATGCAACCAAGATTGGGCTTTTCGTAGGCAAGAATAAGGAGATGTGACTCAAGAGGCAAGAGTAATTTGTGCTTTAAATATCAATTATGTGGCCTTATGATGGGATAATTCTCGGTCACCATTTTTTTTCCTCACACAAGAGTGATTAAGTAACAATTTCTTGCTAAAAAGCTTGAAAATTCCAATTCTAATAGCATTGCTCCCACTATTTTGGATAGTGTGCATTTTGTTGGAAGCTCCAAAATGGTTATGGATGTATGATATATCACATATCTTCTTGTTAAAAAAGAGATGTAGTGTGTGATATGACATTTATGTTACTGCACTATAATGTTGATGTCATTTATAGAAAATATCCAATGTTATTCCAAAAAGAACAAAAAAATTGTTTCAATTGCAAAAGCACAAAATCAAAAGCTCGCAAAAATAATGCACTCAAATTCAATCCCCTGCAAAGACAAATGATCGATAATGGAATGAAACTCGTTGAAATGGGCTGACATAGAAGTGTCCTACTTCATGCGAAGGTCCATGAGTTGCTTTAGCTAATATATCTGAGAAGCGAGGCTTTGCTTATCATAGATATTGCGAATCTTTTCTCATAATTTCCATTCAAACTATCCATCTCATAGATAACATTATAAAACACCTCCTTAGAGAGGGACAATATGATGGTGGACTTGCATAGCTCATCTAATTTAGCCCAATCATCTACATTAATAAGTTTGGGCTCAAGAAGTGGCTCCCATTGGAACAAAAAATCAAATGCTAGATGAGCAAACAAATCTCAAAGCATCATGTGGAAGGCATCCATACATCCACGATCCAAGTAGCATATATCTGGGACCATTCGACCCAAGTATCTTGCAAAGATGTTTTATCGAGAATCAAAGAACCATACATAGCAATGAATGACAATCAATATCAAGATTAGTGGAATGGCTCTAATACTAGTTGAAGGGAGTGAGCCCTGAAGTGGAAACATGGAGTAGAAACAAGAGCTATGGTGGAAGGAGTAAGAGCAAGAGAGAGAAAGACACAAAATGTGGGAACTCCAACAATCACAATGTGTGATTAATCTTCCCTTTATTCAAATATCACTGAAATAATAATAAATGAAGTGACAATGATGGGTACCCACCACCTGAAATGTGCAGGTGTGTGGGTATATGGGAACTATTAGTGTAATTAATACACAAGCAGCTAGGCACATGCACCTTTACTCCCAACAATCATTGTGGAAGACATAAGCAAGCATGTTGGTTAGCGGTCCACTAATATATAAGCCATTTTTATGTGGACCATGCATGACATTCTAGGATTCAAGGAGTACTCAAGTAAATGAGCTTCCATTCTCATTTTCTAACATGGCTCCTTCATGTTTGTGTTAACTAGATATGGATATTGTGACAAGTCTATTGCCTCAAGTTATCATGCATGTCCATTGTGTGGACCACAATTAAGACTCCCGAGGCTCAAAGACCATAAAGAAGATGGTATATCAGGGTTTCGCCACTTTCTTATCAGAGGGCCATGAATTGAGGGCAGGTTTTCTTGGACAACCTCTAGCACGAATGAATGCCCAAAGTTTGTACGAGTTGAAAATGGTCCATGAGGAGTCACTTCCAAGAAGAATGCAATAGTTCTCAATTTTCTATGAGTTGCCATATTGGACCCACTTATAGATCAACCATTTGTTGGATCCCATGCACATTTTCAAGAATGTGGACAGCTTATTGCATGACCATATCTTAGGAAAGGGGGACATTGTAGGGGCACACTTGGATTTGGAGAAGGTAGGCAAGATGGAGGCACTTTGGTCGAGCTCTGATAGTCCCTTGCAACTACCTTGTGCTCCTTGGGTTTTGTCCACCAAAGAAAAGCACATGGTGAAGCAAATTAGCAGGTCTATCTGCACCCCAATGAATATGATGCATTCCCTCATGTTTGCTTTTTCTAAAGATGATCAATTAACTAGACTGAAGTCCCATGATTGGCACAAGATATGCCAGGTTTGTCCCAGCCTTGATAGCAAGTATGGTACATATTTCACTATTTTCTATCAATTCAATATCCATATAATGTCTTAAATTTTTGGCAGTTCTTCGTACTACTCCAGAAGTACATTTAGGGATTTATAAAATATCAAATTTAATGCAATGGATCTCACAAAAGAGATCAAGTCATCCTCTATTAAATCTGCAAGGTGGGGAGTAGTGGAGACGATCTGTCTTTTTGAGAAGTACCTTCCCACGAGGATGCTCACGATACAAACTCACCTCCTAGTACATCTCATGGATGAAGTGGAGATTGTGGGATCCATCCATACCCAATAGATGTTCTTCTTGAAGCGCTTTATGAAAATCTTGAAGAGATTTATGTGACAATGAGCTCATCTAGAGGGTAGCATTTGGCTAGTGTCGGAGGCATTAGTACATATTTCGAAGTGATTGTCAATAGTGGATTCAGATAACGATATGCTATGGACACTGAAGGACGATGATAGACTAACAAGAGATGTGGTGGTTGAAAATGGGGTAGAAACGAGGATGGATGGTGCCATGGAGGAGAAAGTGAATCATTTTTGTATGTTGCATCATGCATCCATGGAGAAGTGGCTCGGTAGGTACAAGCAGGCCAAAAGAGAAGGGAGGGAGCGTGATCAGAATTTCAACATAGCACGCACCATCAATTGGTTTGATATCCCAATGGCATGGAGGAGATGTCACAATTCATGCGTACGAGGTGAGTGCATGAAGCTTTGACCACAACTTCACACAAAGGAGTAGAGGTGTCTAGGGAGAAGAGTGGGGATTCTCGAGAGGATGTAATGTGAAGGTGATCACATGGTTTCTTTGTTGTCATATCTAGATTTTATACACAGTAACTAACCTAGCCATTTCTATGTACAATACAAAATCTACAATGCAGCATGGTCATGCGGGCGACATTTTCGAGCTAAGCGCATTGACAAAATACGTTCCACAATCGACTATGGTGTCATGGTGAAGTTCGAGCAAGAGAGTCGACAATGGGCCATGGATCTGAATACTATAGTAGATGAAATGGAGTATTTTGGTAACTTGCAAAGTGTTATCTCAGTAGATTATCATAGCTTCTCCATGATTATATTTGACGTACATTGGTTTAAAGTGGAATTGGAAGGAGCTGGGGCAATGAGCTTCATCTAGATTTTTTTAGGTAGATTCTGAGAAAAGATGGAACGATTTGCATGACACGTTTGTCTTGCTAGGTCATTGCAAACATGTGCATGATCTTTTTTGTTAATTTTTTCACGATAGGAAATAGTCATAAATGATGATTCACTCTTTATGACACACTTATATGTGATATTGAATATAGGAAATCTTCTATAAAAATCCTCGACAACCTCGTTGGTGGTATGTTATGCCATCAACACCTTGAGGGCTCAGAGCATGCAAAGGAGACAAGCACGGGTAATGTAGACGAAGAGATATGAGACCAAGAATTTTTTAAGAATGAAGTGGACTCCTCTTTCTGTGGAGACCTATGTGTAGACCTTCCAGTGCACACAGAGCTATGCCAAGAGCTTGACATGGAGCCATAGGGCCGATCGCATTTGCATCCATTTGCTCAATTCATTGATAATTTTCCTTTAAGAGTACTTTAGTATATACCTTTTAATTAACATCATTTTTTACAGAGTTATGTTATCATGCTTTACCTAAATCCTTATATTGATTATGCTAACATCATTTTCTGACTATGCAAGTTACTTTAATGATACCTAGAGAGCAGGATGAGTCGAGGGGTGACAAATGAGGAGCTACAAGAGATCTTCATGTGTATGTCTCCGAATCAAATGGCTGCTTTAGAGATATGGCAGCAGACCAGGAGTTGTCTCGGGCATCGTTTGGCCATTCTACAAGGTCTAACTCAATACACTCTGATACTTCAATCTTTAGTAGGTAGAGTCAATGCTCTAGACTGGCCTTGGAGGGAGGCTCAGGGATGCCTCACTCAACTGGCAAAGAGGGTGGTTCTAGGGGATGTTGCAAACCTGTATAAATTGACTAATCAATCCTACTAAATAACTAAGGTTAGGACACATAATAGTAAGATAGATCAGGACATATAATCAATCCTACTAAATAACTGAGGTTCGGACATATAATAGTAACATTCTCAATTTCATTGCCAATATCAACTTCAAGCTTTACATTCTAATCTAGTGGGGTTTCCACGTGCTTATAGTCCATCATTCCATATTTAAGCAACATATCATGTGCATACTACTTCTATATAGCAACCAAATCCCTTGAGGTGTAGTTACTATCTCAATGCCAATAAAATATGTTAGCTCTCGCAGGTCTTTTACTTTGAACTTTGCATGTATCATAGACTTAATTTCAATAAGTTCAGAGTCATCATTCCTAGTGATAATCAAGTCATCTACATAAATGACCAATAATACATGACCTACCTCCATCTTTTAGTGAATAGACTATGATCTACATTTCCCATTTTAAATCCAAATTGTTATATATACAAGCTAATCTTAGCATTCCATGCTCTCAAAATGCTTGCTTTAAGCCGTAAAGTGCCTTTTTCAACCTACACACATGATTTGTATAATCTAGATATACATAATCCTCGAATTGTTCCATATACAATTCCTCAATCAGATCCCCATTCAGAAATGCATTTTTGATATCCATCTACCAACATTTCCATCCCTTAGATGCTGCCAAAGCAATGACTGTTCTCACAGTTGCCATTTCAGCAAATCACATTGAAAGTTTCCTCATAATCAAATCTATATTGTTGTGCATAACCTTTAGCAACCAAGCGTGATTTGTATCTCTCCAAAGATCCATCTGCTTTGCATTTCACTTTGTTAACTCATTTGCAAAGGTAATGGGTGTTTTTCCTTCACACTACAAGATACGGGCTATATATCAACATCTAAAGTGACAAAAATATTCATCTAAAAAATTACACTCGTTGTTGCTAAAAATGTTAGTACATATGTCTCTACAGATCCGTCACTATTAATGTTGCCATTTGCATCTCTTTTATGATGCAAATAGCAATGTGTACAGCAAATTAGTGATGCTAATAGCAATGATTACAGAAAAAAAATTAAGTGACAAGGCAGCGTGCTACCTTGTCACCTTCGAGCACCATATATTGAACAATGTTCCATAAAGCAAATATAAACTAAGTACACAATCATCATTGAGACACGTGCATCATGAGATGCTAGAAAAAAAGAGTCATTGATTCAATATTCAAATAAGTACAAGATCGATGATGACAACTCATAAAACTACATGGAATGATAGAGAGGAGAGTTCAAAACAAACAAAAAAATGTATCTATAAATATCGCAAAATGTGAGTCTATACAAAGGATGAGAAATATATCCAAGGAATGCTACATGGAGAGAGCATGCATGGATCACATGGCCAAAAAAGGAAAGGATGTGTGCTCCACGAATCCAAGCGACTGCTACAGCTACTCGCCATCCTGAGAGCTTGTCTTGACACGATGAAGCATTGAACTGACTCTGCAATATAAACAACTAGATATTAATCCACAATACATAATGCATCACAAAAACACTAATGACTAAAAACAAGAAATAGGCATGACTTATTGGGCCACCATGTGCATACAATCTCTAGATGAGTGCAGTGAAATCGTGTCTCTCTGCATACCGAGTCTTCAAACCTGTAGGATCGCAGTTTGTGATGGAGTGCTACAAAGAAAACAAAGTAGCATTGTTAGAAATAAGGTTATTAGTACAAGTGATATTCCAAATAAGAAAGTGAGAATGACCAAAAGAAAACTTACAAAATTCTCCACGTTCTATGGTGACCACTCTCTAGATGATGCATGACCCTTGCCTTCAATCATGCCCTTGCTGCCTCCTGTTGTTGCCACCATCAAAGTTTGTGGCCTCCTTCCTGAGTCTTTGCCAATCCTCTCCATCTAACCACTTGGCCTTTGAAGCACTACTGTTGATTGCCTTACGTGCATCCTCTTTAAGTTCTTCATGGAGATACTCTCTAGCATAGCAAAACTTAATGCATACGGTGGATTCGAACTAATGTAGGTATTGCCAATGGATTTACAATCCATCCCCATTAACCAATTGAGCATCGACTCATAGATATAAATTCTATCAACTTTTTCGAAAGATAGGAGATATAGTTGTAGTTTTGATTATAGGGTGTTTAATGGTTTCATTAAAAAACTGATATAAGTGCTTAATATTTAGTTTTTTTATGTGTCTTTGTAGGTGGGATTGGGATGTTAACCAAGTCTTGTGGCATCACCTGCAATATGCAATAGAAGGTTAGGTTTTCACCTTCTTCTTTTGTATAGATGTAGGTAACAATTGGACCCTTCAACCACTCAAACCTATAAAAACTACTCCCATGGATTACCATCAATGGAATACAATAATTTTGTATATTTATACTTATTTCAATAAAAATTTATCCTTAAGGATGTTTGTGAGATTGTACTTTTCAAATATTTTTTAGATTTATCTATTTTGTTTATTTCTAACTTATATATTAGTTGAAGCGTTTGATTTAGTCACTTAATTATATCTTCAAAAATTTATGTATTTAATTTTCAAATTTTAAATTGCATGTTTTATTGTACTTAAGTTAATCACTAGTTATTAAAATTTTACATTCAAATTAATTATATAAAGTATCATTTAAAAAAATTATGGTAGTATTTTTAACAATATTGAAGTATAACTTATTTTAATATGTTCTTTTTCTTGGATTACTTATTAAATTTAATGCAAATTATTGAATTAATTATTTAAGACACCTTTCAATAATCTATATGATTCAAGTTTTATTACATGAAAATATTATTCAAGTTTTATTAAAGGAAACTGTTGCCCACACACACATAGAGACACTCACATACACGGATGTCTCTATGTGTAAAATCTTGCTATTATATCATTTTGGAATTGTGCAATCTGTTGTGACATTTCTGTAACGTGTTCGCTTGTCCACTTGTGGGACACGTCTTAGCAGTCCATCGAGAAGAGAGTCTAAAAAGCGCCACCTGGCACTTGCAAGGAATGTCACAGGGTTTTACGATCTAGTTCTTCCCGAGTCTGCCCCGAAGCGGAAGTATTCGGCCGTTCCCACTTAGGACCGACCTAAAGTCATGGTTTTTTTTTCTATCAGCCAAGTCTCCAGGAAGTAGCTAGCGTCGAGCTCCAGACGAACCACTTTGCGTTTACGTGAGCTTCGACAAAGATGAACAACTTCACGATCTTTAAATCCTCCATCCACTTGATTCTCTTCAAGTTGGTCTGAAGGTATGCGAGTCAGTGGGCTGTTATGTAGTATATTGTTGAATCTCCCCTCCATCTCTGCTCCTACAGGGGTGAAGGATTATAGATGCGGTCCAAAATATGCATCATGCCAAGTCTCTGACGATAATTTGAAGCATGCATTGCAGTCATGAACATGACTTGGAACACCAAGAACTTGCTCCATGCTTCGTGATTTTGCAACCCAACATCCATAAGTGAGTAAAGAAATGTTTTCAATAGAAAACATTGCTTTATTCTACTCACCCCCATGTTTATCCCCTTATTCCCTTTATTTTCCTCCATTAAGTTTCCTTATAATCTTTAGATCTTGTTGGTTCGCTCTAATACCAACTGTAACGTGTCTGCTTGTCCACTTGTGGGACACGTCTTAGCAGCCCATCGAGAAGAGAGTCTAGAATGTGCCACCTAGCACTCGCAAGGAATGTCATAGGGTTTGCGATCTAGGTCTTCCTGAGTCTGCCTTGAAGTGGAAGTATCCGACCGTTCCCACTTAGGACCCCGACCTGAAGTCAGGGTTTTTTTTTCTATAAGCTAAGTCTCTAGGAAGTAGCTAGTGTCGAACTCCAGATGAACCACTTTGTGTAGGAACAATAGGGTCGAAGTGGATTTATGCTGCACTTGGTTCATGGAGAATGGGAAACGAGAGGGATGCGAAGCTCAACCTTTCTGCCCATAAGGCATAGTCCCATTCCGCTCCCCTAAAATAGCATAAATCGGGATTCTAACTCTACTGACTCTAGGTCTTCACAGTTTTGTTATCACATCCTTTGAGAAAAGTTCCCAGCTAACCGGGACCACCCTTCCATAGGACGGACCCAAGTCACGTCCACCGCGCTTTCCTCGGGTTGCTTAGTTATCTAATTACCTACCACATTATGTTTGACATGCGAGAGCAGCTTCCTTAATTAACCAATTTAAACATAGGTTCCTTCACGTAACTTAGGCATTGACAAAAAAAAACCCTGACTTCAGGTCCTAAGTGGAAACGACCGGATACTTCCACTTCAGGGCAGACTCGAGAAGACCTAGATCGCAAACCCTGTGACATTCCTTGCGAGTGCCAGGTGGTGCTTTCTAGACTCTCTTCCCGATGGGCTGCTAAGATGTGTCCCACAAGTGGACAAGCGGACACGTTACAATTTCACATTGTTTCTTAATGCCTTCTTGAGTTCAATGATGCACACACATCATTATTACATATGTTATTTCTATTTATTATGATGCTTAGTATCTTAATAATTAGCTCATTATAGTATGATAATGTCATTTCTATAATAAAAAACACTCGACATGCATGCTCTAAGAAAGATAATAAGGAGCAGCTAGTTGCAGAATTGCATTCTTGTTTTGGATGCAAAGTTGTAATTAGCAACTTCATGGTATTGTTTTGTACCATGTAAAACCAAGTCCATAATTATATCTATAGTGGTGACTAAATTGAAGACTTAATGCCTACCCTTACAAAGATGGGGCTTTAGATGCAAAACTCTAGGCGTTTACAAAAATATCATCATCTCTCAACTTTAATGTTGCACATGCTTTTGTGTGTGTGTGTGTAATGTCAAGAATATGAAAAAAATAACTAGAATGAAAGAGTTTTATTAACTTATTTAATTATTATTTTGATTTATTTACTTAACTTGAAGTAGGATTATCAAAAATAGAAATTTATTGACTTATGTAAGTGATGTTTTAAGTTATTTCATTAATTTCTTTAAAAGTAGAGTTATAAAAATAGATGTTTATTAGCATTTTCAATCAATGTTTTAATTAATTTATTAATGTTACAATAATATTATCAAAAAAATATTTTAAAAAATAAAATTTTAATTAACTTTTCCATTGAATATTTAGTTTTTCAATTAACTTTAATAAAAGATATAGTTCAAAATAGAGATCTATTAACTTTTTAAATCGATGTTTGAATTTATTTTATTAATACCTTTGAAGTTTCTATTATCAATATTTTTGCAGTTAGGATTACCAAAAACTAGACCTAGAAATTGAAATTTTTATTCAACCATTTAATTAATTTATTTAAAGTTGATGCTAAATATAAAGTCATTAAGCTCATGTACTCACACGAAATATTTATATTTTGTGAAGGCGCTAGTACTACTTTTAAATAAATATATGGCATGATACTAATGCTAAGAGAAAAATTTTGTGATGCATTCAAAGTACTCCATCATTAACCTTGTGCTATAAGAAAATGATTGATTTTTTAAAGACCTTCCATCAAAAGTGCCCTACATTCTATTAAAAATGTATTAAAAAAACACACTATTGAAAAGAGAACACAATGTGAATTATAAAATGGGAAATGTTTCTAAGATGTCTATTGCTTTTAGTTAAACTTTTCATTCGTTATGACTATAATATATATATGGAGGTTTCCTTGCAAAAATACTCTCTTAATTTTTGGGAGAATTGCAAATGGTGGTATGTCAACTATGGACTCTTGTTGTTGGCATGGTTAAAAAATTCTTTATTTAACAAAAAACATGATAATATCTTTACCTTTGCAATTGATAAAACAAATTATGGTATGTTTTCATTTACAAAAAAAATCATATTTCATTTTATCATAGAAAGGTGAATTGCTCATGAGGAAGTATTTATGCTTTAGACAAGGATCATGAAACATTATTGGCAAGAAGAACATGATTTGAGCATTACTTTAAGGATAATTCGATCATGTTTCAATGGGATTCCATAAAGGACCATATGTGCCACAAATAATGACAATAGAATCACTATTGAGAGAAAGAACATGATATCAAGCATATAATAAGTAGTGTCTCAAATACATTTGTCACTATGTTAGACATAAAATCCAAGTGGATGTAACCAAATCAAGGCACACTTATATAGATACCCTCATTGTTTGGGGGAATTGAATGATGGTGTCATATCTATGGGGTTTCCATTGACATGGTCTCTTGGAAGAGCTGTCTCTCAATGAATAGCTTGGCACATTAGGCAAAAACCTTGTTTCATTAAAAAGCCAAAAATTAAATACCAAATCCATCATTGATCCTTTGCAAGGGAGTTGAGGGATAAGGTCCCTATCCTTGTAAGATAGACTTTATTTGTTTCAAGTAAGAAATCAATTTTTTGCTCAAGTGCTCAAGGTGCAAAAACAATTGAGGGTCTTCCTTTGACATAAATAACACAAATTTAATATATGATTTAGTAAATGAAAGTGTAGTGAATGTAAATATGTACTTTTGTAACCAAATTGCACCTACCAAAGCCACGTCCTCACAAAATTTTTCTTTTACACCCTACAATGCTTGCTCTACAAATGTAGTTAGATTCTTGTTATGTATATAATGCACACACATATCCAATATACTAGTGGATGCACTTAAGCCCAATTAACATATCATAGTCATTTATGTCACAATTGGTGTAATTTAAAATATTTGGCTCATGTCATGTGGGTGTAGGACCATTCTCAATAACATTGGTGGTTTGTTCCATGTGCATGTTTTTAGAAGTGACTTATTCCACAATAACCTAATGTTAGCACTAATAAACACAGTCTCAAAAGAAAACACAAAAATAAGTCAACTTACTCTCAAATTCCCCATTATATATGTCCATCCCCTTTGAAAAAGTGACGTGAATATCAAAACCTAACAATATTATGACCTTCATTACACATTGCATACCAAAGCTTGGTATTCAACTCATGATTCTAACCTTTTCAAGACTATGATCTTCCCTAATAAAGTTAGGTAGATCTAGTATGTCTCTTGCTTGCATAAGGCATGAGAACACAATCTTTTGTTGATGGAAGTTTTGTCTAAAATCTACCTATCTCATGGCCCCATGATATCAATAATATGGATGACAATATGCTAAAAGTCCTTGGATTACCCAATTGACGCTATGATTGTGAATTTTACACCTTCCAATCAAGTATGAAAACTTAATTAATCTTGCTAAGAATAGAGCTGTCAATATCATAGTTGGCATGTGACATTATTCGTGTGGTTCTAATCCACATTCCTATATGCTAAATTTCTTATGTTAAAAAGATTATGCCGAATTATAAGAATGAACTAAAAATGAGGAAGTATTACCTAGTTTAGGAACCCAAATTTCCTTGGAATATGTATGCAAGTTTTTATTTGTGGCATGAGTTTGGAAGAATTAATCAATAAGAGATGTAGCATCCTCCTTTCTTTTAGCCTTAATAATCAAACCTCTACACTTGCATATAGACATGATGTGTTCAAGGTCTTGAAACATATTAGCTTGTAGTTTTCAATTATGAGCTTACTTGATAAGTTCTTCATTTAGCATCTTCTACGATGCCATACACAAAGATATAGGGGAAATCCAAAAACATCCATATGATTTCATGAAGGGCTTCACATTTGAAGTGTAAATGAAAAAGTGAGAAAGATCCACTACAATAATAGAAACGGGGTATGTAAAGCTTGCATAAGCTTGTTAATCTCAGCTTTTACCAATTCCACATATACAAGATTAGTTATTCATTGATGTTGGCATAGGGGTTTTGTGATGATAACGATGTAACTTGTTATGATTTTTCAAGCATTCTTGATCACTTGAACTCAAAGACCATAGTTTTCTTTTAATCTTGAGGATTAATAAATGCAAATCCTCATTTTCCTTGCCTTGGATTCGATAGCAAAAGTAATGTATTATTTTTGAAAGCTGTAAAATCCATTATCATTTCCTTCAAGTAAGGCAATACAACCTCATGTACACATCATATGTGTGTCTGCCACTCCACATTTAAAAGTAACCCCGAAGGAATCACTTTCCTTTGATTGGCCACATGTAGAACTATATGAGTAGGTTCTAATTTTTTCAACACTAATTCTTGCATAGTTTGTTCTTGGATTGATAGTTGAATCATCATCCAAATGGACCTCATTCAATAGTCACCATTGATGGTAGTATCTATCACTTGTGATCCTAAATCCACTAATAGATCAACTATTTTTACATATTTACTTGTCTTCCCCTTTGATGCATTTTCCCTTACTTTAGGAGTATTAGCATCGATTTTTCTACTCTTATGCCATAATAACTTGTGACAAAGTTGTCATTGGCTATCTCCAACAATTACTTGAGATTAATTGTTAAGGAGACTTCCTCCAATGCATCCCAAAGATCGTAAGGCTTATTAACCTTTTCCTTTTGTTTTTTGCTTTCCCCTACTAGGGGCACCTATCTCTCTGAGAAAGGAGCTACCCCCATTTTAATTTTAGGATTGATTGAAGGCACATGCAATAGTGGATGGTTGGAAGATTGTTGAGGAGAATCCATCTCAAGTAATACCATACTCAAATCTATATCCTTAGATTTATACTTTAAGACTGCTTTTTGTTTTTAGATTATCTTTCTCTAAATCTTGTTCTTTTTGTTGTTGCTTTTATAATTTTGTTTAGACCCAATCATAGGATCAACCTTAAAGGTGACTCTACAAGGTAAAATTTTTGACTTGAACCTATGCTCTTATTCTTTTGTTTGTAGTTCAATTAAATTTGTAATTGAAGTTGAAGGATTAACTACGGTTTTTTAACCTTTATCACTTCTCTTATTCTCATTCTGCTCTGGATAAATTTCTTCATAATGTCCATTGCCACTTTACATCCTAGAAAGAGGGGTATAATCTTGGTTTTTCCTTGCATTTGGGTAATAGATATCTATATGACCTTCTTGTTGATAACAATAATAGATCATTGGACCTCTGGGCCTTTGCCCACTCTATCCTAGTGTGCTTCAAAAATTTGTGTTGTTTTTCTTAGACGAACTCCCTCAATTCCCATCGATATTGTAATTATTTCAAGGGACTAGATGTCTCCCTTGGGTAGGCAAACCTCATGGCCTAAAAGGTTGAGTAGGTGGTCCAATCTCATATGTCGTATTAGTTCTATCCATATAGTTATAGTTTATTTGCATTATTTGAGCTTATTATTGCTCTTGGCCTATCTTATGCCAACAACTAGTATCCAAATGCTATGTCTTGAGGCAAAAGGTACAAAAAGGTGGTTGGTATAGCATTAATCTTGAAGGGATCGGGTGTTCTATAGCCGCATGACCATACATGTGACATTTACTACACCAAATATTTGATCCAAGTGGATTTGCAATTGAACTATTAGAAGGTTGTGAAGTAGTAGTTTATGTTGTTATTGAATAAATTTCCTTCAATTAGAGCTTGGACTTTACCCATTATTTATTCTCTTAACTTGGCTAGGGACTTTGCAATGATATCCCCTACTTTAGCTTCATCTAATGTAGGCTGAGTTTGAGGGAAAAGACAACATTCTTGTCTATATCATATAAGCCAAAATTGAGTGTATGGATTTAAAGGTACATTTGGCACATTAGAACTTGTAGTTGCAGCTAGATTTAATAGAATGGTCATATATGACATTCTTAAGCAACCCACTTGGAGTACTTGGACATTCCATCCAATGCTCCTTAAATAAATCTTTTCATTGTTGTTGGCTAAGCTAAACTTCTTTCCACCATCTAGCACACATTTTGGCATTTGCTAGTATAGTTGGCCTCTACAGAGGCTAACATGCTGAGGCACTTTGGGACTGAGCCCATCTATAAATTTACGATTTTGCATAACTCACTAGGACTTGGATTCATCAACTATTTCATTCGCTATGTAGGTTACCTTGAACCTTTGCTTTTGTGCATCAATGTCTTCATCCAATAGTCCTCCAAATTGGGTAAATTCAAGTAGATATATTGGATTTCAAGCTATTACTTCTATGCATAATTTTCTTAACCCAAAGTCTTGAGCAAGATCAAACCATGTAGATTCATCAAGCTTTTTAAATAGGACTCTGAATCCCAAATCACATATGTTTTGTGTTGGTTCTTTTGATGAGGAATCCAAGATGTTGCATCTATATCCAATTTTAATAGTGCAATCATTACTTCAAATCTCTCTAGCAGGTAGGCTTCTTGGTGAGCTGTTTATTCCCTAACTCATCGCTCTTGGGCTTCATTCTGTTGCTTTCTTCTCTCTTCAAAATTCATTCAAAACCTACCTCCTTCCTATCCCATGTTAAACCAAACTTCACGCTTCTATCATCCCCCATAATTTATTTTCCTTTGTGAGTTTTCTTCAAAACCTAGTAATTAGGGTTTTCTCTATTCCATGATTACTTAACGATTTAAGGACTGCTAGCAATTCTAGATCCACTTTCCCATAAGGCGAAATCTCTTATTGCTTGAAGATTAAACCTATAATTTCTACATTTTTCTTACCATCCTTTGTATCAAAAGTTATCTTCAAGCCTTTGGATATGCAAATCCATGGCACTACATTATCCCACTTGACTCTTCTAAAGGTTCTATTTGATGATCGATAGTATCGATTAATGCGATATGATACACTAGTTGTATATATTTAGACTTTGTTGACTAATTTGAAATATGTTGCCAACAACAAGGCAATTATTTGGGCACAATTGATTGGGTTCTTATCCTTGGCCAATTTAGTATTTGTCTTTGGAAATCTTGGGACAAGTTCAAGAAGTAGTCTCTAAGAAAAAGGACTTCATATTTGCTCATTAATTATAAGCATGTGTACTTAGGATTAATATCTCTTAGGGGTCTTTACCACCCATCAAAGCACACTTTGGATTCCAACAAATGCACAAAAAATGACGTAAAAGCTAAGCCATTTTTAGCTGGGTAGCAATCCAACTTGTAGGGATTGTTGCACTAAATCAAGCCAACCCATAAGGATTGTTGCACTAGATCAAGTGGAATTGTGCTAAGAAGTACACTATTTTACTTGCTTTCCAAGCTCTAACATAGTCTAATGAGTATGAACACTTTAACTTTTACCACTCTAATTAGTCAAACCACTAGGGTTCGACCAATCCCAATGTCTCTAGCACTTATACTAAACAAACATGGATGGCTCCATCTTTATGCTATTGGGAACTAGAAAACTACCCTAGGTAGGCTATACATTCTCCTCATCTCTAAAAGGCCACTTCTCATCATTTTACTCCTGTCACTTCTTCTGATGATTTAGATCAAGTAACCACCATTTAACTTCCTTGTTAAGTTTTCCTTCGACTTTAAATAACTTGACTTATTTTTATAATCTAAAAAAGAAAAATATTTAGAACAATTTGAATAGTGTAAAATAAAAAATTCATAAATTTACTCTTTTACATTTGTAACCCCTCTCCATTTGACATCACATTACACTATCATTATTACTTATTAATGATTAAGAACTTAATACATTTTATTTATAATAAACATCGCTCTTACTACTCCTTTAAACTAAGTACATGGAGAGCACATTAAATCATAAAACAACAATCTCATGATCTCTCACATGCATACAAAAAAAAACCCATATATTTTTCTCTAAATTAAAAATTGAGACTATGAGTCTTCCAGTCAATTCTCACATGCATAAAAAATTAATTTTAGAAAATTAAGTTGGTTCATTTATTTCAGATTCAGTGATGAGGCTAACCCCACACTACTGAGTCACTTATCTAAATATAAAAAAGTATTTCTTAATATGTCATATAAGCTCATGAATATAAATATAGTATTATTACTTTCTCCCTTTTGTATATGATTATATTAATTTGAATCCTCATCTCTAATTTTCATTCAATCCCAATGACTATGTAAAACACTTTTCAAGAGATTAAGTATACTTTTGTTTAGCAAAATTATGTAATGCAAATGTTTTAATGTGATTATAGTCCTTTAACTTTAATTAGAATTATTATCACTCAAGAAAAATCCAAAATGGTTTTTCAAATATCCACCCAAGTTTTCACATTTTTAAAAAATATTTTATAATTTTTGTTGGATTAAAACTATAGTTTTTAATAGAAATATATAATTTTGAATGTTTACATATTATATATATATAACTATTTTTGGTACTTTGGTATTTTTACAAATTGGAGCAAGAAAGCATATGATACTCATACTAAAATTGCTATTATGGATAGTACCACTATTACTAGGTCTCTATGAGACACATCCTCTACTATTAGTCCATGGATAGACTACTTGCACAGTCATTGGTTCTAAGTCCTGGTTCTAAGTCCAACTTCACTGACATGGATATGTCAGTGAGGGGGAGATTGGATAAAGGAAAAGGAAAAATGTTTAAAGATGTTATTGGGCCACTTACTTTTGGTTATGAGTCACTTGGGAGTGATAGCTTAGATAGTAATTAGCGATGCTAATATGATAGTAATAGTGACGCTCATAGCAATGCTAATGGCAATGTTGATAGCTATGCTATTTGCGACACCGATAGCAACGTAAATAGTGATATCACTCTAAGAAAAAAAAGCATCAAAAACCCGAGCATGGCATTTCTCAAAACCATTTATGAAAGAGAGAGCTCAAAGCAGAGAGAGAGAGAGAGAGAGAGAGAGAGAGAGAGAGAGAGAGAGAGAGAGAGAGAGAGAGAGAGAGAGAGAGAGAGAGAGAGAGAGAATCCATTGCCTCCATTGTGATACGTGAAGGAAAAGGAGAAGGGAG
This sequence comes from Lygodium microphyllum, assembly GCF_053477565.2. NCBI lineage: Eukaryota > Viridiplantae > Streptophyta > Polypodiopsida > Schizaeales > Lygodiaceae > Lygodium > Lygodium microphyllum. The sequence continues at coordinate 145,182,553 of NC_141138.1, forward strand.
GGGAGCTGCAAAAGGGAAGTGCAAAGGGTTTCATCTTCGAGCCTTTGAGGTAGGTATATTACCTCTTCTTGCTTTGTTTTTGTATTTTCTTTTTTTCTTTCTTTATTTTTATTTGTGGAAAGATGCATTGAGAGGGAGGGAGGGAGGGAGAAGAAGGGAAGGGGAAGGAGAGGAAGAGAGAAATAGGGAGAAGGAACAAAGAGAGAGGGGAAGAGAGAAATAGAGAGATGGAGGGAGGGAGAGAGGAGAGTGTGTGAGAGAAACAATGAGGGAGAGAGAGGGGGAAGGGAGAAACAAAGAGAGAGGAAGGAAAAAAAACAAAGAAAGGGAAAGAGAGAGAGAGAGAGAGAGAGAGAGAGAGAAAGAGGGGTGGGGAGAGAAATAGAGAGGGAGAAGAGATAAAAATAGAGAGGGGGAAGGGAGAAACAAAGAGAGAGGAAGGAAAAAAAACAAAGAAAGGAAAAGAGAGAGAGAGAGAGAAAGAGGAGTGGGGAGAGAAATAGAGAGGGAGGAGAGATAAAAATAGAGAGGGGCAGAGAGAGAAGAGAGAAAAGAAGGGCAAGGTAAAGAGAGGGAGGAGAGTGAAAAGAAGAGAGAGGGAGGGAGAGACAAATAAACCTATGGAAGAGGGAATGAGGAAAAAAAAGAGAGAGGGAGGAAGAGAGATATAGAGAGATGAAAAGATAGAGAAAAAGAGAGATAGAGGGAAAGAGAGAGAGAGAGAGAGAGAGAGAGAGAGAGAGAGAGAGAGAGAGAGAGAGAGAGAAACAATGAGAGATTAAGAGAGTGGAAATAGAGAAAAGAAGAGAGAGGGGGGAGAGAGAGAGATAAAGAGAGGAAGGGTGACATTACTTCCCATTTCTTTGTTTTTCAAGTTTCTTATTTTCTCTCTTTACTTTTATTTGTAGAGGGATGCGTTGAGGGAGAGGGGGAGATGGAGGGAGAGAGAGAAATAGAGAGAAGAAGGGAGGGGGAGGAAGAGAGAAAGAAAAAGGGGAAGAGACGGGGTTTCATGAAAAATAGAGAGATAGAGAGAGAAAGAGAGAGAGGGATGGGAAGAGAGAAATAGAGAGATGGAGAGAGGGAGAGAGAGAAACAAAGAGATGAAGGGAGGGAACAAAGAAAGGAAATGAGAGAGAGAAAGAGGAGTGGGGAGAGAAATAGAGAGGGAGGAGAGATCAAAATAGAGAGAGGGAGAGAAAAGGAAGATAGAGAAATAGAGAGATGAAGGGAGAGAGTAGAGAGGGAGGACTTGTAAGGGCAAACCATCCCTCTCTACTTATACTGTGTATACATCACATATTTCACACATTAGGCATGATGAGCTTGAAAATGTGGCATGTGCAAAATAGATCCATAGATGGAGTCCAACAAATACTAGTAGATTCATGCACATGGAGTCACATTGACTCCATCTTTCCGGGCTTTGCATGAGAGTCCAATGAATACCAGTAGATTCGTGCGCATGGAGTCACATTGATTCCATCTTTCTAGGTTTTGTATGAGAGCTAAGGAATCTTTAGCTTAATCTTGCTATGGATGGCGTGAATCCATTCTGTCTCCACTCAACTTCTTACAATGTATGGCCTGTAGTCCTTGTAAACTACAACATTCTACTATGGCTTTCTTACAAAGAAGGGACATTTGATCCCTAGCTTGCTCGTTCTTAGGCGCTATAAAGTTAAGAACATGGATGTCTATCCCCATCCATTAGTTGATGAGCTTAAGATTTTGTGAAAGAAGGGGGTCACTGAAGCGAGTCAGCATTGAAGTAGAAATATAGAGTGGAAGAAAGAGCTATGGTGGAAGGAGTAAGAGTAATAGAGAGAGACACACACAAGATATGGAGACTCCAATAGTCACAATGTGTGTCTGGTCTTCCCTTTATTCAAACATCACTAAAAGAATAAAGAATGAAGTGACAATGATGGGTGTTTGCCACTTGCAATGTACAAGTGTGCGGGTATTGTCAGTGTAACTAATACATGGGTGGCTAGGTATAGGTGCCTTTACCCCCAACAATCTCCTACTTAAAGGCGAATGTACCCCTAGTGAGAAAAGAAAATGAAAAAAAGTGACAAAGTACAAATGTACATAAGTGCAATAGGATGAGGAAAGATGTCATCGCATCCAACGCTTATCAACTTTCTAAGGAAGGCAAAACGCTATGCTGAGAGATTTTTAGTTAGCAAATTTGTAGGATTTTGTTCAATTGAGATCTTGATAAGCTCAATGGACTTGTCCTCAATGACCTCTCAAATAAAGTGGTAACGCACCTCAATGTGTAATATTTAGAAAATGTGCCAGTCTAGCCTTGAGAGACATGGATGTTTGTAAATTGAATAGTCTTGCATTGGAGTTGATGGCAAGCATACAATAATACTCTTGTCTAGGTTCAATTCACAAGATATACAAAAAGTATTTTGTCCATACTATCAATTATGTGAATTGACTTGAACATGAAAGGTTGTCACTAACGATAAATGCCATATTTATGTTGCTTAGCAACTTTAACTCAACAAAAGGTCCAGGCAATGTTACTGAACTAAATTTTAAGGCATTTAGCCATAAAGTCATTGATACAAAGATAAACACATGTACAAATTTTGTTGGCAAGTCTTCATTTTCAATATCACTTTCATACCAAGTATGTTTTCATTTTCCCATCCACAATGAAGAAAAAGCTGACTCCCCACCCCTTTAACCTTTTGTATGACAATTAAAAAGTCTCAAGGTCAAGTTTTTTCCAAAGTGGGGCTTTACTCAAGAAGTCTAGTATTTACACATGGGCAACTTTATATTGCTTTCTCAAGGGTTATATCCATTCGCAACTTGAAACTATTTCTTCATTGAAATGATAGTGCACAAAACGCTAATATAATACTATGCATAAGAATAAAATCTAAAAAATAAAGTGGTAGAAAGGTAGCACTTTAATATCTTGACATCCTTTCATATTCTTTTGTTCCATCATTTACTTTTTCCCCTTAGTTTTTTAGCATATTCGTACATGTCAACTCAACCTCTTCAAATAGGTATGCCAATATATTAGGAATCATGTGTATTTATTTGTCATATCGATGTGAGATTAAAGTATTTCTTCTTTCTCTTGTACATTTTAGTTACACATTACATGTCTATCGGTTGTGATCAAAGTTTTATGTTTGCATTGTGATTAACATTTTTTACTAAGCTCATGAATTGTGGTTGCACAAAGAGATAATAAAGTTGATATAAAGAAGCTGATTCCCACAGGTAACCATTAAATTGACAATACAAAGAAATAGAGTAAATGCTAAGAAACCATAGCCAAGGTGGATAGGCATGAAATGATATTACCAATGTTTGTTGAGAATCAAATGATGAGTGGCTGCAGCATGGTATGCACCCCGAGCTATGGTAGCCAAGAGTATTCACCCTCTTAGATGGTGGGAGGTTGAGACCTCAAACATGTAATGTTGTAAAATGGAAAAAAAGATCCTTTACATGTTACATCTCCACCTTTTATACTTAACCCTAGCTTACCCTAGACTAAGGCATTTATGCTTTATAGCCCGGCCTAAAAGAGCTTTGTTCTCAAAGCTGGAATTGGGACAATTTACAAGAAAATATTACAAGGATAGCTTTATAAGTAATGGATCCATGTTGAAATGGAACTCTAAGTTGAAGAAGATCTCATATGATAATGAAGTACAAGTATAATATCTGAGTATACTGCTGGAAATTGTCCAAAATAGATTGTTGCATACGAATGGCTATAACTTGAAGAAGAAATGTCCAATCACCATGTATGAGCTATAGAAATGTAGATGACAATCCCTAGTATCCAGACATCCCATAAAAATCCAATTTTGATGACCGTAGAGCAATTATTTTTATGAAAATTTTTTAATACAACAAGCTGTCATGTATAGATTTTACTCTATTTTCTGCAAAAGCCATGGAAAAGAATCAAGATATGATGATGGTTTCCAAGTAGACTCCTCCATGGGCAAACCTCGCCATTTAATAAGGTATTCCAACAGTGAATGGTTCCTTAAACCTTTTCTCTTTTTTCAATAATCTTTTCAAGCTCATAAATGATGAGACCATCTTCATCTATGGGAGGTAACTCCTCTAAAACCTTTATGGCTGGACCCACATATTTCTTAAGGGATTTGATAAGGCCCATAGTAACGATGAGCCAACTGATTATGACTGCCTTTGAGAGAAGCATACCTAGATTTAGGCACTTTGAGAAATACCCAATCTCCTTCTTCAAACTCCAAATGCCTCCTCTTTTCATCAACATAAGCCTTCATAACATATTGTGCCTTTCTAATGTTTTCTTTGCATTGATGTAAAAGAGTTTACATTCTCTCAACTTCAGCCTTGGCTTGTGGATTCACATATTTATGAAAGAGAGCTAAAGGTATTTGCACTTTATATCCATGAAGCATTTCAAATGGCGACATGCCAATGCTCATGTGATGAGTATTATTATAACAAAATTCGGCAAGATGTAGCCAATGATCCCACGAAGCTTGAGTGTCAAGGCAAAAATGTCGAAGATAGACTTCCAACCATTTATTGACACACTCCGTTTGGCCATCGGTTTGGCGATGATTTGATGTGCTAGGATTTAAAATTATTCCCATAAAAGTGAACAAACTTCTCCAAAAACTTTCCATGAACTTAGTATCATGGTCAAATACGATCTTCAATGGCATACCATGAAGCTTAAAAATACATTCCCTAAATTATTTAGCCACTTGCTTTGCTGCTGTAATATGAGCCTTGGTAGGGATGAACTGACCCGATTTAGTCAACTGGTCCACCACATAAATGCTATTCCACCCATGCTTTGTTGTAGGTAATCTCACAATAAAATCCATTGTTATATCAGTCCACTTGCCTTGAGGAATAGGGAGTGGCTGAAGTAAGCCATCGGGTAGAAGAGAGGAGTCCTTATTTTGTTGACATGGAAGACATTTTGTAACATTATCCTTGATATCCCTCCAAATGCCCTTCTAATAGAACCTCTTATGAATATTGTCAAATGTTTTGAACAACCCATGGTGTCCTGCTAAAGGCAAAGAGTTCATCTCATGCAAGATACGGTCTTTGAAAGAAGATTGTGGTGTCAAGTAGACTCTACCATGAGACCATAAAAGACCATTCTGCCATTTGAAATTGGGATACTCTTCTCCTTTGCCTTGCTAAAATTCCTTCATCATCTTTGATGCTTGCTCATCAAGCAAATACTTTTCTTGAATGTCATGGATCCAATCCTTATGCATGGTTAAAATGGTAGAGATAGAACATGCTCACATTCTTGACAAGGCATCTGCCACCACATTATCTTTTCCAGCCATATAAGATATCTCAAAGTCATATCCTTGAAGAGTAGCTAACCATCTTCATTACTTGGGAGACAAATTTGATTGTGAAAGGAAGCATTTCAGCACATGATTATTACTCTTGACCTTGAAATGGATGCTATAGATGTAATGATGCCACTTTTTGATAGCATGCAATATTGCTAACATCTCTTTCTCATAAACATGTAATTGACACTCCTTGTCATCAAGCTTTCGGCTCTCATAAGCTATGACTCCATGGTCTTGACATAAAATAGCCCCAATTTCTCTTCCATTGGCATCTGCACATATGATAAACTCCTTAGAGAAATCTGGGCATACAAGGATAGGTGTTGAAATTAAGAGAGATTTCAGCTCATTGAAACTTTGATCGGCAATGGAGTCCCAAGAGAAAGCCTCCTTTTTGAGTCTATCCCATCAATGGAGCCACCACATGAGCATAATTCTTGATGAACCTCCTATAGAAGGATGATAACCCAAGGAATCCTCTCAAGGAGATTACATTCATAGGAGTAGGCCATTCTTTAACACATTTTACCTTATTGGGGTCCACTCTAATGCCTTGCTCTCCCACAACATGACCTAAGTATTCAACTTCATCTTCCACGAAAGAAGACTTCGTCATCTTGGCAAAGAGTATGTGTCTTCATAATGTGTCAAAGACCTCTTGTGTATGCTTTAAATGCTCATCCTTGGATTTTCCATAGATAAGGATATCATCAAAGAAAACAAAGACTGTTTTGAACAAGAAGGGCTGTAATATTTTATTCATGAGGTCTTGAAAAATAGTGAGTGCATTGGAAAGTCGAAATGGCATAACCAAAAACTGGTATAACCCCCTTTCAATCCTAAAAGTTGTTTTGAACTCATCTTCTTCCTTTATTCAAATTTGATGATAACTCGATCGAATATCTATTTTGGTGAAGACCTTTGTATCTTTAAGCTCATCCAAAAGATCATCAATTCGGGGAATAGGATACCTATTCTTGACCATTGACTCATTCAAATCCTGATAATCAATACACATGCGAAATGATCCATCCTTCTTCTTGACTAAGAGCACAAGAGAGGCAAATAGTGATTGACTTTGCTGAATTAAACCCATTTATAGTAATTATTTGACTTGTTGTTCCACTTCTTCCCTTGCAAACTTGGACAATCGATAGGGAGGTTCGTTGATGGGCTTTGTGTTAGGCAACAAATCAATAGGATGGTCAACCTCTTGCTTTGGAGGTAAAGATGATGGTGGTTGAAATAAATCATTGTATTCCTCCAATAGCTCTTTCAATCTTGGATCCCTTTTCTTTGAAGAAGAAGATGGCTGATTTAATGATTGTCATTCATCTACTTGCGCAAGCAAAAGTGTGAAGATGCATGACTTGACATTGATTTCTTTTTGCAATTTCTTCATGGAGATGAGTTCTATTTGTTTGTGGTCTATGCCTTTCAATTTTATGTGGTGTCCTTGCCAATTAAATCCGATTTGCATTTGCTCCAAGTCTAAAGTGAAATTGCCAAGTGTCTTCAGCCAATTACATCCAATAACAATGTCAATAGGTCCCATATCCAAAGTGATCAAGTCTATTTGTATTGGGCAACAGGGCGGTAGCTCAATTGAAGTACATGAGCACACTTCTTTACTAGACTCATGTGCACCATTGGCAACTTGTATCTGCAAGGAAGAATCCATATCATTGGGTAGTAACTTGTCCATTCAAAGATTTGGTATTGAGGAAGCTATGAGTGTTGCCCGTATCCACTATAATATATCCAACCTTGCCATTAATGAAACCTTTAAGTCTAAATGTATTTTTCCCTTTGCAACCAGTCCATGCATCCTGTGAGATGGTACACAAGGAAGCATGAGAATCATGAGTGCCACCTGGATCAAATGGAAATCCATCCATGGGATCATAGAATTCTTCGTTGGTGGCATGCTCTTATTCATGAATCTCTTCAACCATTGGGTATGCATCAACATGCAGTAAATTTCCCTCTTGATCTTCTTCTTCTTCAACTTCCACATCTTGAGTGATCACCATATTGATCTTTGAAAATTCTAAGCTTTACACTTCAACTTATGATCTTGTGACCACTTCTCCCCACATATGAAGCATAATCCTTTTGCATGCATTTCTCTAAGCTTATCGTGAGAAAGGAAGTTGCTATTAGAACTGTTTTGGGACAGTCTAATAGCACTTTCAGCTCTTGAAAAATGCCTCTTGTCTCAGCCACATTTTGAAAGTTTTCCCCTGTTGCTGTGCATAATTTCCACCCTGTTTAGAGGCATAAAGAATGGAAAAAGTTGATATTTTACTATTATAACTGTTTTGACTGTTATAACCCCTGTTTTCTTGCTTAAAAGAGTCTCTTAATTGGCTGAAAACTTGCCCATATTTTGTAGGTTGATTGGAAATATTATTTCCCAAATTCTTTGCTAGAAATTTCTTGCATCTCTCTTGTACTTCAAGGAGTATCTTTAATCCAATTGTATGGCCTCATGTAATGGTTTTGGTTGTTGAGCTCCTATCTCCGATGATAGGGCATGTTCAAGACCAAAAATGTATTTATTCAACTTAGCAAAATGTGAAATGCCTTTAATATACATGGAGAGATTCAAGTAGGTGTTAGAATAGTCTCTAACAGACATTCCTCTTTGAGCACATGCATACCATCTTATTTGGAGCCTTTCTTTTTCCAAAGGAGAAACAAAGACATCAATCATTGCTTGCTTGAACTCCTCCTAAGTGACAAAGTTTTGCCCAATCTTGTGCATGTAACGCCACCAAGTATGGACATAACCTTCAAGATGAAGAGGTGTGAAATAAATCTTAGCTTCTTCATTTCTAGGATAAAGGGTGAAGTACAATTCAAGCTTATTAATCCACTCCTCCCATTCCGAAGGTGAAGTGTTATCCCTTTGAAATTAGTGATATTGATCTTTTCCTTTATATTCTTTTCATTGTAAGATGGCTACCCATAAGAATGTTGCCTCCATGAATCTTTGTTCTAGGAGTTTTGCCTAAAAGTAGATGGCCCAAAACCATGAGATGAGGGTTGACCATTTGAAACATGCTCTTGGTTTGGGATGTCATGGGCTGATCTTTGCTCATCATACCTTCCACCTTCATGAACTTAATTGTTGACTACATTTCCTTTTTGTACATTTGAGGGCTGATGATAAAAAGTTTTGTAGAAGGGGTCACATCCATGATAATCATTATCCCATCAAGTGTTGTCTTGTTCCCCTTCATGTCTATGATTATCTTTTGGGCTGCTAAATTGAGGCCTTGGGGTATGAGTGCCATGGATTTGTGAAGGATGATGGTTGCCCCTCACTCTAGATGGTTCTCCCCTTTTAAAAGAATGCATAACTAGCCAAGAATTCTCTTAGTTTGGATGGGAAGGATTAACAACAAAGGGAATTGCATGGGAATCTTCAATAGTTTGAGGTTCCCTTTGTGGCTTGCTCCCAATTTCCTTTATGGTTGAGATGAGTTCTTGGAATAAAGATTTGTTACTTTACTTCAAATTAGAGATTTTGTTGTTTACTTGTGCCATCCCTTGGAACAACGCTTGATTCATATGTGTTAAGCCTTCATTCAAAGTCTTCAAATACTTAGAAAGGCCTTCATTGATATGTCCCAACTCTTTTGACAGTAAAAGGTAATCATTCCTCGCATGCACTTCATGTATGTCATGCTGCCCTTGATGTGTGCTGTAAGCAATCCCAATGCTTAAATCTTCATCTATTTGTTCAATATTATGGGCTTCATTTGTGTAATTTTGATCCTCTTGAAAGTCCGTGACACCATCGTTCAATGCTTCAATAATGGAATCTTTCTTCTTATTCTTAGCCATCACGAGACAATGATGTAGTAGTAGATAGTTTATCACTTAATCCCTTGTTTCTCTTAAAATATAGCACCAATCCCAGTGCTTAACAACTCTATGGAAATCTTATTATATGGAGATATACCAGAATTCAAAAGATATGGACTTGGGTTGGATGCTTTGGGTGGAACAATGTGAAATAGTGTCCCCCTGTATGCCGTCTGGGTGTTTTCTTAGTATACCTAGTGTCAAAAATCAGCAATAACTTGAGCTCCTGATATCGGATTGCCAAATTTTTTTATTCAAATCGAAGATTAGGATTCCTCTTCAAATGGAGCTATCAAGTTCTTAATTTAGATTAGGACAAAATTTTTTGTAATTGAATCTTCAAGTTTGAACAGGAGTTTCCTGCACCCTATCCACCACCTGTAAGTACTCTGTTTGACCCTATAGGAATACCCTAAGTTGAAGAAACCCTTGTAAACCATTGTAGCAACCTGTGGATTGGTACGTACTTGTTGTATGGCCTATAAAAACTCTATCCAACACTTGTAGGTATCCTAAAAATAGGAGATGCCCTACACCTCTTCCAATATTGTTCCAATGGAACCTTCAATCACCTGTGATACCCTGAATAGGGCTGATCACTACTATACTACTGCCAAACTCTGATAATGGGAAATGTACATGCACCTAAATTTGAAAATTGCATGGACTCCGAGACAAGAGGGGTGTGCAAAGTTCCACCTCAAGCCAGGTTGTGCACCCCTTTCAGGGTCTTAATTGGGAAGGGAGGGTCATCTCTCTTTTGTCTTCCTGACTCACCTGGCATTCGCTTTTTCCTCATGGGAACCAACATGGAAAGTACATTCTAATGGCTAATCAAACAAGGATGCTATGCATTGAGTGAAAAATCCTTTAAATTCTTCAATGAAATGCAAGTGGGTATTGGAAAATGTCTGAATTCAAAGGGCTATGGATAGGGCATTACCCTTTTGTAGTGACTCGCTAATTTTACAATATTCCCACTTACCATTTTGATCATTATTTCAGTCATATAGCATCAATGTTCAATCATCCAACAAAAATCCAAGTTAAGTAGGTAGTGAGTAGCATTTACGCAATCAATTTAGCATCAACATTTGAATGGGTAGGAAAGAAATTTATCAAGCAATGATAATCAATCCTAGGCTGAATTCTACATGCCCTTCAATGGGAATTAAGAGGTTCTATTACACTCAATCTCTCTTATGAACAATCAGACTGGTTCAACAATTGGATGAAAAGAAAGATAAAGCTGAAAGCAATAGAATTACATCTTTAATGTTGATGAAGAGTAGTAGATGAATCCAACCAATCAATGTGCAGCATAAACCACCATCAATGGACCAAGATTGAAGATTATAGGACCAACTTCAAGAAAGCTTTGTCCAATATGATTGCTCCCATGTAATCTTCAACTCCGATCAATAAGATTGCTCCAATGCAATCAAGAGAAGTCTATGATTTGATAAAAGTCTACAATAGCTTGTTGAAGAAAAATCTTTGAGCTTTGAAGAGTGCAAATTCTTATTAGAATCAAGGATTCCATGAATTTTCAGACATTGCCATGTTCAAGAGGCTGAAAATGCCTTCAATCTTGAAGAAATTCTTCAATGTAACCCCAATCTTTATGAAATACCTTCAATTAAGCCTTCTGCGGTTGTAGAAAACAAAAGCCCCTTGAATTGAAGCCTCAATGAAGCAAAATTTGATGAAGATTTATGGTTGCCCTATTTTTCCCTAATCTGAGATGAGGTAAATGCTTCAATCTTGCTTGGCTCCAATGCTTGCCCAATGTCGATTGTAGATGCTTGTTTTCCACTTCTTGAAGCTAAAAGAGACCAAGATCGACTCAAAACTTCAAGAAAATGTTGAGGTCTTCATGCTATCCACTTTCAGCCATAGCTAGGGTTGTGAAGGAAGCTTTAGGAGCTGAAGGAAGGTGAAATATCAACAAGTAAGAGATGACTAATACTTCATGTTAGAGCTACATTTGATCATGAAAGAGAGGGTATATCTTCAAGATGAGTTAGTGAGCTGATTCAAGAGGTCAACAACATGCTGAAAACTGGCGCAAACTGTCCACGAGCTTCTCCTACAACACATGATGATCATCTTGATGAAGAACCATCAAATAGGTAGTCCATATGTTGCCCATGGTACCACGAATCATCCAGTAGGTGGCTTGAAGAGAAATGATCATGACAAAGAGAAATGAGCAGAGATCTCCATGGCAGTTTTCAGCAAGAAACTTGGAAAGAGGAAAGAGAAGCTTGCTCCAAAAAGTAACCATGGTTTAGCCTCTCTAAACATTTAGGCTTCAGTTAAGTCCATGATCCTTCAAAATGGCCCAAAATTGACCACAAACCATCAAAATGACCATGAATCCGCCATTATTTGTTTAGACATTCTTCAAGACCATCAAATTTAGTCATGGCTTAGTGTATAGACCTTAATTGGTCACGGTTTAACTGAATCAAATCCTGTGACTAATTCTTGTCCTCCAGTTACTCTATGCCTAAACTATGACCAGATTCACCTTGAAAATTACCTTCCCATTAGATCAAAGACGTGCTCTCATACCAATGTAAAGAAGCTAACTCCCACAGGTAACCATTAAACTAAAAATACAAAGAAATAGACTAATTGCCAAGAAACCATGGCCAAGGTGGCTAGGCATGAAATGATATTACCAATGTTGACTGAGAATTAAATAATGAGTGGCTGTAGCATGGTATACACCCCAAGCTATAGTGACCAAGAGTATTCACCCTCTTAGATGGTGGGAGGTTGAGACCTCAAACATGTAATGTTGTAAAATGGCAAAAAAGATCCTTCACATGTTACATCTCCACCTTTTATACTTAACCCTAGACTAAGGCATTTATGCTTTATTACAAATGACTAGATATTTGGTAGGTGCTGATGATCACATTTTGCTTATCAACTAGATGGGTACTCCCTACCTTCCACTATTTTAGTGCTTTTGAGTACAAAAGCAAATCATATATACTTTACGAGCTAAAACTCACCATGATTCATCAGGCCCTTGCTAGGATTAAAAACAGGTTACCAACCAAACGTTTTAATTTTATGCTAGACCTCTATAGAGATAAAGTATAAAGGGTTCATTCAATGATGTCATATTGGCATTTACAACAAGCACATGGTCTCTTACTTGGCAACAAGATGGATAGATTTCAATTGGGATGAGTTGGAGTTTCATGCTTGTCTTATTTTTTAATCATTTTGCATCAATTGAATACATAGCTTAGTTCTTAGATAAACTATAAGCTATTGGGGGTTAAAGGTTGCCTATGCCTAGCTGCCTATATTTATAGTATACTGACCCGCATAACTATACAGTGTAGGTGGCATGCACCATCATTGTCACTTTATTCTTTATTCTTTTAGTGACAAATAGAATAAGAAAAGGCAAGTTACACATTGTGACTATTGGAGTTCCCACACACTAGTCTCTCTCTTCTTGCTTGAACTTGCTCTCTTTTTGCTTCCGCTCATGCTTTCACCTTCCACTCACCTTTCAACTAGTATTAGGATGGGCATTCAAGGAGCTTCTTCATCATTTGCATTAGCCTAGATTCAAAGCTTCAACTCAAGGTTTCATGGCAGCCATTGCTTCTTCTCTCTGAGGTATGCATCGAGCTCTTCCTTCTCTCGGCTTGTTCCACACTTGTCAAGGCATGTTCCAAAGGGTCACATAGGTTTCCTTGAGCTTTTCTTTTGGCTTAGTAGTAGCTAGTAGAAGTAGTAAAGCCATCAACTACATTAGCATGTTTTGCATCTATTTTCCAGGCCTGTGTCCTTGGTAGTCTGCATCACCTACAACTCATGTTTGAACTCTCAAACACCTACCAATCATTGGATAGCTCATCGGTATTGGATACTTGCTTTTTTTTGCATCATTTTGGAGCTCCCCAACCTCTATTATTGTTGTCATATAGAATAGACCTATACTATGCATGTTTGGGATAGTTGTCATTTAGTATTTGGAGCTCACTTATGCTCCTACTACTAGTGCTCATATGCTCGTGTATTGTTGCATGGACTTGGAAGATGCAAATATGGAAACTCTTGGTGCAAAAGAGATAGGCTAAGCTTTTGAAGTTAGAGGACAGAAAGCCAAAGCTTTATGATACAAAGGATTGGCCATAACTTGATGAGCTATGCAAATCCACTATCATTTTGTCATTATCAAAGCATTTTTATTTCAATGCCATCGACACTAAGGGTGGTGCTTATGCATTTTGGAAAAAGACTTGTGATCTTTATGACAAGCATAGTCCCGTTTCTTAGTTGTATCGATTGAAGAAACTTGTGGACCTTTACATAAAGAAGGAAATACCTATATCTACTCATTTGAATGAGTTCCACTCTATTTTCAACCAGCTTGTTTCACAACATCAAGTTTGAGGATAATATCAAGTCTTTGTTCTTACTTGTCACACTGCCTAAGTCACGGGATACTTTTCCTACTACTCTGAGTGCTAACCTCCCTAAGGATGGTTTTAAATGTCGTGTTGTAAAGAGTGCTCTATTGAAAAAAACAATAAACAAAAAGAACATTGATGTAGCCCACACTTCTCACGCATAGACTATTAGAGGTGGAAATGGTGGAAATGGCAATAACAACTGAGGTAGAGACTCACACTCCAATGGGGGAAAGTCTCAGTCTCAGGGGCAATCTTGCACTAAGCCCCACGAGTCTAAGTCCTCTTTGACATGCCATTGTTGTGGGTAGTATGGTCATATTAGGCTGCAATACCATAAAATGCACAACGATAGGCACAATGAGAAAGCAAGGGGAATGTACAATAAAATTCAAAGTCCACTTAGATTGTACCTAAGCTTAGTGTGAAGATAGAGGAGATAAGTGCATTAGAGTATAGTTTTGATGATGCTTACGTTCTTGCAAATTTAACTCTTGACACCACTCATTTGACCAATGCACAGTCTACTTCCTATCAATGTTAACTTCTTGATTTAGGGACTTTCTTTCATGTTACCGTGCATCACCATTGGTTTCATAGCTACTATACAGTTATGGGTTTTGTTAGACCAGAGGATGACAATGCATTAGATATTATTGGCATAGGTGATGTCATACTATAGTTTGGTATTGGTGCTCCATTTGTGCTTCATGATGTATGCCATGTACTAGCTTTGAAAAAAAGCCTTATTTTAGTTGTTGATGACATGTATCATATATATTTTGGTGATTCTTCATGGAATATCACTTGTGGAAGCTTGGTTTTTGCTAGAGGTGCCAAGGTTGGTAGCCTCTATCGTTTGCTTGTTTCTAGGTTTGTTGACCATGTATTGGTTGTGACCGATCTTTTGTATGTAACTTTATGACCTTGTTGCCTTGGGTACATGTTTTTGAAAGAAATAAAAGTATTAACCCATTTGCAGTATCTCATGCCCTTGGATTACTCTTGTTTTGATTCATGTGACCATTGTCTTTACTGCAAGTAGACTCATAATTTGCATAAGAAATGTAGTTCTATGTGTGTGGGTGTGCCTTTGGCTCTTATGCATTCAAATGTTTGTGACCCCATATAGTCACCCCCACGAGATTTCGTGGTTGTTGTCTTTAGTAGGTCTAAGAAAAAAATTACTAAAATGACTATATTATCCAACCCAAATAGTAGAACATTATTTTCATTTGTTTGGGACTACATCACTCGTGGATCTAAACCACCCATTTCCATAAATTCTACAAGAAAGAGAAATGTCTCTTTTTAAAAGGATGGTTTTTCTTTTGCAACAATTGACTTGGATCCCATTGAACTATTTTCAATTATTTTTGCTTGATTATTGAGTTTATACAATCTTGCAAAAAAAAAAAAACTCAACAATGGGTAATTATACCAATTCGATATTGCTCTTGTTTGAGAAAAGGGTAGTTGTCACATCTGCAACACATTTTTTTAATTTCACAAATCTTTTTATGTGCAATAGATGTGGAAAGCTATTCATGTACAAGAGTGTATCCACATTCAAAATTTTGAGTTTATGCAAGTTCAAATCCTCTAATATAACATCTCAAATGTCATAGTATAATGATGGGAAATGTGGGAGTTATGAAACAAGTGAAGCATCCCACTTTACACAACTCCCCTCCTCTCAGAAAATGCTTTGCTTTGTGCGCCACATGTATTGTGAAGTGATAGGGCATGTTGGTTAGTATGGATGGAGAGAAACACAACATTTTTGTCATCTTGAGAAACAAAATGCTCAAGAAAATTTGACTTCTCAACATCCCAATAGAAGAAAGACCATCAAGAAGATTTTCCCAAGCTTTCATGATTTGCTTGAGAAAAATCATGTTTGAGAATATTTATTTCAAAATGAATGACAAGTAGGTAGGAAATTATAGCTTGTTTAAGCATTATGGTTAATATCTGAATTGTATGTTTAAAATAATCATAAGAGAACAAAGCAATACTTACAAGTAATTGCTTCACACGTAAAATATAGCTCCATATTGCTTTATTACTTGTAGATGTTATTCCTTTCAATAATTCTTCATTTTAAACTTCAAACTTCAACAATCAAATATTTCAATATACTGAATTTCACATTGTACTGTATGAAATTACTACAAAAACTACAAAAATTTTATAATAAATCCACAAATGCATTTTCAAATTAGTGAATTACTATGCATAAAGCAAATGAACATATTTATTGAAAACATTAAATATTAATTCAGCTGTCCATTGCTAGAGGGTGAAATGGGTGTTCTCAACAAACTCCTAGACTCCCCCATGAGAACCTACTAGCTTAGTCAAACAAGGAAGCATGTATTCCAAGAAGATAGTATTGAAGGGATTATCCTCAATCAAATAGGGAAGCATGTGTTTGAAGAGGATGGTATCCATGGGATTTTCTTGAAATGTAAAGGAGTTAGGTGGGTTATATTGCATCTTCTTTATGCTATCATCCACAAATAGTATCATTGTAGGACTAAAGTGTGGCCAATCAATATCATCAAAACATTTTAGAAATTGTGACTTCACCTTGACTCATTACCAAAGAGAATGAGTTACGAGAACAATTTCACTGAAGGTATCACTTTCCTACAATCAACCATATTCTCTTTAGAAGAAGACATAAAAGTGTGACATATTCTAAAGAATACATGTGGAATTACTGACCCAAAATTTGGATCCTTATGTCTCTTGCACATTTTTTTTATCGAATATTTTTTGTATAATGCATTCTTGTTGGAGAGGAATTCACCTTTAGATAGTCGAGGAAGATAGAACATATTCGGCACACCTGCTCATTCCATTGCTGCTCAATCTAGTGATCCTTATATATGAGTTACTCCTCCTTCAAGTGCACCTAATCTGTGCATTTCCCTAGCAAAGTTTGCAGCATCCCCTTCTCCAATTGCCCACACAGGAACCTACCATTCATAGTTCTATTACATATAGAGAACACATCGACAAGATACCATTGCAAATATAGTTCTATAGAAGGATACCAAGTCATGCCTATAGAGAAGTCTCCATGCTAATAACTTGCATGACTTTTGAGACTCAATATCATCATTTGGTTTGAAATTCTCTTTATCTCCTATGTGAACTAGAAGAACAAATCTTTGTTCACTTGAATGTTGTAGTAGTTCCCTCATTGAGAGAGAGAGAGAGAGAGAGATTATGTGACTTTATAATCATCTCTGAGAGAGAGAGAGAGAGAGAGAGAGAGAGAGAGAGAGAGAGAGAGAGAGAGAGAGAAAGAGACAGAGAGATTATGTGACTTTTTGATAATCTCTCTAAGGGACTTGATTTTTTTTTCGAACAGGGATTTCTAGCAACCCCTTCTTGGCAA